>NC_056527.1:118671835-118685536 GCF_019175285.1 Sceloporus undulatus
TCCAAAAAGCAAGCCTTGATTTTTTGCCCTTTGATCTAAGGGGCACCTTTTCAATGTGCCATTGGTATGGATTGGATTTGAGCATCCACAGATTTTGGTTGCCACAAAGGGTCCTGGAACTAAAGCCCAGTGGAGACCAAGGACCCCGCTGCAATAACAACAACAACAACAACAACAATAATACCCCATTGCACATAATGGGACTTGAGCATCCATTAATTTTGGTATCCATGGGGGTCCTGGAACCAAACCCCAGCAGATACCAAGGACCCACTGTAATAATAATAATAATAACAACAACAACAACAACAACAACATCCCATTGCATTAATTAATTTATTATGCTTTATTTATATAGTGCTGTAGATTTGCACAGTGCTGTACATAAAATCAGTAAAATAGATTTTAAAAAATAAACCTGCCTATGGCATACATTCTACAGAATAATACACATATTCAAAATGCTTATAATGGGATTGCAGCATCCACAGATGTTGGGATCCACAGGGGTCCTGGAACCAAACCCCAGCAGATACCAATGGCCTACTGTAAAAGGGTCCATCCAAAAGAGCTGGCAAATGTAATATCGGAGCCCTTGGCAATAATCTTTCAGAAGTCCTGGAGAACAGGAGAAGTCCCAGCCGACTGGAGGAGGGCAAACGTTCCATCTTCAAAAAGCGGAAAAAGAGGATCCCAACAATGATCCTCCAGTTAGTCTGACATCTATACCAGGAAAGATTCTGGAGCAGATCATTAAATAGAAGGGAATGCCCTGTTTACAAAACGTCAGGCTTCCTGGTCCTTTGAACCCATGGCATCTCTTCTTCTTATTCCTTCTTTTTGCAGTGGCACCCCGAGAGGAGGAGCCCCCCGCTTCCAGCGTTTCTGGGGGTCCTTTGGTGGAAGGCGAGGAACAAGACAAGGTCAGCGGTGGTCAGTCTGGGTCAGCTGCATCTCTTCCATAGCCCTCCATTCTGGCACTTCTGATCCTGGTTGAACTGCAGGTTCCTGAGGTGCATCATTGGGTGTAGCACTAGAGAAGGCTAAACACCTCACAAACTATAAATCCCAGGATTCCATAGGAGGCAGCCCATGCCAGTTAAAGTGGGATCAAATTGTGGAGCGTGGAAGAGCCAACATGGTGGAGTGGTTGCAGTGTTGGACTTTTTTGGATGCATCTGCACTGCAGAATTAATGCAGTTTGGCTCAGCTTTAATTGCCACGGCTCAGTGCTTTGGAATTCTGGGATTTGTAGTTCCCTGAGCTATTATTTAGCCATCTTTGCCAGAGAGCTCTGGTGCCACAGCAAACTATAAATCCCAATATTTCATAAGGTGGAGCAAATGGCAGTTAAAGCAGTGTCAAACGACATTACTTCTGCAATGTGGCTGCAGCACAGGACACTGGGGGACCTGGGTTTGAATCCTGGCTCGGCTGTGGAAATTCATTGGGTGAGTCCCACTCTCTCAGCCCCAGAAGATGGCCATGGCAAACCCCCTCGGAAGAAACTTGCCAAGGCAACCCCATGGTAGGTTTGCCTTAGAGTTGCCCTAAGTTGGAAATGACTTGAAGGCACACAACAGCAACAGCAACAAAAGATGGGACTTGCAAGCCCATCACAACTCGGAGTGGAAGAGACCCTCGTCTCGAACCCCTACCCTGTGGACAGGGATGTAGCCGGGGGGGGGATCTGGGGGTCCGGACCCCCCCCTTCCATTAGAAAAATGAATGGTGTGTGCTGCTGCGCCGCCGCACTCAAGCCCCATTATAATGGTGGCACTTAGTTTGGACCCCCCCCTTCCTAAAATCCTAGCTAGTCCTGTGGACTTTTTAACTGGGCTCACTGGTTGCCTTTTTCTGATTTCAGACTTCAAAGTCCATCCCAGGGAGTGCGGACAGCCGCCTGCCCCCCAAGAAGGACCACTGGCGATACTACAACATGGTATGTTATTGAGATTTTGGGGTGCTGGGAGGGAGAATCTACAAAGGGGTGAGTTTAATGGGGGACTAGAATTTGGGGGTCCCAGAATTGCTGCGGGGATGGCAAGCAGGGGAGGTTTTGAATTCGTGGCCTCTGTTTTCCCTTCTCTCTTTAATGGCAGGTTTTTGGCTTAGACTATATGTTCTTTGGGTTTCCCTTCCAGATTTACCATTCTATGGGCTGAGAAGTCCAGTGTGTTGAGCATAGTAGTTCGGAGATAGAAACACAGTCTTACTTTTTCCTTGCAATCAGGGCTTAGATAAGTTATTTATTATTTTTGGACTACAGTTCCCAGAATCCACTGGCCAGCCTGGTTACGGGGTTCTGGACTTTCTAGTCCAGAGCCAGATACTTTCCCAAGTGCTGATGGGGCTCTTACCGGTGGCTTCTGTGCCAGGGGTATGTGAACCCATTTGGGGTTTTAGACTGAACACTATCACACACATTCCAAATAGATTCACCCCCTTGGGTAGCTCTTCTAAAGTTTAGACTCAACGCCGGAGCGGATGCACTGACACAAAAGGTCACCGCTTTTGTCTCTGTTTAGGGTGGACTCTGGTTCAATATGTTCTTTGAGCCCCAGGTTTGTTGGGGTCCCTTCCCTGTTGGAGAGTAGGACTGGTGTCCAGTGGAGAAAAGTGCATCTCCCACAATGCCCCCTTTGCTTCGGAGCAAAGCATAATGGGAGTCTGGTTGGGGTCTCTTTCCCCAGGTGGAGGAATGGGAATGCCAACAGCTCCAGGAGACCCTCCCCTTGGAGGCTGTGCCCACTGATCCAGCACCTTACCGACTCCTGCCCAAGGAGACCCTCTACCAGGTGAGTCTCGGGTCAAGGATTCGCACCTGGCACACCCTCCTTTCAAAATAGCGCACTAGAGTCCAATGGTTTCCAACCTTTGGTCCTCTTGGTGCTCTGAACTTCAGCTCCCAGAATTCCTGATTGTTGGCTAAGATGGCTGGGGCTTATGGGCATTGGAGTCCTAAAACCTGGAAGACTAAAGGTTGGGAACTGTCGGTCTAGAGCAGCGATTCTCAAACTTTGGTCCTCTGAATGTTTTAATAATAATAATAATACTGTAATAATAATAATTTTTATTTCTATCTTCCCGCCTCTCCCGATGGATCGAAGCAGGATCACAGCAAAGTTAAAATTACAATTACAATATTGCAGCATTAGTTACTGCACCATTAAAAACCACAATTAAAAGAATAAAAACAAGAATGTTAAAACATAAAAACCTAAAAACATTAACATCAATCAATCACGGGACCTAAGCTCCCAGAATTCTTAACTTTTGGGGGCTTTTGGGAGTCAAAGTCCAAAACACCTGGAGGACCAAAGGTTGGGAACCACCCGTCTGGAGCAGCGATTCTCAAACTTTGGTCCTCTGAGTATTTCTAACTTCATCTCCCAGAATTCTTACTCTTGGCCAAGGTGGCTGGGGCTTCTGGGAGCCGAAGTCCAAAAGGACCAAAGGTTGGGAGGGCCACCATAAGTCAGAAACCACTTGAAGGAGTGCAGAGTCTTGCTGTGTGCCATGTTCCTGTTTTTGCAAAGCATGTGCTGGGTTCCTTCCCGAAACAGAGCCGGACTGTGCAAGCATGCACCCTCTTGAAGGACCCCATTCGCATGCACTCATGTGGGCCCTTCCTTCTGCCCCAGTGACCCCCTTTTTCTGTCTCTTTTGCCCTTTTCTTGCAGTGCTATGACCTCTTCAACCTCCTGAGCCTCCGTACAGCGTATGTGACTGATGTGGGGCGCCTGGTTGGTGTTGTCAGCCTCAAGGAGGTGAGTTTCCTGGGGATTCCCAGGGATCCAGGGGAATGCAGCGGATCCACTGTGGGCTTTAGTATGAACTTGGGAGGCAAGAGCCACAGCCACTTATGAATCTCTTCTGGAGTTTGGTCCAAACTGCCTAAAAAAACCGCAAAGTGCTGGACCTGTTTTGAAAGAAATAGGCTGGAGCATCGTTAGTTGCATCTGCACTGCAGGGATAATCCAGTTTGATGCCGTTTTACTGTATTTTAAAAGATACTGTAATCCATACCATAATCCAGTTTGACACATTGAGCCACTGCCATGGCTCAATGCTATGTAAAATCCAAAGTCCCATTAAACACAATGGCCTAGTAAAATGGTGTCCTTTATATGAAATGGCAAAATCAAGGTTCGCTTGTTGGAATTTTATAGTTTTTGGATTATTTTCAATCTATGGATACTTGAATCTGTGGATATGGAGGGCTGGGGGTATGATTTTGTGACCTGCAGAAAAGGGGTTTTTGTTATGGGTAACCATGCTGTTTTAATGTGTCTGTCCCACGCTCTTGCTGGGAGGGGGGCCTTTGGGGTTTCATGAGATTTGGGTTGCGGTCTGTGGACTTTCCCAAGGTGCCACATATGCCTCTGACCTTCTCCCGCTTTCTTCCATTCAGCTCAAAAGGGCCGTGGAGCAGTGCGTCAAGGGCACTATTGCCAGCAGACCCCAACAGCCGTCAAGTGAGCCCAGTGACCAGGAATAGAAGCCCACCAAAGAGGGCAAACTCACCACCCTCCAAAATTAAGGTGGGATGATGGAGCTTTAAAGTGTACCCCCAAATCTCTGCTCCCCCCATCACTTGACCTTCTGCCCATCCAGCCCTGAGACCCCAAGGGATGATGGATGAAGCCAGGAGGGCAGAGCAGAAGGGCAGCCATTTGGGAAGGGGTCCCTCACATCTCCTTTACAAAATGGGGGGCACCAGATGGGAGAGAGAAGGAAGACGGACCTGATTTGGGAAGGGACTCCCGAATAACCCTCTGCCATCCCAATGGTGCAGCTGCTTTTAAAACGTCCCAGTTTCTCTCTCCTCCTCTCACTTAGTCTTAAGCTTACTTCCCAGAAAAGTCGCGTAATCACGTGTAACGATTTCACACGACGTCGCACAAAACCCACTGTTAAAGCGGTCATAAAGAACCATTAATGCACATCTTTTTACTTTTGGGGTTTCAGTGACGATGCATTTCCGACATCACTTTATTTGTGCCATTTGCGTGTGATAATCATTTGCACAATTACTCACCATTTCCGCTTTGTTTGCAGTATGCTTTAAATGTGCTTAAATCTCACTTCAATGTCAAAACCAGCCCCATAAACTCCTCTGAAACAGAGCAAACGACCATGCAAGCTCGACTCAGGCTTGCATCCTTCCGAGGAGGGAGCTAAAATGAGTACCCAGACTGTTGGGGGCAAATTAGCTTACTTGCTAATTAGCTTCCTTGCTGTTCACCGCAATGATCTTTGGAATAGCGGTATATAAATAAAACAAATTATTATTATTTATGATTGGTTTATAGGTAATTTTTTTAAATGCCACCATAAGTGTACTTTTTATTTCATTTTTTAAGAAAAACCCACACATTTATTATTTTGTCAACACAAAAAAATGTAAACAGTAAAAAAAAATTATCTTGAATCCATTAAGCAATTTGGTGAATAAATAGAACCACTTAAGTTACGTATAAAATGAGAGTTGGAGGTTGTGGGGAGATTGGGGAAGGGGCAGAGGGAAGAGCGAAGCAACCCAAAACCCACAAACCAACTGTCCGTCCGTCTATCCTTCCTTCCTTCCTTCCTGTGGGGACGGTGAAATAAGGATCCTCTCCCACGCAAAGGCCATCTCTCCTTAGCCGTGTTGCGAGTTCGAGTCTTGCAACCTGCTATTGGGAAATGGGAGTGCTCCTCTGGAGGAAAGGCCAAAACAGGTGCCAAGTTGGATGTGGGTCAAGCAGAGCTCTTGGGACGGAAAGCAAAGCCAGGGTGACACGGGGGGTCCATGGAGTGTCTGTTTTTCCAGAAAGGGGATAGCAAGGAGCACGTGTTTTTCGCATCAGGGGCACTTCCTCTCCACACATTGCTTGCCTCCTTCCTCGTATTCTTGCTTGGAGATCCACATCTGCTGGAAGGTGCCCTGAGGAAGACGAGAAGAGGAGAAACACCCAACATCGTTGCTACTCCATCACCCCACGTCGCCTAAAAAACCCCCGAGGAACGCATCGGCACTGCACCCCTTTACCACTTCCATTGAGTGGTGTCAAACTGGATCATTGCTGCAGTGCAGATGCAGCCTTCAAATTCTTGCTCTAAGTCTACAGACTTTGGCATTGGAGCTCTGTTTGCACCCAGATTTTTACTCTCCTTCCCTTGGGTTGCTCTTGCCCCTTCCCCAAAGGTATCCCACCTGCCCTTGCTGCCCAGAGGACCCCTTGGGTCCCGAAACCTCTGGTGTTGCCCCCCAGCAATCCTTGTAGCCCCTTGTGACAGACTCACTAGAGATGCCAAGATGGAGCCGCCGATCCAGGGACTGAACCTCCTTTCCATGGTGCTGTTGCTGGCAATGAGCTTCAGGCGCATGCTCTGGAGAAACAGGGGGAAGAGAAAGAGGGGTTCATTTGGCCCCTAAATTAAACCTGGCATCGATTGGGCCGTCATGCCACAAATAAAATTGCACAAGGTAACAGCCAGTGTGGCATCTTTCCTTCTTTTTTCTGCATTTGAATCACCTACTTTGAAGACGAAACCTGTGTGACCTGAAAAGCTGATTCAAGCATTTTATATACCTTATATACTTGACTATAAGTCGACCTCATGAATAAGTTGGGGGCAAGTTTTGGGGCAAAAACTATGGATTTTAATCGGGAGTTTATCCCGTGAATATCCCGGAAAAACCGCGTAATACATGAAACCATTTCACATGACGTCGCACAAAACCCGCCGTTAAAGCGGTCACAAAGAAGCTTTAATGCACATCTTTTTACTTTTGGGATTTCAGTGACAATGCATTCCCAATATCACTTTATTTGGCAACTGAGTGCGATAATAATTTGCGCGATGACTCCCTGTTTTCGCTTTATATGCAGAATGCTTTGAATGCACTTTAATCTCTCTTTTAATGTCAAAACCAGCCCCACTGTGATAAACTCCTTAGGGTCATGTAAAGGATGAAGCAAAAGAACTTACAAAATTCCAGGAGGCATAACTGTTTGTGCCAAAACTAAAAAGCTGGATGAATGTGAGAGTAGAGGAGGGTCAGTGCTTCTGGGACAGTTTACACTCTTTCCTTTTGAGATAAAAGTTACTTACAGCGTGCCACGGAGAGGGCGAGAAGCCAGGGTTTTGGGCAAAGGGTTTTGACTAAAAATTCTAGACATATACATGGCTCTATGCAGTACACTTGTCCCTCCATATTGGCCAGGGTTAGGGGCACAAGCCCCCCGTGAAGAAGGAAAAAACGCAAATAAGAAAAACACCATGTTTTTACCTGAGAGGACATCTCTCTTAAGAATCTATAAGTCCTCCAGGGCAACTCTGTGGTCAACGTCCGACAGACACTGGCCATAGAACTGTCCTGGAGGAGCTACAAAGGCCTAGTAGAGTGCCCTCTCCAGGAATCTCTAGGTTCTCCAGGGCAATTCTGTGGTCAACGTCCGACAGACACTGGCCACAGAACTGTGCTGGAGGAGCTACAAAGGCCTAGCAGAGTGTCCTCTCAAGGAATCTCTAGGACGGTCCTCCAGGGCAACTCTGTGGTCAACGTCCGACAGACACTGGCCATAGAAACTGGAGGAGCTACAAAGGCCGAGTAGAGTGTCCTCTCCAGGAATCTCTAGGTTCTCCAGGGCAATCTGTGGTCAACGTCCGACAGACACTGGCCACAGAACGGTGTCTGGAGGAGCTACAAAGGCCTAGCAGAGTGTCCCTCTCAGGAATCTCTAGGACGGTCCTCCAGGGCAACTCTGTGGTCAACGTCCGACAGACACTGGCCATAGAACTGACTGGAGGAGCTACAAGGCCTAGTAAGAGTGTCCTCTCACAGGAATCTAGGTTCCTCCAGGCATTCTGTGGTCAACGTCCGACAGACACTGGCCACGAACTGTGCTGAGGAGCTACAAAGGCCTAGCAGAGGAGTCCCCTCAGGAATCTCTCAGGACGGTCCTCCAGGGCAAACTCTGTGGTCAACGTCCGACAACACTGCCATAGAACTGCACTGGAGGAGCTACAAAGGCCTAGTAGAGTGTCCTCTCCAGGAATCTCTAGGTTCTCCAGGGCAATTCTGTGGTCAACGTCCGACAGACCGGGCCATAAACTGCGCTGGAGAGCTAAAGGCCTGTAGAGTTCCTCTCCAGGAATCTCTAGGTCTCCAGGGCATTCGTGGTCAACTCCGACAGACACTGGCCATAGAACTGCTGGAGGAGCTACAAAGGCCTAGTAGAGTGTCCTCCCAGGAATCTCTAGGGTCCTCCAGGGCAATCTGTGGTCAACGTCCGACAGACACTGGCCATAGAACTGCGCTGGAGGAGCTACAAAGGCCTATAGAGTTTCCTCTCCAGGAAATCTCTAGGTTCTCCAGGGCAATTCTGTGGTCAAACGTCCGACAGACACTGGACATAGAACTGCGCTGGAGGAGCTACAAAGGCCTAGTAGAGTGTCCTCTCCAGGAATCTCTAGGTTCTCCAGGGCAATTCTGTGGTCAACGTCCGACAGACACTGGCCACAGAACTGTGCTGGAGGAGCTACAAAGGCCTAGCAGAGTGTCCTCTCAAGGAATCTCTAGGACGGTCCTCCAGGGCAACTCTGTGGTCAACGTCCGACAGACACTGACCATAGAACTGCATTGGAGGAGCTACAAAGGCCTAGTAGATTGTTCTCTTTAGGAATCTCTAGGTTCTCCAGGGCAACTCTGTGGCCAACGTCCGACAGACGCTGACCACAGAACTGCATTGGAGGAGCTACAAAGGCCTCGTAGAGTGTCCTCTCCAGGAATCTCTAGGTCCTCCAGGGCAATTCTGTGGCCAACGTCCGATAGACACTGACCATAGAACTGCATTGGAGGAGCTACAAAGGCCTAGGAGAGTATTCTCTCTAGGAATCTGTAGGTCCTCCAGGGCAACTCTGTGGTCAACGTCCGACAGACACTGGCCATAGAACTGCATTGGAGGAGCTACAAAGGCCTAGGAGAGTATTCTCTCTAGGAATCTCTAGGTTCTCCAGGGCAATTCTGTGGTCAACGTCCGACAGACACTGGCCACAGAACTGTGCTGGAGGAGCTACAAAGGCCTAGCAGAGTGTCCTCTCAAGGAATCTCTAGGACGGTCCTCCAGGGCAACTCTGTGGCCAACGTCCAACAGACACTGACCATAGAACTGCGCTGGAGGAGCTACAAAGGCCTAGTAGAGTGTCCTCTCTAGGAATCTCTAGGTCTTTCGGTACAACTTTTAGTTAAAATTGACCACAGAGTTGCACTGGAGGACCTAGAGATTCCTAGAGAGAACATATTAATCAAAGCCGTGAATAATCAAAGCCACAAATAGAAAAGATGCAAATATGGAGGGAGGACTGTATTAGCAACTTCAAGGGAGAGTTTTGCTTGCATGGCACCCCATGGCCATATTATCTGTCCTCCTTTTCTCTCCCAGATCTCTCGTTCCCTTTCTTTTTCCTTCTCTCTCATTCACATCCGCACCCACAGGCGCAAACTCACTGGCGGCGTTTTCTGAGAGAGTTCCCGGTTCAGCCGGTCCGTAAAGCCTTGTAGCAGAGTGTTTCCTCCAGTGACAATGACGCTGCCATACAGACCCTACAAAGAAGAGAAAGGAAGAGAAGAGAAGTCAGAGGAGAAGTGCCACTTATGTTCTTTTCACCCTTCCTGCGCAGAGCAAGTGCGGCCTAGTGGTTTGAGTGTCAGACTATGGCTCTGGTTTGATCACCCACTTGGCCATGAAACCCTCTGGGTGACCCTGGGCGAGTCACACTCTCTCAGCCTCAAGAGAAGGCAACAGCAAATCCCCTGTGAACCAATCCTGCCAAGAAAACCCCTTAATAGGTTCACCTTAGGGCAGCGGTTCTCAGCCTGTGGGTTGCATGACCCCTTTGGAGGTCAAATGACCCTTTTGCAGAGCTGACCTAAGACAATCAGAAAACACATGTTTCCGATGGTCTTAGGAACCAAGACTCCACAATTTTGGGTTGGGAGTCACCACAACATGAGGAACTGTATGAAAGGGTTGCGGCATTAGGAAGGTCAAGAACCATTGCCTTGGGGTCTCCATAAGTCAGAAATGACTTGAAGAGACACAACAGCAACAATGAAGATATACAGTATCCCTTCCAAGTCTGCAGACTTGAAATTGGCAGACTTGATCCGCGGAGGGTGACCCACTATTGAGGTGAATGGGGTGTGCTCCCACGCTGCGCGCCCTATACTCACGTGCAGAAGCTTGATTATGTGCATGTCTCCTAACTTGCGGGGGGGGGGGGGTTCTGGAGCGGAGGTCCCGCGTGTTAGGAGGGACAACTGTACTTTAGGTCAAAAATATTTTTGTGTCCCCCAACTCACCGGACGGATATCGATGTCGCACATGCCGATGCTCGTCGTGACCACGTGGCCGACCCCCAGCATGGTGTTCCCGGACAGGCCCTAGAAAGCAACAGAATTGCTGGGTGTGCATGACAAAATAACCCAGTTTTCATAAGGACATACCCTGCGACGGTCCCAATTTGGCAGGGACAGTATCATGCCCTGCCTGCAGGAGGACTTGGAGGACTCAGAGGATGAGCCAGAGCCTCCCCTGGGACCTGAGCCTGAAGTTGTGGAGCCTGGGTCATATAAGCGGCTGCAGGATGCCTGCCTTGGGGCCAGTGATGATCTGACTTCCTTGGGGAACGTACTCCGTCTCTGGCTCCCATTTGCTCTTTGGACTGAAACCTTGCTCCTTGGACTGCTGACCTGCCTTGACTTTCCGGAACCTTTGACCTTTGGACTGCCTTATTGACCTGTCCTTCTGATAACTTGGACCTTGGACCTTCTTGACAAATCTTTGGGTGAAACCTCTTGTGATTCTGGACTTGGAATCAGAGACTTGGGCCTGATTCCCACTACCTTTTAAACCAGATCACAAATCAGTTTGAACCCTGGTTCCCACGTGAACCGAATCGCCAAAGTGATTCAGAGAGGGGGACCATGCACTAGACCCATTTAACCCGTGTCTTTTTGACTGATTTTCCCCCACATCTTCTTTGATAAACTGATCCTGCGCAAGTGCGAACCAGATACGGATCGGAATCAATTTAAATTCGCCCCTTGGCCATCTGGAGCGGGTGCATTTTGAGTCGATTGAGTGGGTTATTTTATTTTATTTTGCAGCAAGAAAATGCAATTGGGGCAAATGTAGTGTGAACCACGCTCCGCTGCTGATACGATGCATGGATTTGGATTGTAAAGCGATTCATTTAAGTGGGAATGATTCCAAGGAGGAGAGGAGAGGAAGAGACAGAATCTTGTCATTCTCTCTGTTGCCACAAGGAGAAAAGGCCATTTTCTGCACGATGCATCAAAGTGCACCCACTTTCCCCTTCTCTACCCTCCCTATCCACAACCCCGTTCACCTTCACGTTGGAGGGGTCAAAGAGACCTTCGGGGATCCGGAGCCGCTCCGCCCCGTAGTCCGTGTTGTAGCCATTGGGCATTTCGTAGTGGACGGTGGGCATCTGGGCAGCTACCCTGGTGTGGGGGCAGAAAAAAGAAGGGGGTTTAGTAGCCCAGGTGTCTCATCCTTCGGCCCAACCCAGCATAGACTCAAATGTTTGGGGAATATTTTGGTTTGGTTTTCCCCCCACAAACCAACTTTAGCTTTGCTGCAATGGAACATGGCTTGGGATAGAAGACCTTGCAAAGACTTGGTAGATTTGCACTGGTAACAGCGGCAAGAATTTATTGCAACCTCACAGACGTACTTCCAGAGCTGTGTTACTCTGCATAAACTTTGCCAAAGTGTGGGAGAATGACTTTTTTTTGGACTCCAAAATAGGAGCAAATATTTTTGGACTCTGTCATCAACAGAGCAGATTCCCTGTGTGCAAACCTTTACACCGCAAACAAATGCAATAGATCTCAGGATTTCACAGGTCTCCTGGTTGTCCTTTTTGCAAATGGATGGCTTTCCTGTCCTTCCCTCCCACTGACTTCAGTGGAGAAACTGATGCAGATCTATTTCCGTCTCCCTGCGGTCAAGAAGCCCACCTTTCTGACCTCCCCAAATTGTCATCTCATCGTCACATGCCGTCCTTCGGGTCACTCTTCCTATACAAACTTGGCACCCAAATTCGCAAACAATGACAATTTGTGGTAAAGGTCCCAGGGACCAAAAAATTGGCCCCCAACTCACTGAGTTCCCCTTGTTTTCTCCAGATTTTACTGTCTTTTTTGCATAAAATTATTTCATATCTTTTTAAAAATATTTTTAAATTGAAACTAAACTTCATACATACAAATTTTTAAAAATACATAATTCCATATATATATATATATTGCATTCTGTTATTATTTAATATAATTTAATTTAAGTGTGTAGCTGCCCTTCTCCCAGGTGGCTTTTGGATCACTCTTCTCCCTTTTGAGTCAATCTCTCTTCTTTGTATTAATCTTGTATTAATCCTTCTGTGGACAAAATATATAGGGCTTTTTTTCTTCTTTATAGGCTGCATGGAAAGGGCATTACTATTATTATTATTATCATCATCATCATCATCATCATCATCATCATCTAAAAACTTTTTGGAGAAGAGGTCTCAGCTTGCACGGTCCATCTTACATTTTCTCTCTCTTTCTCTCTTGCACATGCATGTGCGCATACAATGCACCTTTACATGCTGTTACTGGAGTACCCCCAAATGCCAGCCCCTATTTGCGCAAACTGTACCCCAGCCCCAAATATCCCAAACCAAACCAAGGGACTCACTGTTCGTCGTAGGGAGAGTCTGACACTTGCAGCACAGAGGCCTGGAAGTCCTGGATAACCTCCTGGTTTTGGGGTGGAAGGAGAGACATTTGGATGTCAGTGGTATCTTTTCCCCAGCCCCTCGTTTCCATCAGCCCACAGTAAACCAACCTCACTTTGGTGCACCAAAAGACAAGAACAGGACTATCTCCCAATCCTACTCTAACCTCCATCATCCTGTTGCACTCCCAACCCTGATGCAAACTAGGTTGAGGGGTCATGGGTTCTAGTGATAACATTGCTCCCTTCAAGGTGGGAGCAATCCTGCAGGACCTCTGGATGCGGCTGCATTACAACTCCCAGCATGCCTCACCATTTGGCCATGCTAGAGATTGGATTTATGGGGATTACCACTCCCAGGCTCCCCCAGAATGAGATCTTGGGAAAAACAGCTTTATGAAGATTACAACTCCCAGAATCTCCCAGAACCAGATCATGGAAAAAGTCTGTTTATTGGGATTACTGCTGCCAGAATCCCCCAGAAAGAGAGTTAGAAGAAAGCAGCTTTATGAGGATTACAACTCCCTGAATCCCCCAGCGAGTTGGGGAATATTGGGAGCTGTGATTTCAATAATGGTCCTTTTCCCAAATGGGAATTGTAATCCCAATAACACCACTTTTCCCAAAATCTGGTTCTGGGGGATTCTGATAGTTATAAATCCAATAAATCCAATTTTTGAAAAACTCTGTTTCTGGGGGATTTTGGGAGCTTTAACCCCATTAAAGCCACTTTTCACAAACTCTGGTTCTGAAGAATTTTGGAAACTCTAGTCCCACTTTCTCCAAGAACTCTCTCAGAAGTCCAGGTTCCTAGATTTCTGCCCCCCAAATCCTTGCTCCCTCTTTGGCCTTCCTTCCTTCCTTCCTTCCTTCCTTCCTTCCTTCCTTCCTTCCTTCCTTCCTTCCT
>NC_056527.1:118685546-118688685 GCF_019175285.1 Sceloporus undulatus
GTCTTGCTCAAGACCCCCAAAGAATGAGGGGTCCCTCCCCCCGAAAAAAGGGGGTCCTCTCACGTTACAGGTGTAGTTGTGCCAGGACTTGGTGACCTGGGGCAGCTTCTCCTTCTTCTTCCAGTTTGGGGGTGCTCCTTCTCGGACAGCCTCCTGAGTTGGGGGTCGGTCGAGGGAAGGGGGCAGAAGGAGAGAATCACAAGCTGGGAGAACTGGGGGGCTGAGGAAACAAACCCCCATCTTTGGATGCTACTTTTCCTCCAAAATCTTCATTCCCCCAAACTCCAACCTGCACCCCACTTTTTCTTCACTGCGTACTTTGGGATAAAGGGGAGGGGGGACATTTTAAAAACATTTCCATTGTTGTTACTGGAAGAGAAAACCTTTGGAACTCCCTGCCACTGGGTTCTATTGAGATTGAGGGGGAACACTGATCGCTCCCCCAAATCCTCAAGCCTAACATTGGCTGCCTATGCAACAGAAGGTCCAAAACACACTGCAGAAATAATCCAGTTTGAGATCACTTTCAATGTCCTGGCTGTTCCTGCGTGGGATTTGGGCACTTAGGCTCCCGTGTGATAAATTCCTAGGTCTCTCCTTCATCTAGATTCATGGGAGATGCTGCTGGGAATATAATGGTGCAGCTGGCACTGGGCATTGATTTAAGACAATAAACCTTGCCAAGAAAAACCCGTCATAGAGTGGTTTTAGGGTCTCCGTAAAGTTGAGAACGACTTGAAAGCACCCAGCAACAATAAAAGCAAAGCCCAAGGCAACAGAAATGTCATTTGGATATATATATATATATATATATATATATATATATATTCATTCCCCTGCAAAACTTCCCAAAACTATTACGCCTATGGACCCTGTCTCCCCTCCATCCCAGATTCTGGTTAGTGGTGGAACAGGCGAGAGGCAATACCACCTTGGCAGCGATCATATAAGGTGGGATAATCTCGATATTCATCTCTTGGAAGAGTTCGCGGCATTGCATGGAAATGAAGTCTCCAGCCAGCGGGGATTTCACGATTCCTGGAAGACAAACAAAGTTTGGGGACACAGAAACAGTCATGAGCATCGGCCCCTTGCAGTGGTCCCTTGGCTTCCACCATTCAGTGATTCCGCAACTACTCGCAGTCAGTGAGGCAAGTAGATGCAAAACCAATGAATCAAATCTTCTATCAATTTATATATATATATATATATATATATATATATATATATTCCCAAGCTGGGCTGCCCGGGCTGCCACTTACGTCACTGTTGACGCACAGATGACTGACATGCATTTTGAAGTGGCGCAAACTAGTGGGGACGACAATCATACCAAAAAAGAAGCGATTACAAGGGGATAATGAAAGATCCACTTTCATAGTTGGAAGGACGGACCTTTTGGAATTGGTTTACCAACACAGAGCAAACCGGTTTAAATGTAAGTGGGAATGAGCCCCCAATGTCCCTTCCAACCCTATGATTCTATGCACATGGTCCAAGCAGACTTGGCAGACTGACCAGAGAGATGTGAAGGGAAAGGAACTGTCCAGTTCATTAACTGAATGAGCGACTTCTCCTTTCAAAGGCTGGAGAAGCCAGGGGTCAAATATGGCTTCCACAGTGGAGGTGGGATTCGAACCCAGAGGCTCTGGTGTCTTACAGAAGAGTCTCAGCTTTCCATGCAAGCTCTGTGTAAGCTCCCCTGCTCCCCAAAGAGCTTGCACAAAGATCCCCATTGCCATTTGTCTTTCTTAAAAGGACTAGCTAAAGCTCATGTTCCCCCCCCCCAGGAACCAACCTTGCTGGAGGATGTACCCGTCGTGGACGGGGATGGCCGTGGTGTGGGTGGCCCCGCTGTCCAGGACGAGGCCGGTGCTGCGGCCGTTGGCAAAGCTGGGCGCCCAGAGTCAAGGCCTTCAGGCCCTTTCCGTGATATTATAGTATTATATTATTATATAATAAAATAAAATACAGTGGACCCTTGTTATACGCTGGGGTTTGGTTCCAATATCCCCCGTGGGTAACAAAATCCGTGGATGCTGAAGTCCCATTAAATATAATGACAAAGCAAAATGGCGCCCCTTATAAAAAATGGGAAATCAAGGTTTGATATTTGAAATGTATACTGTTTTTGAACATTTTCAGTCCATGATGTTTGAATCCGTGTATAAGAAATCCGTGCTTAAGAAGGTCCGACTGTAATAATAAAACAATAGGCTCACCTTAGGATGACCATAAGTAAAGAATGACTTGGAAGCACACAGTAGTAACAAATTTATTTTTGGACAGTGAGAGAGGTAAAACCCTTCCTTCCTTCCTTTATTTCAAAGGTTTATAGCCCTCCTTTCTCCCACAATAGGACTCCTTCCCTCCCTTGCTGAACTTTCTTCCACCGGACACTTTGGTAAAGAGGAAGAAATAATACTCGTTTTGTTTGCTAATGGCAAGGAGAAAGAGGCCTGCATGCCTTCAGCCTTTCCACTGGGACTCTTTGCCACTGAACCCTTTGGGGCAGAAACAAGATGCATGCAAATATTTACTTTTTTTGGTCATCAGGAGATGCACACATTTCTATCCAATTATTATTATTATTATTATTATTATTATTATTATTATTATTCAAATGCAGCCTGGGACCCCCAAGAGACCCCTTCCTGGCCGCCAAAGGATACGCCGTGAGCACGGCCGTCTTGCAGAGGAAGAAGGCCGGGATGCCATAATGTTCAAACATGAGCTCCGTCAGTTTCTCCCGCTTGGCCCTGGTGTTCCACTGCAAAAGGAAGGCATAAAAGGGCAGAAGGTGGCAAGTTATAAGGTACATTGGAGAAATGTCCGGTTGGATACAACTTTAAAACTGCCATGGCGTTCAGGCTATGGAATTCTGGAAATGGCAGTTTGTTGTGCGCCGAGCAAGCAAAGCTCCACTCTGGGTGCACAACAAACTGCCATTCCCAGAATTCCACAGCCTGGAACCATGGGTAAAGCGGTGTCAAACTGATTATTTCTCCAAAATGGATGAGCCCTAGACAGCAAGACTTGGTTGGATACCTACCGGGGCTTCAGACATGAGCACTGGGTGCAAATAGGCTCCGATGGTGTGTGCGGTGGGAAGTATGGTCCAGGATGGGCTTGGAAAAGC
>NC_056527.1:118688710-118692783 GCF_019175285.1 Sceloporus undulatus
GGAGGAAAGGGTCCAAATGAGTCTGGCTGGGGGATTATGGGAGTGACAGTCCAAAAAGGCACCTTTTCTCGTGCTCTTGGGAGGAAAGGGTCCAAGGCCAGACCTTGTGTGTGCATCATGGGCCTTGCAGTGGCCCTATGGCAACCCCATAGGGATTGCTTAGGCCAGGGATGCTCTTTCCAACCCTCCACCTTGGTCCCTTAAAGGATGCAGCAGCCTTGTCTGCCCTCATTGTCTGCAAAGGTAACCAATCAGGGGCTGAGCTGGTCCTGCAGGATGCAGGGCCCTGATTGGCTGGGATGCATGCCATTTCTCCCTCCCTCTCTCCCTCCTTCCTTTCTGCAGCCCCCTTCCCTTCCTTCCTTCCTTCCTTCCTTCCTTCCTTCCTTCCTTCCTTCTCTTTCCCAGGTTTCTGTCCGCTGGCCCTGGTGCTGAAGCCACCACCACCAGCACCTCCATCATCCACCTTCTTTGCAAGGGCTGAGCAGACCAGCATCCTCCAGGAGCCATTGCCAGGGGGCTGGAGGCGTCTCAGAGACGGGATGAGCGGAGGGGTCTATGGAGGAGGTAGGTAGTGCAAGGATGCATTGCATGGCACTGGGTGCAAGGATGCATTGCTCCTACATAGGCACACACACACACCCCTTCCTCCATGCAGGCCCGGCATGATGGAAGGACTGCAATGCCCGTGCCCTAGCCCTGCAGGGGTCCCAGAAAAAGGGGATCCACCCCAGGATGATGATTCCACCATCCCAATGACAGCTCCATGCATGCCAACTCTGGGCTGGGAGGAATGGGGAATGGGATGCATAGCATCAAGCCTAATCATCATCCAATTGTTCTTCCCTGGGATGGATCGTGTCTGGGTTCAAATGCAAGACCTGGTTTGCCCTGTTACACGCAGCTTGGCTCACTTCTTCAAGCCCTCTATTCTGTATTATTATCATTATTATTATTATTATTATTCCTTATTGTAAAGAGATCTTGTTGACCTTTGAGATCATTTGCTCACTCCCCACTGATTCTCTCACATCTCCTCTTCTCCTTGCCAAAACTGTTTTAACGAATGGCTTCAATTACTAATTTTATATTTTATTACTGTTATATTTAGAAATTCCGTTACATATGTATTTTATTTGTGTGTTGGATTTTATTATTGTGTTATTGTATTGCATTTTATGATGACTGCAAGCTGCCTCGATCCTACAGGAAGAGGCGGGATATAAAATTTAAAATATTATTAATTTATTATTATTATTATTATTATTATTATTATTATTATTATTATTATTAGTTGAGAGCCCAGTGGGCCCCCCCTCACATTCCTGGGTTTAAGGGCACAGGACCCCCAGGAAAACTAAAAACAATGGCTTAACTGAGAGAACAGGGAAACCTAGGCCTCATTCCCAATTACGAACAAATCGCCTTGCGATCCGGATCAATGGGTCGGTGGTTCGGCAGCGGAGCGCATGGTTCACACTACATTTGCCCCCGATGGCATTTTCTTGCTGTAAAATAAAATAAAATAACCCACTTGTTAAGTTCACATTGACAAATGAATCGGTTGAGTTTAAACCGTTTCCTGCAGGAGTCTCTCCAAATAACCCTCTTGTAGTTCCCATTGGCAAATGAATCGGATCAATTTGAAGAGTTGTCAGTGGGATTTTTGTTTTCCTCCATCCATCACTGCAATTGCATTTACGTACTTCTTTCCAAGCGTCGAAGGGCAGGCGAACGCAGGTTGTTAATTCCCGCTTCCTCACCCAGTGACTTCTAATCGTGCCAAAGTAAATTGATTCCAATCCACATCTCATTCGCACTGACATTGAATCGATTCATGAATTCCATTCTTCAAATTGATTCTTTGCAGAATTTCTTCCTTTAAGGCTGTGAGAGTGTGACTTGCCCAAGGTGGGTCTCTATGGTCGGGTGGGGATTCGAACTCTGGTCGCGCAGGTTCCTAGTCCAACACTCAAACCACACCAACACAATGGCTCTGTGTGTGTTGGATTGCAACTACCTGGACATTCTCCATCGTATTCCCACTCACCTTCAACCTTGGCGTTGGATGCTGAATGTGATGATGATGATGATGATGATGATGATGATGATGATGATGCCTCTGATTCCTCCTCAGATGAGGTTGGCGCCCTGGTCTTTGACATCGGCTCCTTCTCCATCCGGGCCGGTTATGCGGGAGAAGACTGCCCTAAGGTATTGTGGATGGGGACCCCAAAATATCTCCTCATTTCCCCCTGAAGCACCATCCGTCCCCCTTTCTTTGCCCCTCCAAAGCATTCTCTGTTTCAAGGGATTGGAACCCAGGTCCACTCACACAATTTATGGGAAGAGGGTTCAATCCCTTTGCTACAGAATTAGTTAGGAAATGTCTGAATTCAGCCAATGGACATGTCTTGCGAAAGATGGAAGTCTGGGGAAATTTGCAAATAATGAGCCGCTCTGAGCCTTTAGGGCTGAAGAACGGGTATAAATACCATAAATAAATACATAATAAATAAATAGGGAACAGGGGGTGAGTGATCGAAGCAATATGTGCGGAGAAATGGCAATTATATAGGATTTGGGGATTAATGTCAAGAAGTCATTGTGTGTACAGTATGTGTGTGCCTCGGAGTTTGTGTATAACTAAATTGAATTATCCTTTTATTTAAGATAGAATCAGAAAATTACAGTTTTTGTGGGTTTTTGGGGGGGCTCTGTGGCCATGTTCGAGAAGAGTTTATTCCTGACGTTTCGCCAGCATCCGTGGGTGGCATCCTCAGAAAATGATGGCATGGGAATGAATGGGGTATGCATTCTCTGAAGATGCCAGCCACAGATGCTGGCGAAACATCAGGAACAAACTCTTCTAGAACATGGGCACAGAGCCCCCCCTAAAAACCCACAAAAAACTATGGATCCCGGCCCCCAAAGCCTTCGATTTCAAATCAGAAAATTATTTACATGTAGTAAAGAAAGAGTACTATTCACTTAATTGGGCCCCAGGCACAGTTAGCCTTGGAAGTTAGGCATGGAAAGCAATGTAATGAAGAGTCTGAATGTAAATAATTAATATAGTAGGACTTTGTTATATGTATAATAATAGCAATGAAATGGTCTCTTTGCAGGCAGATTTCCCGACCACGGTGGGTCTGCTCTCTCATGATGAATCGGCCATGGAGCTGGAAGGAGACAAGGAGAACAAATCCGGCAAGGTCTACTACATCGATACCAACTCTTTGCACGTTCCCCGGGAGAATACTGAGGTCATCTCACCTCTCAAGAATGGGATGAGTATGAATCCTGGCAGTGGGAGGGCTGGTGGGAAAGAGGGAGAAGGGTATTTTGGGGAGAAGGGTGCTTCCACATTCCCCTCTTGCTGCATTGGAGTTAATGGAACATGTCCACCTCTATTGTAGCACCCCTATTTCCATTAATTCCCCCTTCCAACTCTATTACGAAGAGTATATCCATGCCATTGCTATCCTCTCCATCCTCCTCATTGCATTGGCATTAATGGAGCATCACTCCTGTGCCTTGAAGTGCATTGTGTGGCGATTTCTTTACCGCTGTTGCGCCACTTAGATGGCACTGCTGGCAACCTGATGGTTCAATGAAGGCCACATTCTGATATGAAGCCCACAAAGGATGTAGAATTGGAGATGGGGGGGGGGTTCATATTCCTGGCAATTGCCCCCCCCCTTTTTTTTTCTTCTTCTTGCTGACCCTCTTCTTTCCTTCCTTCCTCCCAGTTGAAGATTGGGGATGCTTCCAAGCCATCCTGGACCATACTTACAACAAGCACATCAAATCGGAGCCTAATTTGCACCCAGTGCTCATGTCTGAAGCCCCGGTAGGTATCCAACCAAGTCTTGCTGTCTAGGGCTGCATCCATTTTGGAGAAATAATCCAGTTTGTCAACTGCCGAATGAGATCCGTCAGTTGACATCATTAGACAGCTTTAAAAAAGCTGTCAAGACGGATCTCTTCCGGCAGGCCTTTCCAGATTAACCATCCCGGCCTGGACTCCCTGATCCCCTCTTTCCTCTCGTGGCCCCATCTTCAGTGATGGT
>NC_056527.1:118692883-118693197 GCF_019175285.1 Sceloporus undulatus
GTCAGTTGGCAACATCCTTCCCCCCGGATGAAAACGAAGGGATTTTTTGGGGGGTTGTCACGTGCCGCTGCCTTGACACGCTCCGGAAACAAACAAGTTGACTTTGCCCCGCAGGAAACTGGAGTAGACACTGAACAGCTTTTGCACAGTTTGTATGCTCAAGGTGGGAGTCGAGTTCAAATCCTGGAAGTCCGCCTGCAAGAAGGGACAAAACCATCCAAATAGAAAGTTGGTATCTTTTACAGAAATGGTTTAGGAGGGTAACAAGCATGTGTCAGTTTTTGAGTTTAACAAAACTCTTTGTCACAACTCTT
>NC_056527.1:118693297-118694638 GCF_019175285.1 Sceloporus undulatus
TTTATTGCAGTAACAGTAAAAGTAACGTTGCATAACGTTATAGGAATCCCCCTGAATGTGACGTTTTCCCATTCTGTCAGCCTTGTAATTGTATTGTTGTTTTTATCTTGTTATCTTATTGTATATTGTGTTTTTAAATTGTTTTTACTATGCTGTAAACCGCTATGATCCATGGAATAGCGGTATATAAATAAATATTATTATTATTATTATTATTATTATTACATTGTCATGTATAAACAGTCCTCTGAAAATGTAAAGAAATCACGGATCAACATTGTGATGTACAATATGTATTGTATAAACAGTTCAGTCCCCTGAAAATGTAAAGAAATCACTGAGAGCGACGTTGGATAATCCAGAATGTTGGATAATCGAAGGTTGGATAATCGAGACTCTACTGTATATATATATATAGGCATGTAATGACTTACAAGAAAAGCAACGAAAAGGTTATAAGTAACCTGTGCAACGTTACCTTCTGGTCAACAAGGGCAAGTTACATTTCAAAAGGATCCGGAACAAAAATAGAACTACTTTATTGTCGTAAGATGTAACAGTATCTAGTGACTTCCAAACATGACTTTTGTTGGAGAGCATTTCTAAAGGTCACACTGTCTCAGCCTCGGAGGAAAGCAAATGGTGGCAAACCTTCTCTGAAGAAATCTTGACAAGAAAACCTCGTGATAAGTAGTTCTTAAGTCAGGACACACACAGCAACAACATTCAAATCCTCTGGTTCTGTAGCTCTGGAGAGAATCCCAATTCCCAATCCAAACTACACATCCCAGGGTCCCCTGGGAAACAGCCATGACAGCTAAAGCTGGCATCAAAGTGCTGTAACTGTGTGGTGTAGATTCACAAGAGCTGCCATAGAAACACAGAGCTGGAAAGGACCCTTAGGGGTCATGCAGTTGAACCCTATTCTGCTATGCAGGAATACACACAGCCCAAGCAGCCCTCAGGGTGAGCATCCCCATTTCATTGTTAAAAACTGAAGCCTCAGAGCAAAAGAGCGGCGCATGGAAGCATGGCTCTTTTGTAATGTACACTCCTCCCTCCACATTGGCTGGGGTTAGGGGCACAGGACCCCCGTGAAGGTGGAAAAACCGCAAATAACAAAAGGAATCTCTAGGTCCTCCAGGGCAACTCTGTGGCCAATGTCCGACAGACACTGACCATAGAACTGCTCTGGAGGAGCTACAAAGGCCTAGTAGAGTATCCTCTGTAGGAATCTCTAGGTCCTCCAGGGCAACTCTGTGGCCAATGTCCAACAGACACTGACCATAGAACGGCAATGGAGGAGCTACAAAGGCCTAGTAGAGTACTCTCTCTAGGAAT
>NC_056527.1:118694738-118695367 GCF_019175285.1 Sceloporus undulatus
AAAGCATAGAGCTGAGATGGAGGAGCTACAAAGGCCTAGTAGAGTATCCTCTGTAGGAATCTCTAGGTCTTCCAGGGCAACTCTGTGGTCAACGTCCGACAGACACTGACCATAGAACTGCTCTGGAGGAGCTACAAAGGCCTAGTAGAGTGGTCTCTCTAGGAATCTCTCTAGGTCCTTCCATGCGACTTTTAGTTAAGGTTGACCATAGAGTTGCACTGGAGGACCTAGAGATTCCTAGAGAGAAAATATTAATAAAACCAGTTAATAATTAAACCCTCAAAAGTCAAAGCCACAAATTTGGAGGGATGATTGTACATACCCAAGGCAACAGTGTGTCTCTGAGCATGTGCAAAGTACATGTGCAAAACCCAGCCTTTCTGTGTCGCCGCCTCCGGACCTACCTGGGCATTGTGGCCGCGCAGGATCTCTCTGATGCTGCGCAGGTAGCTTTCGATCACCTCCAGCTGGTGAAGGAACCTGCGAATGTCTGGCTGCGTCTGCCTCTTGACCTCTCCGATGGCCGTTGCAAGGAGGGACTGGCCTCTCCAGACCTCCGAGGCCTGCCTTGACCTCTGGCCGAAGGGAAGGGTGCAAGGTTAAAGCAACAGCTTTGAGGCCCAATGTTG
>NC_056527.1:118695392-118719879 GCF_019175285.1 Sceloporus undulatus
CCTGCGGTCGGCTCCGATGCTCTTCTGGAATCCATCCTGGGTCCCCATCTTCTCCTTCTGGATTGCTCCCCAAACCTACCAAAGGACAACTATATATATATATAATATATAATATACTAATATATAATGCGCAGCTCCTCAGCAAAAGGTTTTTTCCTCAGCGACCTCTGTGGTGTGAGATGCACTTTAAAAAGAAATACGAAGAAGAAAAGCGCTGAATAGTCATGAGTCTTTAATTTTGAGACTCATCTTTTCTCCGGCTCCCTTGCACCCTTGGCACCTCGACCATCCTCCTCATTCATTTGTTTTGCATACCTGTGACTGGGAGTCAAATCATAATGGAAGTTTTTCTTTGGCGAGGGTGCAGAGAAAGACTCGCAATCCCAGCGGGCATCCGCCCGGGGCCTTCTGCATGCGCTGGAAACAGAAATGAATGTATCCCCCCGACTCGGTGACGCTTTGTCCGGAGCCACCGTTATCTCTCCCCGACCCAAAAAGCTGCCTGTGAACAGATTTGTCACACCCGACAGACCACCACAAGTTCCCTTTGTCCATGGAGTGTGAGCAAGAGATGGGGGATGACAGTTGGGTTTGTGCGGGCTGGTTTCCCCCCTAAAGGAGCGTTCGTCTCTGGTCTGTAGAGACCCGGTGGTGCTAAAAGAGTTAAAAAACCCCTCCCAATACCGTGTTTAGGGGCAACATTTCTGTACGTGTTTTTGTGGATGCGTAGCGCTCGTGTGTGGGTTTGGTATACACACACATACCTACACACATATCGTGTTATATCTCTCTAATCAATCCCAACATAATTGCTTGAAAGTTGGGTGGGAAGGGATTAGCGAGAAGGAGCATGTTTCTTTCTTTTGTTTACAATCGTACCTGGTCCGCCAGGGCTGGTGCGCACATAGGGACTTACTCCGCGGTCCTGGAGAGGCAAGGGGCCGAACGGTGTGTGGTGCGTGTTCTCTGTATGCAAACAATGGCACCTTTACTCCACCTCTGCCAATGCCATCGCTCCAACCTGCAAAGTGCATCAGAGGAAGAGAGGTGTGGGGACTGGCAACAAGCATCACTTTTGCCCTCCTCTCCCATGTCCCCCCCCCCAAATCTTCCTCTTGGAAGTGAAGATTGGGGGTGAGTCTGGAAAACCCGCACCCTTCCCCTATTTGCTCCGTTGGACTGGCTTGTTTTTGTGCCCACATGGTTGCACAAGTGGAGACGGAATCCTCCTTCTACGGTGCATGTTTTGTTCCCCTCTCTCCTCTTTGTATGTGTGTGGTTTTCTTCCCCCCTCTTGGGTTGAAAAGAACACAATCAGTAAGGCTTTGAGTGTGTACCACCAACAACAAGAACCATTTCCCCTCATGACAAATGGTAAAGGACCTTCTTTTTGGGGAGGGGGGGGTTCTCATATGTACAAGCCTGTGCTGAGACCAACAACTCGGCGGAAGAAGGAATGTGGGGGCTGTGTGTGAAGACTGGCTGCGTGTGTGTCATATTTCAATAGTCCTTGTCATAATACTGAATTTTAATGGTTCCTGTGTTACAGGCAGGAGGAAGAGGGGACCAAGGATGCTTCCTGCGCCCCCGTTTTCCCTCGCCTCAGCGGGGCTGAGGGCTGCCGCTTCTGGGACATAAACTCCCATGGGCACTCCCTGCCCCTCTTTGCCTTATCCTCCCTTTTTGTCGTATTGAAGCCACAGAAGAGACCTTTTGACACAGCTGCCCACGGCATGACTCTGGGCTCAGTATCATGCTCGACATTCCCGCCCCAGCGCTGCAACCAACAGGGAGGCTGGCTGGCTTGCCTCACCTTGCCCCCATTGTTGCCTCCTGTGACCTGGCTCCTGAGGGACAACCAAATGCAATCTGGAATCGTCTCTGGACCAGTCCGGTCCTCCTCCTCCTTGACGTCGCCTCAAGAATGTAAGTGCGTAAGAGGCTTCTTCCTCGCCTGCCTTCCAACAGGGCTGTCCCTTTTGATTTTTATTTTGACCGTTGGATCCCCTCTTGAGTCCAGCTTTGCTTTGCAGAGTCTGCCGCGGTGGATGGGGAACGTGCCCACCCCAAATCTCCGCCCATTAACTTTTATTTCCCTTTCTTTTGCACCAAACCTTCCAGCAGATGGGAATTCAAGTAATCTAAGACTCTTTCCTTCAGAAAACAAGGTACGAGGAAGTTTACATTAAGAGCTGGCTTTAGCACAGGACTCCTCCCCTTTGTCTGAAACCTGTGGCTGGTCGGGGTGTGAGTGTTTTGTGTGTCGAGGGAGGAAGACACACGGGGGGGGGGGAAAATCTCACTCGACTCCTGGCCTGCCATTTTCTCCTCTTCTTCTGCATGTGCAAAAAACAGGAGAGAAGATCTCCACTCCTGTTTTTGCAGGAAGCTCCCGTCCCTTTCTCCTCTCCTCCTGTAAATAACATTTGTTTTCAAGACAAAAGTTGGAAAATATTTGTGGTGTGTTTGTGCGTATGAAGGTTGCATTACCACTTTTCAAGGAAAACATCCATTGTCGAGGGGGGGAGGCAACAGGCGTAAGGCTTCTCTCCCACCAATCCCACCGCCAGTATTAATGACTTTTTTTTTATACCTATCACTTAGCAATAAGGAGCAGAAATCAAAGCAAGGAGACTGTAGCACACAAAGAAGCGGAAGGGTGCGCTTGCAGCTGGGAGGGGAAAAGGCGGCGGGAGTGGGCAATGCTTCCTGGGGGGCAGCCCTTGAGTCCCCTCAACATCGACTGTGTCATTGTTGTCTTATGGTTGAAAGAGAAGGAAACCCTCCAAATGTGAAGAGCAAAATGCAGGCTGTTTGGGGGCCTGGGGTGAACGGCCCTCGGACGCATTTCTCCCCAAGTTGGTGCAGCTTCCTTGATGTAATTTTTAGCCAGTTCTCTTTCATAAGACAATTGTGAGTGGTGCTTTGGGGGGGGCGGGGGCAGGGGCGCAATTATTCTCTTTTTTTTAAAAGATATTTTAATTGACTTTTTCGTTCTTTTTGGTAACCGTCGAATTGACCTGAAGTATTTTGTTTTGCTTTTATTTTTAAAATGTTCAGCTAACTTCTTGGATGCCATGGGGAGGGAGGGTAAGGGGGGGGGATTGTGTGTTGGTTTTTCAGGTGTTGTGTATATCATTTTTAAAATGGTGTGTGTTTTGGGCACCAGAGAAAAAAGCCAGAGCCAGTGTTGCATGCCAAGAGAATAAGTTAGAATCAGCTCACATTCAGCGAAAAGCAAAGCCTATGCAGCAATTGTGTGTGGTTTTAATCGGTGGGTGGAGGGAGGGAGGAGGAGTTTTAAAATCACTTTAGTGGGAATTCTTCTGTGGTTGGGATGAGGCAAGTGCTTTGGCCTCTGGAGGATGGGGAATATGTGTTGCTGAGTTGGTTTCCCCCCTTTCCCGTTCCCAAACAGTGACTACCTTCTCTGTGGGGGCTTTGTTGTATTTGTTCTGATGCTTAAATCAGCTCCCAACCGGGTCCCTTGAACCCATCCAGACAGCCCGCGTGGCGAAGGCTTGCCTAAAACCCTACACACAACTGCTTCTGGCGCAGGGCGGTTCCGAAGGAGTTTGGGATGGTCATACGCTTTCTCTTGGGTGGGTGGGGGTTCTGCTTCAAGAAGAGAGATGCTTTTTGAGTAGGGCTTTCAGGTGAATGCTTTGAAAAGTAGCCGTAAAATTCTGTGCTCAGCTGAGGAGAGGACAGAATGCAGCCCAGGGAGCAAGATTTGTGTCGCCAGCTTCTTTTGATATGCCATACCCCTGGACCCTTCCCAGCGCCCATAAGGCCACAGTTGGAGGGGAAACAACGCAAGAAACGGGGCCCAATTCCTGCTTCTGCTGGACTTAGTGGCGACTGACAGAACCGAACCGAGGACCCTTCCCCTCCTCCTATCATCCATCCCTCCTCCCGCGACGCTGCGCTCTGCTGCTGGGGGGACCCCCTGGACCCTCCACAGGAAGCCTTTTCGCCTCCTTGGCCGCCCGCGGCCAGAAGCCCATCACTCGCTCTGCTGCTGCCCTCCGACCCGGAGGCAAGACGGTCCCATCCCTCAGTATTAACACAAACTGGACGGGACGCCCGAGACCCTGCAGACTTGGCCTCCCAACTCCTACTGAGAGTGCACATGTTACAGACTATTCCCTGTTTGTGTTTTTTTTGATTTGGATTTATAACTTCTTTTGTTCCTGTTGCAAATGGGCAGAAACCGAGACGGGGCTGGCGGATATGTGTTTGTGAGGAGAGGAGTGCGTCTCCGCTCATCCCCAGCCTCAAATCCTTCTGCTTTGCCGAATGTTTCTTGACAACAGCCTGCTGCCCCTCCAGGACTCACCTAGACAATTTCGTGTCTCTGTTTGTTATGGGGGGACAGTGCCCCGCCGACCTCCCGGCGCTGGGTCTCTAGCAGGCCACGTCGAGAAGGCGCAGCACTACAAAAGGAGAAGAACTTTTCCCTGCCCTCCTCCAAAGAAACTGGACCTTGCGTAGCTTCTGTCCCAGGGGAGGGGCCCGGGACCCTCAGAGTCTGTCCCTGCGCCTTAAAGTGGAGGAAGCCCCCCGCCATGTACATAAGCCCCCCGGCCCTTGCTTGTTGCCTTCCCCTCCAGTGTATGCTAGAACCTGGGCTTTTCTCAGTTGGGGGGTCCTCCTTTGCTGCCGCGTTAAGATGCCAACCCCTCTCCCCCGCTGTACTATAGCTCCTTCTCCCCCCCAGCTGCCTCTTATGTACATCTTCTGTAAATAAGCCTGCATGTCCTTTCACCCTACAAGTTGCAAGAAAAAGAGACACTAGATGGTTGTGACGCTGCTGTGGGCAACTGGATTTTTCACTTTCTGGGGCTCTCTTGGCTCCCATTACCTCCTCCTCCATTTGGTGCCAAGGGCAGGAGGTGCCACCTTCCTGCAACGGGCTTCTACTTGTGGCACAGGGTCAAAAGAACATAAAAGCATTTAAATGGCAGGTGGGAAATGGGTTCACCAATCCTAAGAAGAATGAATAGTGGAGAATCTCACTGAGCGAATAAGGTTCAATTTGGATAAAGAACAAAATTCTCTGTGCCAACACCATAATAGGCCTTGAAAAGTGCAGTTTTTAGTTCAAACCCAAGTGTGAGAAGAATGGTGCAAGTACTCATTATGGCCTGCGAAGGCAAAGGGAGCACATGGGAAACCATGTCCTCTGAAGTTGAAGGGTCGCAGCTGCTGCCTCTTGCTCGGGACAGCACGTGTTACTACTATCTTCCTTGCAACCCAGCTGAAGGGAACTTTACAAGGAGGTAGCATATGCAAAGCCATTCCCTGTTTCCCACCGACTTCTAGCATCCTCCAAGGGTGACTCCGGAGCAGCCAATATGCAAGATGTAGTGCCAAAAGCCCAAATGGCCTGCTTAAATGGCACTTGAACCCCCCCCCCCCCCACGTGAATTTCACCAGCTCTGCATTTGTGCCATGACTTTTCTTCTTTGCAGGGAAGATGGCCAAAAGTGGTCCCTCCACCTTTACGGACCAAAAAAAGACCCCCGCAATGTGGAAAACCCACGAAACAAAAGCCCAATTCATTTTTACCTAAGAGGACACATCTTTGAAGAATCTCGGTTCTATAGCAATATACTGCCAGAAGTTGATCATGGAATCAGGTTGGAGGACTTACAAATGCCTAGAGAAGTGTATCCCTCTAAGAAATGCAGGTTTTCCAGCGCAACTCTGTGGTCACATCTGGCGAGACAGCTGGAGGAACCTGAAGATTCCTAGAGAGGACATACTAATCAAACTGCAAATACTCAACCCTAAAAAGTCAAAGTTGCAATGTGGAGGGCCAACTGATAACCTGTCCCCAAACAAACTGCATGGCCATTTTCCTACTCTTGTAGTAATTTTTGGGAGGGGGGGGGTATTTTTTACCCTTTTGCCCAAAATATGTTCATTCTCCTCTGAGGGAAGATCCTCAACGGTGTAATCCTGGCTGAACCCTTGAAAGGTGAAATGATGGGGTTTTCCAACGAATTAAGCTTCTGATAAATTACAAAGGGAAAGCTCACGGCCAAGTCTGGGGAAGCCTAAAGTCCTCTGGCCAGCAGGTCCATGCTTCTTCCAGCTAGGCCTTGATCTCCGTTTGGTCTCCATAATGGTAATAGGATCCTTCCACCCAACCTGTTCCCTCTTTTATAGAGGGGCTTCTCAGCTGCACAGGGAACGTAGGCAACTCGCCCCTTCCCTTGCAAGTCGCCAATATTCCTAACAAGTTTTCTCGGTTGGGGGGGGGGGGAAGGAATGCAGGCCAAGCTTCAACCGGTATAGCAGGAAGATTATGGTCTAAAACTTGCTTGATTCACCTGGGACAAAATCACAGCAGAGGTCAAAGCGAGGGAAAGGTCCCATGTGAATAGACTGATATAAGAGCCAGGCGCTAAGAAACCAGCATAACCCTGGCTCGCTGACCAGCCACATCCATGGCAGGTTTTGTGGATGCAATCAAAGCCCTATGAATTGGCATGTGGCATTCTAGACATGTGTATCCGTTTTAGGGACTCCATTCAGAGGACAACCTGTAGGCAAGGCCAAGAACCAAGTGTGTGGTACGCTCAGGCTGCAATAGAGGCAACTGGGAGACGCAGGGCGCTGCCTGGGATATCTGGACGCTGCCTGGAGAAGGTGAACAGACATTTCCCCTAGTCTCCACAAGGCATGGCTGGAAAATGCACTCAAGCCATTTGGGGGGAACATGGGAGGAGGTTCCAGTGAGAGGTTGGGTTCTTATGAAAAGAGGTATTGCTTACAGCTGTCCGCAAGGGCCCTGGAAGAGTGTTATTTTCCGCCCCCAAAATGGGGGTGCCCTCTGTGAAAACTGGCCTTGTACCCAGTTGTGGGTTGGCGGATGATCTCGAGCTCATTCTAACTTCAGCTTCTATCCTTGGAATCCAGAAGCCAGTCCAAAAGCCAGAGAGGCCCAAGGGCCATTGTGAGAGGTCGCCCCCATCCCACCCCTCATCATCCCAAGAGTAAGCAAGAAAAAACTCAACACGCTCGGGTTGTTGGTTTCGGTTGGTTTCAGGTTACCCAAGCCCGCCGGGGCAGCAGGAGGGGAAGGGGGCCCCAAAGCTACCCCTTCCCCTGCCTTTACAAAATGGTTTAAAGAGAAACAAGGCACCGGTTCAAAGCTCCCCAACCGCTGCCGCAGTTCCTCCGAGAACAACTGGGGGGCAGAGGGGGATGGGAAACTGGGGAGGGACACAGGTGTGTTACCTGTCAAACAGTTTACCTGGAGTGCTCCAGTGGGGCACACGGGTGGAGGGGGCTCAGTTGGCAAGTACCCGTGGGCCCCCCCCCCTCCTCCTCAATTCCTTTTGACCCCTCCATTCACTTCTAAGGGGAAAGAAAAGGAAGGAGGGAAGGAGGCGGGACTTACCAACTCTACCCCTCAAGCCCAAGAATAGGGAGCTCCCCTTTCCCCAATCTGAACTAGATGTATATCACATCCCCCAAATCCTCCATCTGAGAGAGAGAGAGAGTGCAGGGTCCACATTTACTGGCCCCCTCCCCAAATGCACAAATTAATGCTAAAACCTGCGCCTCCGATTACCCCCCACCCCCCCAAAAAAGCTGGCCAGAAACGATGGAGTCAGAGCAGAAAAGAAAAGATCGGGGGTGCGAAGGGCAGCAACTGACCGACCGAGGGGGCAGAGAGATCAAGGCCACAGCCACCTGACCTGGCGGAGGGAGGGGACAGAGCTGACTTTGGGGGCACGAGAGACCCTTTCTGGGGCCCCACTCTCCCTCTTACTACCCCCCACACCCCCCCACCAGGCCAAGGAGCAACTGGGGCACGTCAATTCCACACTTTCAAAAGCTGTCCCACGATCCGGTGCCACGGCCATGCCGCTCCGTCACCCCAGGCAGCTGACCCGATTGCAGGCCAGCCAGGACCCCTGAGAGGAGGAAGAAAAGAACGGGTGAGAGGGAAAGGAGGACAAGGAAGGGGGAATATGGGGCCAAGGACCTCCAGAACAGGAATAGAGGAGGAGTCCCAGGGGAAGGAAAGGGTCCCAAAAGGCTGCACGTTCACACTGAGGGACAGTGTCCTTCACGCACATGCCAAGAGCTTAGCAATCTCCTCTTGGGCAACGCCGAATCCCTCATCCTCCACAGTTTATAATTCAGTGTGAGAACCTAGCATTCCTCACCATTGCACGTGTTGGCTAAAGCTGCTGGAGCTACAACCAACAACTTTATAAAGCTACAATCCATAGAGAAACAACCAGGGCAAGATGGGATGTTAAGCTGGAGAAAAGAGTTAAGAGTGAGATCGCCCTGTTTAAATATTGAAGGGATGTCATATGAAGAGGAGCAGCTTGTTTTCTGCTGCTCCAGAGAACAGGACCCGGAACAATGATGCAAGCTCCAGGAAAAGAGATTCCCCAAACCTCAACATTAGGAGAACTTCCGACGTAAGGCTGTCGAAGTGGAATGCACTCCTTCCTCGAGGGTGATAGAGTCTCCTTCCTTGAGGTCTTTAAACTAGGCTGATGGCCATCTGTCAGGGATGCTTGATTTGGATTCCTGCATGGCAGGGGTGGACTGGATGGCCCAGTGGTCTCTTCCAACTCTATGATTCCTATGATTCTATGATTCATGTTCCTTTGGACTACAACCTCCCAGAATCTCCCCAGCCAGCATGGGGATTTTGGAACTGTTGTCCAAAAGACACTTTTCCAAGGTCTGGGACAAGGAGGAAGGAAGTCTTTCAGAAGAGTGGGCTAACTAGTGAGCAAGAGGACGGGACAAGAGTCCAGACCTGGCTGAGGTTGCCCCTGCCGCCATCATGCTCACCTGACCGGTCGCCCTCATGGAGTCCCCGATGTTGCAGTTGAATCGTCGTACCAGCAAGGAGGAACGGCCCTTCGGAGAAGCCACGGAGTGAATGCCACAGATGATTTGTCATGCGAGTACATCATCAACCCCTGGTGGCGCGCAGGTCAAAAGGCGGCAGGTGGCGTCATCGAGCCGGTGGTGAACGCGTTCACGTTGGGGAAAACGGCGGTAAGGGGCAGAGAACAAACCTCCAGGGAGGCAGAGCAAAGGAAAGGGCCCAAACCCCACGTGCCACTCGTTTCTCCCAGCTCCAGAACACAAACGCTGTTTATGCAAGCCCTCTACCACCTCACCCATGGGAAGGCATCTAGGAGTTGCAGTCCTACAACGTTCACCTTCATTCTACGTATTTAGCACTTTGAGACCATTCCCCCTGCAACAGCCCACATAGCATAGAATGAGATTGTAGTTTCTTGGGTTTTTAGACGCTCGCCAGGATCACCAACTACAAATCCAGGACCCGAAGAACAGAGCCACGGCCTGGTATGTGAAACACAGGGCTTCAAACTACAGCATTTAGCACTTGAGACATTTCCACCGCACGCTCCATCATAGCATAGAATAATAGATTGTCTATCCGCCTGGCAAAGACTGGGAGTCTGAGACGCAGGGTGAAGATGCCCTCTTGGCCTGCTTCCCAGAAGAGGCTACTCGTTGCCGCATGGGGGAACGGACAGGGAGGCCCTTTGGGTCGAAGTGGCCCAAGGGGTTTCAAGATGGCATGGTGCAACCCATAGGACAGAGATGGCCAGTTGCCCCATAGTCACTGTGCCACCCCTGAACCCCACCAGAGCCCTAAATAATACATTCTTAAAATTTACCCTTGTGACAGCCCTTTTGCTTCCAAGACTCCCACATACCTAAAACAGGCTTTTCAAATTACAAAAATGAAAGAAGTGACATCACTCAACTCCCTCTTTCAATTCCAGTTACTTTTGGGGGACCTGGCAGACTTCAAAGGTCGTGAGGGCTTAGAGAAGAAAAAGGTGTACTTGGGCTTTGACCCGAGTGGTCATCTGAGAGGTAAAACCCCATGGTCACACACTCTGTCATAGGATGTACCAGGGAAACCCATGTCCCCAATGCTCACTCAGCTGCAGGACCCCCCCCCCCCTTGGAGCAGGACAAGCCAGTCAGCCGCATGCGCACTCACACAGACAGCGTTGATGTCGGACTCAGGCCAGTGAAGGTCTGCCGACACTGCTGTCCCGGAGTCCCAAGCGATAGAAGCCGTCACAGGCGCCCGAGACAAAGGTGCGCATGTCACGGGAGACAGAGAGAGGGACATGACATCGCCACTGTGGCCGTGAAGGTTGTGGTCGCTGCCAGTCTCAATGTCCACGGCCTGGAAAGCAAAGGGAAGAGAAGAGGAGAGAGAGAAGCCTCTTTGCACAGGCGCACTTGGAGCCACTGATCTGTCTAGGGAACCCTGGGGTGTTGTTTAACAGAGGGTTACTTAGAATTCTGGCCAGAATAGCCTCTCCCCACAAGAACCCCCCCCCCTCCCAGAATTCATAGGAGAGGGCCTGGGCAAGGCGATATAGTACTACAGCTGGATGGGAGTTCCACTACTCCGGTCCCTTGTGTTGCTGGCCTGAGAGGGAGCCCTTCAATCCTGATCTCAAAAAGCCTCAAAATCCCCACCAGTTCCACAAGAAGAACCAGGATGAAGGGAAGATGGCCATTTTATCCCGTGGCTTATGGTTCGACAAGAACGAATTAACTGTACATTGATGCCTGTATCCCAAGTCAACTCTCCACTGTTTGAAATGTATTTTTCTAAAAATGAAAATAGCAAACCTGATTTGCCGTTCTATGAAGGGAAGCCATTTCACATCAGTATATAATAGGACTAAGCAACCCACGGATTTTGGTACCATGAGGGTTCTGGAACAAAAAAAAAAAAAAAAAAAAACAAACCACAGCAGATCCAAGAGCCCACTGTAATGCTCTCAGCCATAAATTCCGCGCTTTAATTTTCTACGTACAGCACTTCCCTCCTGCTCGAGGATTTTGTCAAAACAAGTGGCTTGTCTTTGTACTACAAGTATGAAGACACAAACAGGCTCACATCACCCGTCCCCATCGAGTCCCATCACTCCCGCTCCCCACCAAGTTGTGCTCCGAGCTGGGTGATACTGGTTGTCGTGAGGAACCGGCAGCAGGAGAGGTAGACCGGAAAAGGATGACCCACCGCAGAAGCCCTAACATTCCAGAATTGGGAGGACCCAAGGGCCACAGTCAGCCCCAGGAAACCCCAGCAAAGCATCCTCTCTTCAACACTCCAAACCAACAATCAAAGTCCCCAGACTAGAAAAAGGGGGCCAGGGACATCAGGCCTCCATTAGGGAGTTGGGTAGTTAAGCCTGGAGAAGAAGAAGGTAAGATGATATGAGAGCCCTGTTTAAGTATTCAAAGGGATGCATACGGAGAGGAGCAAGATTGTTTTCTGATGCTCCAAAAGAACAGACCCAAAACAAATGGATGCAAAACTGCAGCAAAAGAGATTCCACTCAACAGAGAGGAACTTCTGGATCGGCTATTCAACAGCGGAAACACACCCTTCCTCGAGTGTAGGGAGTCTCTTTCCTTAGAGGTCTTTAAAGAGAGGCTGGTGGCCATCGTCCCAGGGATGCTTTGATGAGATTCCGCAGCAGAAGGGGCTTGGACTGGAATCAGGGCCTTGCGGTCTCTCCAACTCTATGATCTATGATTTCCAGCAGAAAAGAGGCACAGGAAGCCCCCTTGCTCACCCGTGTGGCCTGGCAGCTCTCGGCTGACGCGGACGTTTCCCTCCGGTTTTGAGGCTGTAGATGGAGCAGATGTTGTCAAGACCTCCGCATGCCACTAGTCCCGATGGCGCATAAGCACAGGTCATGACCCAGGATACCGCAGCGGGATGGCATGGACCTAGAATGGGAGGCAGGGAGACGGGCAGAGATGACGCAAACGAGGGGATCGACAGGGTTGCCAGACCCGGCCTGGCATGAGCAGCAATGTAGCGGGGGGGCGGGTGGTGGGTGGTTTCATGGGTCTGCCCCCCCCGTCATTAATTATGTTAAAAAATAATATCACCAAAACCTAATGGCAATTAATTAGCAAATGCGTGGCACTTAGTCTGGACCCCCCCTCCCCTTCCCAAAACCCTGGCTACATCCCTGGCCTGAGATGGGCATCAGGCCTACCTTGTTTGTGGTGTAGCTGTCCAATGACAGCTTCCCATCTTGGGAGGCACTAACCAGCAGCCTGCAAATGGGAGACAGCAGAGAAAATAGGATTACTATAATACTATTAGTATTATAACTCTTTGTACAGTGGTACCCTCGGTTACGAAATTAATTCGTTCCGCGGCTAATTTCGTAACCCGAAAAACCTTCGTAACCCGATTGCCATAGGCGCTAATGGAAAAAAGCTGCGCTCCGCCGCGGCTCCATGAAAACAGCGCCGGGGTTTTTTCGTAACCCGAAAACCTTCGAACCCAAAAAGAAAAAAAAAGAAGAAAAAAAATCCCTATGGGATTTATTCGTATCCCGAAAAATTCGTACCTGGGTAATTCATATCCCGGGGTCCACTGTATTCCACTTTTCTCCCAATAATGAGTATCAGGACCTATTTTTAAATAAGATGAATAGAGAAATACAGTGAAGTTTATGAATGAGATCTTCAAGAGAAGCCCCCGGTTCCAGCTTCTCCATCTTCTGTCGACGGCCAAGCTTTGCTTTAAAACTGAAAGCTTTAAGGCTTTCAAGAGAGCACAGTATAGCTTTAAAGTATACTATATTAAACTACAGCTTATTCCTAGTCATTATTAGTTTTAACGTGTTCACATATTAATCTATATTGATTTGATTTATAGCCATCTTGTTCTGAAATGAGACTCAAAGCAGCTGACAATAGCATTAAAACAAAATGGTGAAACAGTATGAGGTATGAAAGGATTTTTTTAATTAAACAAACATCTAATTAAAGCATACTGTAATTTAAGCCATGAAAAAGTATTACCAGTACGTATTAACAACAGCACACCCACGGCGTATGCTCTTCTCCCCAGTTAAAGGCGAAGCCGTCTGAATAGGAATGATTTTGTATTTTCAACTATAGTGCTCTTTTTAATATCTAGGTGCTTGCTTCCCAGTTATGAGAAAAGGCACTGTATAAATACAGAATGAGACATGGATGAGGAGGAAGAGAATGTGGATCTGGTTTCTGGAGTAGGGGACGATGGGATGATGGTACATCTGCCTATCCGTTCTGAACACACACACCCAGTGTAAGGCAAATTTTGCATATGCTGGAGTCCCACTGATCTGAATGGTGGTGTGCACATGCGCGCCTCCTGCACATGCACCATTTTCTCGTCGCCATCGCCATCTGCATAAGCTAAAACAGCGTATGGTGAGGGCAGACTGTATTTCGCTTCCATTGCTGCCTTGCGGCCTCCACACCCTCCTCATGGAGTCCGTCCCCAGTGCATGCATATATTTGGCCAAGTGGCCCGCAATGTGCGCCTTGTCCTCTTGGATCCGGCGACTGGATCGAGGCCGCTGTGATCTGGAGGAATGGAGGAAGAAAAGGAAGACAGTTACAGCACACCTGCAGTTTAAGGGGCTTCAGCACACGCTGATTTCCCCTTACGCAAGGGATCCAGAAGGGATCCCCACAAATGGATCCCGCACACTGTAAACTTAAATTAAATGAATGAATAAATAAATACTTTAATAAGGGTACACTTAGTTCTCCATACCACAGATTTCTGCATCCACAAATTCAACCATCCATGGCTTGGGGGAAAACACACATCAAAAATCAAACCTTGATTTTCCCATTTTATATAAGAGTCACCATTTTACTACCTACTGTATATGGGACTTGAGCTTCATGGATTTTGGTATCCTGTGGGGGTCCTGGAACCAAACCCCAGCGGATATGCAGGGCCACTGTTACACATTGGTTAACAAACAGAAATAATATGGCAAAAAGTAGGATACGTTGCTGCACCGCAGAAAAAAGAGCAGCTTGACATGCTCAGAAAACTTCTCATCCAAACTAACCAACTTCATAAAAGATTATGTAAACAGAAGCTTCACTGTCAGAGGTTTAGTTAAAGTAAGAGAAGGAACTCCAAGAGTGAACTCCAAAAAATGGGGACATTTTGGCACCTTATTTACGCACCCACAGTTTGGGATTATCCCTCTTTTGGGTGGGAGATTCTGGGAGTTGCAGTCCACAAATACATATGCTTAAAGCTGTGGGTACACTCATCCCTCTACATTTGCAGCTCTGAGTTTTGCGGCTTTGCTTTATTCACGGATTTTATTAATAGTTCTTTCTAGAATATCTAGGTCCTCCAGAGCAACTCTAGGTCCACAGTGTGACACTGGGTTGACTATTTATAGTCAACCCAATGTCACACTGGAGGACCTAGAGATTCCTAGAGAGGACAGTCCACTAGGCCTATGTAGCTCCTCCAGCGCAATCCTATGGTCAATCTCTGGCAGATGCTGACCACAGAGTTGCCTTGAAGACCTAAGAGGTTCCTAAGAGATATTCTTTCAGGTCAAAACATAAGCATTTTTGTTCTTTGTGATTTTCCACATTCACAGGGGTCTTGTGCCCCTAACCCCAGCAAACAGGGAGAGATGAGTGTACTCTTTATGAATACTGATGGCTTGGCTGGACTCAGGAGGAAGAGTGAAGGGACACTCCGCATGTGGGTGGACTGCCACGCCAAGTAACCCCATCTGTGGCCATGTTGGCTGTGAGGGACGCGGGAGCCGCAGTCCCTCAACTCTCAGATCCGTTCAGCAAGAGGCTCAGTCTTCCTGGGTCAATGTTGAGTCGCCGCATGCTTTCCTGGCATCCTGCAGAAAAGGAATCAGAACTTGAATAAATCTTCATTTTCTTTCCCTCCTCATCCACCCCACAACTGATTTCGTTCCGCAAAATGATTTCGATTCTGGACATCTCCCTCTCCCTCCAATTCAGCTGCCCCACATAGCATCCCTAATCCTTCCCCAAGCCCCAAACCTGGAGACACAGAGACACCTTGATCTCCCCAAAACTGAATTAATGGGGATGAGATTTTAGAAGGAAAGAGAAGGAACCCATTTTGGGGGAGAAAGATGGGGTGGCAAGTTCAGTAAATAAACAAGAGAAGGAAGAGCAAGTTTAAACCAAGACACATATCCTCTGCTTTCAGGAGAGTGGAAGTCACTGACGCCTCATGAAGTCCGGAACGTCCAGGAACTTGGGGGGTCCTGAGCCAAATACTGGGGGGCCACTCACCCTGATCTGGTTCCGCAGCTGCTCCGCTTCCTGCCTCAACTGCTCCAGCTCGCTCATGGTGGATCTTGGCACTGGGGTGGGGGGCTTAGCCTGCAGCCCCTCTCACTTGGCCACAATCCTGTGGGGAGCAAAAAGGGGGACACTGTTAGTGCAAGAAGTCCTGGGCCCAAAGCCCACTTCTATCCAGTGCAGAATTGGGCAATGCTTAAGGTCCTGGGGGGCCATGGTGTCCCCCTCCAAGTGGCCTTTCATAGCATTATAATGAGTCAGGGGGACCATATAGTCCAACCCTTTGCAATGCAGGGACCCACAACCTCCTTGCCCCTAAATGGGCTTTCCTTCAAAGGCTCCCCTCACTCACCCACCCATATTTCGCCATGGCTTCGGCCCAGTAAGCGCTTCCGTTCAAAACAGGAAGCCAACTTCCAGCATGCTTCCGTTTGAAACAAAGGCCTCCCTTGGGCTTAAAATGGCCCAGAGGGAACTGAAAACATGGCGAACTTGCTTCCCACACATTCCAAGGAGACAAGGGGGCATCGGGGGAAATCTCTTTCCAAAAGGCAACTAGAAGAGTGACAAACCTACGGTTCAGGCTGACAGCAACCAGTCATATGGATGTTCCCATTTCACAGACAGGGCTGTGTGCCTTCAAGCCATTTCCAACTTATGGTGACCCTATGGCTAAATTGGGGAGTTTTCTTGGCAAGATTGGCTCAGAGGAGGTTTGCCATGGCCTTCCTCTGAGGCTGAGAGAGTGTGGCTTGCCTAAGGTCACCTTAGTGGGTTTCATGGCCAAGCTGGGAATCGAACCTTGGTCTCCAGGCCTGAATTCACTATGCCACACTGGCTCTCACCTTAGGGTCCCCATAATGATGGAAACAACTTGAAGGCACACGACAATATTTTATGGAAGCATTGTTTTAGACTGAAAATTTGGAATACAGACAGCAAAGCATTCATGCAGAGTTGCCCCTCGAAATGGCCCAAAACATGGCAGTGAGGTAGCCACAGAACTGGAGATCATCCAGTCCAATCCCTTGGTTCAATGTGGGATGTCCAAGTGTCCAGTCTCCTTTAGAAGGAGACTCCACCATCTGCCTAGGCCATGGGTTCCATGACTGAATGGCTCTCGCTGCCAAGAAGTTGCTTCTAAAGGTCAGCCGAAATCCAACCTCCCGTCACTTCAAACCATTAGGCCTGGTCCTACTTCTGGGGCAGCAGAGAACAAACTGCCGCTTCTCTCTGGGGCAGCCCTTGAGGTATTTAAAGGGGGCAGCCATGCCACCTTTCAAGTCTTCTCCTTGCCAGGCTCTCTCTGTTCTCTTTGATAAGAAGGATTCCTGTTGAATCTTTGGATGCCCAAAAACGCAAGGAAAAAGCCAAAACAGAGGTGGACAGAAGGCGGTTTTCCAGTTTTGAAAAATCTGAGTGTGGTCCCAACACTATAATTTACGCTTTAAAATTGCAAATTTTGAACAATGCATTTTAAACATAGATTGTTTTAATATGTATGTGTTTTGTTTATTCTTTTAAACTGATGTGTGTTTTAAAACGTTGTCATAGTCTTAACTGATGCACATTGTTGGCATGTTGTTGTTCCCTGTCTTGTTCCATGGAGAAAGGTGGGCAGGAAATAATATAATAATAATTTCTTACCCAAGCTGAATTGGCTGTCTTGGAGATTTGCAGGAGAAGCAGCTCTCTTATTCTTATTCTCCTTAAAAAGGAGAGCTGCTTTGCCTGCAGATGTCCAGGGCAGCCACTTCAGCCTTTCCTCAAGCCAAAATCAGAGTGGTCAGTGGAGTTTGGAGGGCCACAGAAAAAGAGCCGGAGGGGGGGTCATCATTTTGGCACACTGGGCAAGAGGACTTGCACCTGGAGCAAACACACCTTGTTTCCTTCACCCCTTGTATTTTCCAGTGAATTGTGTGCCTACGGATGGCACAGGAAGCTCAAGAAAGCAAGCTGCTTTGCATTCACAGGCTAGAGAGAGCCTGCATCAGGGTTGCACAGGTAAAATCTCCATGCACAGAGTTACATGTGGCTTGGGCTACACAACCCTTGTGTTGCACAACAAGCAACATTGCTGCACAACTGGCTGTGTAACGCTACCAAACCTTTGCATACCCTTGAACTGAACAAGAACGTTTAGATCCAAGGAGAATATGGCTAGCGAATCAGTGAGGTGTAGTGGTTTGTGTCTACTACTACGAGTCTGGAGAGCAGGATTCGAATCTCTGCTCAGCCCTGGAAACCCACTGGCTGCCCTTGGACAAGTCACACTTTCTCCGACTCAGAGGCTGGCAATGGCAAAACCCCTCGGAAGAAACCTGCCAAGAAAACCCCATGATAGGTTCGCCTAAGGGCTGCCACGAATCAGAAACAACTTGAAGGCAAACAGCACACAAAAGATGGCTAACTGCTCCCACCGGGACACTTAGAAGCAGCCACAGAATTCGGGAGCTGTGCATTTGTACTTTTTAAAGGTACGCTTGCCCTGCAGGGTAGGCCAACAGGGCCGCTGCATCCATTTCAAAGGCAAAGGGACAGGAAAACGAGTTTTATCCTTGGTAGAGGCAAGCCTGCTAAACCTGGTCAGCCATTTCATACTGGGGTGGCTCCAAAAATGGCTACCTGAGACCCCCTTTGGGCCTCTCTCCAAAGCAGCCCCCAGCCCATTTTGGCAATGGGGGGAGCCAAAAAGGGGGCGAGAAAGGTGTTGCCATGGTGACCCAAGACCCCTTCCCCTCAGTTTGCTTTCCTTTCTCCTCCATCTCTGGGAGTGGTTGCCCTGGCAACCAGATGTGGAAGATGGCTTCAGCCTCGGCGCTAGGCCTCACTTCCCCCTCGCAAGGCAAAGGCCGCTCTTTGGACAGCCATGGCGGCGGCAGCGGCGATGGACATTTCATCCCCATCATATGCCGCCCCTTAATCCCTAATCCCATTTGCTTCATTAGAGAACACGCATTAAGCCACACAGAGACGCAAATCTCCTCAAGTGTAAACGAAGCGATTAGGGCAGGATTATGCCGCGCCAGGCTGGGCTTCCTGCTCCGATGGACGATGGAGATTTAGGGACCAAACACGGAAAATGCCCATTTTTGTGGGTGCGGAGGAGGCAAAGGGCTCCTGGGTCCTTTTTTTGGAGGGGGAACAAGATGGAGGGGTGGGACACAGGTCCCAGTATCCCCACATAAGGAGCCAAGGAGCCTGGAGAAGTCATTGCTGCTTTGGACTGTGACTCCCAGAATCCTGCCGCCAATGGCTTGGCCAAGGCTGGGAGATGCAGTCCATAAAAAGGGAACTTTCCCAAGTTCTGGGGACACAAAAGTGGAACTGAGATGAGGTTTTGTGAGCAAAAGCAGAATATAAACTGCGAAATATAAACTGCTAAAAGCAGGATATAAATTGGTAAGGATGATGGCAGGAAGAATAGGAGTCGTAATGAATGATAATGGTGGCAAAAGCAGCTAGGGATAGGAGGAATAGTCCAAAAGAAGGGAGTTTTCCAAACCCAGGAGCCTCAGAGCAGAATAAGCAGCAGAATAATGCCAAATAGATAGAATTGATGGTGATGATGACAATAACAATAGTAGCAGTAATACTGGTAGTATAAGAGGAGTAGGTTTATATAAGAACAACAAAAACTATGTAGTGGTAGTATATGTAATAGATGTATACAGTACAACTGTAACTTCATTGTTGTTGTGTATCTTCAAGTAGTTTAAAACTAATGGAGACCCCAAAATGGGGTTTTCTGGGGCTGAGAGAGTGTGACTTGTCCAAGGTCATCCGTGGATTTCAATGGCTGAACAGGGACTTGAACCCTGGTCTCCAGAATCCTAATCCAGCGCTCAAACCCAGTGGACCACATTGGGTCTCTGTAATAATAACTACTAAACATATTATTAGGGGAAGGAGGGCAGTGTGGCGTAATGGTATGAGCAAATCATATTCTCTCAGCCTCTGAGCACAGCCATGACAAACCCTTCTCTCAAGACACTTGCCAAGTAAACCCTGTGATAGGACTGTCTTACGGTTGACATAAACTGGAAATGACTTGAAGGCACACCGTAACATATTACAGTATTATGATGACTTGCAGGGGTAGCTGTGTTTGCCATTTAACAAATCCAAACCAAAACCCACTAGTGATGCCTTTATTGGCCAACTGAAATGCACAATATACTAGTTGCAAGTTTCAAAAGGGCATTGGTGCCTTTCGGTTGGCTACTAAAGGTATGATTGATGGATTTTTATTATGATGACTGTTATTCTTAACATGTTTACGTTCTCTTCTTCTTCCAAATATTTGCAATGATTGAAAGATCCTGTGCCGGCCTGGCCTGGGAAGGGAGCCATCCTTCCTCCTCCCTGCCTCCGTCCTCCATGCGCCACCGTCCGCCCCCCCGCCTGGTTCTCAGTGGAGGCTGTGCAACTGCTCCGGCTCTGATCCTGGGCCATGGGGAGCCTTTGGTTTCCTGGCCCTCCTGGGGCCATTCCTAGAAAGGACTAGCTGTGACAGAAACCTGCCCAGCGGGGATGCAGAGGGCAGCATCAGCGGGGGACAGAGACCCTCAGATCTCTCCCAGCAAGGACAGGAGCAAAAGCAAAGGCGTGCCGCTGCTAACTAAATCCTCCTCTGGTAGAAGGACGGCAAGTCTCCCCAGCTCACCCCAAAACCCAGCAATCTCTTTGATGCAGCTGCACTTCACTTACTGGCCCAGGGAGCATTGCAGCTCAAAGACACACGTTTATCCAGCTTTATTAGCCACCAAAGCTTTCCTTGCAAACCACACATCCTGCTTCTTATCCGTAAGTGAGCCGAAGAGGTCCATCTCTTAAGGATGTAAATTGTGATTAAAATGGCACAAGGAAGAAGGGGCATCGGCATTGCAAAGAGGGTTTTAGTGCTCCCCAAGACTAAGCCAGGCAGCCCTTTCTGTAACAAAAAAAGAGTAATTGCATAGCTCTAGTTTGCCGGGTCCCCCCTGTGCTATTGGGCATGAACTGATTGTCTGGGTTTAGAACTACTTTTAAAGGGAGGTTTGGCTTTTGGTTCTTCATTTAATATTATCAACTTTATAAAGATGTTGAACATCACTAGACCCAAGACAGAACTCTGCACCAGCCCTCCACTTATGTCTTTCCAGGAGAAAGTGCAACTGGGGTGAACACTTTCTGGCTTCAGCCTATGAACCCATTACAGACCCAACTAACAGGAGCACTGTCTCGCCCTCGGATCACTAACTTGCTTGCAAAAACATCATGGGGACCCTGTCTAACGCATTAGTGAATTCAAGGTATACTACATCCACAGCACTCCCCTGATCTACCAAGCTGACAGCTATCAAAATAAAGAGATGAGATTAGTTTGGCATCACTTATTTTTGAGATACCCCTGCTGTCTTGGCCCTTAGCAATCGCAGCATTTCTTTCTGAGCACATGCAGTTTTTGGCCATGGAAACCCACTGGGTGACCTTCGGCAAGTCAAACTTTTCCAAGCCCCAAAGAAAGCCAAAGGCACACACCTCCAAACAAATCTGGTCAAGAAACCCCTGTGATGGGTGGGCCTTAGGGTCGCCATACATTGGAAAGGACTTGAAGACACCACCACCACCACCACAACAACAAGACACAGACTGATTGTTCAAAAGTCTATTCTAGAACATTTCCCTGTATCAGCATTAAAATAACTGGTTGCAATTGCTCCGGTCCTTTTTTTTGCACCCTTTGTCAAGATGGGGACAACATTTATCCTTCTCCAGTCTTCTGGGACCTTCTCTGACCTCCAAGAATCTGCAAAGATCATTGATTATTGACAACAGCTGCGAGATTACATCTGCAAGTTTCTCTAGAATACATAGATTCTCCGTTCCATGGCTATGTATGCACCAATCCTTTCCTCCACATTAGCTAACCTGGACTTTTCCAGGCTCCACAACAACAGTGCCCTTCCATGGAGGACTATCTAAACCATCGCCCACAAGCCTCAGCAGAAAGGGAGCAAAGATCCTTCACTGAGGACAAGAAACGGGTTCAAAGGCATTAAGTGCCCTTCATTAGGGCAGCTCTGCAAGCCAAACACTATGGCCTAGATACCAGCAATTAATAATATTTTTGAAAGCTCAAAACAGTTATTGGGGTGCTGGAGTTATAAGCTGTAACACTTCAGAATTGTGGGACAAAAAGTCTGTGAATTACCCCCCCGAGTCCCTCTAAGATGTTTTAGTCATCTCTTCCTCCTTCATGGGGACTCATTAAATTAAGACAATTAAAATAAGACTTTCCCCTTTGTCCAAGAGGACGTCTCCAACCAGGGGGTCTCTCCTGGTGTGTTGGACTACATCTCCCAACAGTCCCACAGCCAGGGCCCCCAAACTGGAGGAAACTGGCTTATATCCACCGCTCACTGCAATGCCCAGCCCTGACTGAAAAGGCAACGCATACCGGCGAGGGCACAGGTAAAGATGCTCCCTAAATATAGCACTTCTCTCCACGTCTCCCACCTCCGTCCAACTCCAGAGCACTGAGGGCGAGGGACCAAGGACGAAGGAAGGGATGCTGAGACAGCGGAAAAAACATTGTTTGGCTGGACCCCAAACCAGGCTGAGAATCCAGGTTGCAGAACAAAACAGCAATGCACCCTGAAGAGAGAGAGGGGTCTTTTTAACTGACTGCGTTACCCACCTACACCTGGGGACCCCCCAAAGGATGGGGAGGCAGGGAAGAAGACGACTGAGGGTGCAACCCCTAAACACCACTAAAGCCAGAGCAAAGCAAAACCAAGGAATCTGACCTTCAAACTTTGTCGCTGCGATATTTTAATTTTTTAAAACAATGCGAACCCAGGCTGATTCCCAAAACCCATCCGGCTGATGAAAACTGGGCAGTCTTTACATGCAAGGAACCTCCCCAGTTTCACTTCCCTGTGTCTGATGGAAAACCATCAAAAGGACGTCCGGACAGCCATACTTTCTGGAAAGGTGCATGTGTGGAATCCTATAGGATGCTGGGCTGGGACCCTGGGAAGGGAGGAATACCTGCCGGGTAGAATGAGAAAACATGTGGGGTACCTCAGGAACCTCTAGACAAACCCCATGGCAGCACAGGGTCCGTGGAGTGGGAGGTTCAGAGCAGGATCCATGGAGGATCTGTTTTACAAATTCAAATTGGGGTGTGTGTGTGAAGAGAATACAGGTTAAATTTGGGGGTCCTCCCCACCTTCCACCCCACTGTTGCCACCCCTTCTAGAACGACCCTTTTGCACCCATAACATGAAACAAAATAACCCAGAAGTGCCAAAGGAAAACCCAGCATCCACACTGCATGCTAGTCCAAAAGAGAGAGGAAAAGAGAGGTGTTTCCATGGTCAGGCCTAGGCCTCACAATGCCCCACATACACACACACACAAAATGGGGTACACAGCACCCCAAAAGCCAGAGACGGAGGGAAATTCTGGCTGTAGAAATCTGATACTCCAAAAAACAGAAACTTTTCTATCTGTGCCACATGCAGACATCATGGCAGTGCTGCCCAGTGCTTAGAGGATGCTCAGTACTGATCCCAGTGCAATAATGGGTATCACTTTATAGGCATCCACTGCCATACAAGCCTCAGTTGTACCTTTCGTAGACCCGTGAAATGGCCACAAGGGAAGAAAACCAACCCAATTTGGAGGAACTAGGACAGGGATAGGCAACCTGCGGCCCGTGGGCCGAATGTGGCCCGGCAAGGCCTTGGGACCGGCCCCAGCCTGGTCCTGCCGCCGATTGCCACCGGGGCCTTTGGCGTCTCACACGAGGGGCATGGTGGGGCAATTGTCTATAGAAGCCTCAGAAACATGCATTTATCTTAACATTTTTTAAAAAAATCAGCAATTTTTTTCGCATGTCCTCCATTTTTTATTTTAAAAGTGCCCTCCATTTGAAAATTTTGTCCTACATTTGTCCCGGTTTATTTATTTATTTAATTTTTAAAAAATTATTTAATTATTTATTTTTTGGCTTTGGCCCCCCAGTTGTCTGAGGGACAGCAACCCGGCCCCCGGCTCAAAAGGGTTGCCTACCCCTGAACTAGGAAGTCTTATGTGTGCGCCTTGAAGTCTCCCCCATGAAATTTAGAGGGTGTTCAAGGGATACTCGGCAGTGGTTTCGGCCAGTTCCTTCCTCCGAAACGCATCCTCCTAGGCTTGCAAAATGTTGAAGACGTCAGAAACGCTACAGATGACAACCAGCGAAGCGTCAGGCGGAGATGCCGTTAATGTCTGAAATGGTTGTTCCAAACCCACCTTGGTCACAAGCGGTGCAGACAACGGAGCGACGGAAGTGGGGCTGCCCCTGTTCCTGTCCTTGGCATCCCTTTCCCCAAAGAAAACCCCACAAGAGCCAAGGCAAGGCCTCTCAGGGGTCCAAGGAGCCCCTTCATTAAGGCCTCCAGACAAGCTAATGGAGGCTGCATCTGTACTGGAGAAATAATCCAGTTTGGCCCCACTTTGACTGCCTCTCTGGCTCAAGGCTATGGAATTCTGGGAGTTGGAGTATATTGTGGGGTCCAGAGCGGAGTGCTGCTCTGGGTCCACAACAAACTCCAACTCCCAGAATTCCATAGCTTTGAGCCAGAAAAGAGTTAAAGTGGTGCCAAACTGGGTTATCTCTCCTATGTGGATGCAGCTGCAAAGGGAGGGGAACAACAAGGGTCTCCCCAACTGCTCCCAAACCCCCCAAGACCCCCTTTTTCTATGCTAAAGGATGGGGGGCCTCTCCAAGACCCACACACCTGTTATGGAGCCCCCCCATGCTTCCTTGCCCCAAAGAATGCTAGCACCCCAATATTTAGTGGGGTCACCCTTTTGGGTTTATGGGGAGGGGGTTAGGGCTCCCCAAACTGAGTGGTCTTCACCCCAGAGAGGAAAAGGGGGTAGGAAAGATGGGGGGACTAGTTGGGGGGCTATTTAAGCTTGTAATTTCTGGATTATCTGGGTGCAAACTGAGAAGGAAGGGCTGGAGCCTAAGGAGGGGTTCCTGGTTCTTTTTGGGGGGAGAGGGTGTCTCTTAAGCCCCCCAAAGTGTCTGATGGAAGCACTGAAAGGGAGCCTAAGAGATTCAGGCATTCAAAGGGGGTCTAAGGAAGCATCCAAAGGGGGTTTAAGAGACCCACATTTTGGGAGGGGGCCGCATGGGGGGGGGGTTGCTAGGGGCGTGGAAAAGGGCACTGGGTTGCTAGGGGCATCCCTGGGGGAGGCGGTTGCTAAGAGACGCCTGGTTGATTGACAGACAGACAGACGGAGGGGGGTCTAGGGACGGGGAATGGGGGCCAATGCAATA
>NC_056527.1:118719904-118727918 GCF_019175285.1 Sceloporus undulatus
AGGCCAATGCAATAAGAGGCCCCTTTTTTCCTGAAGGGGGGCCCTTGAGGCTGGCCTCTATGGGGCTCTGTGGGGGGGGGCTGGAGGTAATAGAGATGGGGAATGGGGGTCAATTCAATAGGAGGCCCTATTCCTTTGAGGCTGGCTTCTATGGGGGGGGCTTTGCAATGGGGCAATCTTTGCAAGGGCCCCCCAGGGGCTGTGCAATGGGAGGGAGGGGCTGCAGTGGGGGCAGAGAGGCGTCCTGCTGGAGGGGGTCATCTATGGGGCGGAAAGAGGGGGGAGAGGAAGCCCGTGCCCAGCCCGGCCCCCTCCCTCTGCCGTGCCCCCCATACCTTCTCTTCTCCCGGGGGAGCTGCGCGGGGGCCCTTGGCGGCGGTGGGGCGGGGGAGAAGGGGGCCGGGGACTCGTTTCCGCTGCGCCAGGGGCGGAAGGATCCTTTGGAGAACAGAAGAAGAGCAGCAGGAAGAAGACCCGGCTGCTGGCGGCGGATGGACTCGAGCGCGGCGGCGGGAGCGATCCCAGGCGGCGATGCGTTTCCTTGGCCGCGCCCAAAGACCGAGGGGGCGGGGGCGGGTCGAGGGAGTACCAAGTCGGTCCCGGGGGGGACGGGGCTGCTAAAAGTGAGAGGAAAACGGATTAAAACCGAAGGGAGGGCTAGAGGGTTAAAAAATACGGATGAGGAGAAGGAAATGCCCCCTCACGGTTGTCCCTCGAGAACAGTTTCTAATCAAAACGGGAAGTGCCAATGGGGGGAACACGTAAACCGGCCCAAAGTGTGTGTATTGGGGGGGAGTGTCAGGGTGAGACCAAGTCAAATAAAGGGGGGAAGGCGAACCATAGCCTTTTTTTATAAGTGGGGGCGGTGTTTTTCCTGCCCCCTCAGAACGGTTTTTGCGATGTGCGCTGCGCGCCCAGGAGGAGGCGGAACCATTGCTGGAGGGGGGGTAGGCCATATACGTCCGCATGCGCAATAGACCCTTTTTATCCCCTCTTCGCTACGCAGAGACGGAGGTGGTGTTCCCCAGCGCGCATGCGCCAATGGTCTCGCCTGCGCACACTGAAGACTAGGTTTTTTTAGGACTTCAACTCCCAGAAGGCTTAGCCATCTTGGCCAGCAGCCAGGATTGTGGGAAATGAAGTCCAAAACATCTGGAGGCCCAAAGCTTGGAACACTGGGTTACAAGAGCGCGATGAAGGCTGATAGGACGAGTTGTTTCATGGCTTCAAGGGGTTTTTAAAGCTAATTCGCTTCATTCTTTTATTTCACCGGTTCCCCATAATTTGGCTTTGTTAATATAATATAATAATACGCGTTTATTTATTATATATTATTATAATTTATATTATTATTTGTTATTATATTATTAATTTTATTTATCTTTTATAAATTGTTTATATTTTATTCTTTTTTAATGTTAAAGTAAATGCACTTATTTTATTTTATTATAGCTTGAATCTCTGTTAATTCAGACTCGGAGATATATTACAGTATATATATTATATCTACCATACTATGTACATATATCCATACCTATAGATATACTACTGGTCTCATAGTCTTATAGTTTCCAAGCAATTTATGGGGAAAACTGTCCCTTTGCTATTTTTTGTATTTAACAATCATGATTATATCCTGGGGTTTTCTGGGCAGGAGTGTGTGACTCCTCAGTGACCGAATGGGGAGGCGCTTGGGGGGCTTTGGGTATCATTTAACATATATATATATTATATATATATATAGCATGCTATAGGGGCACAGATGGGCTTTTAAAGCAGGAGGTTTTTAAAGCCGGTTTGAGGGTGGCATTGAATTGTTTTAAAGATTTTTCTTTAACATTTTATTCTATTTTATCCTTTTAATATGTGACTTGTTTAATATTGGAATAGTTTAATTCTGTTTTAATGTACTGTTTTGTGAAGCTTTTGACTGTACTGTTTTTAATATGTGAGCCGCCCTGAGTCCTGGGAAAAGGGCAGGATATAAATATAATCGTAATGATAATAATAATAGTCACACAATGAATGATTATTTCCAAGAAGGTAGAATTCAAAGATATAGCCTTGTTAGTCTGCAGGATCAGTACCTAGAGAGATAGTTTAGCACCTTTGAGACTCACGAAAAAAGAAGTTGGCAGCATGAGCTTTCCTAGGATAAATATAATAATAATAAATAATAATAATAATGTAGGGAGATCTGTAGCACCTTAAGACTCCATGAAAGAAATGGGCAGCATGAGCTTTCCTAGACTTCGTCTCCTTCCTCAGATGCATGAAGAGATCCTGGACATCAATCCTGGAAGCCAGGTGGAGAGCATCTGGATAGATCAAAGGGAGGGAAACAACACGGAGTTACGGTGGGAGTCTACTACAGACCCCCAAGTCAGGACGGAGGATTGGATGATGCCTTTCTGAACAGATGACCACACGTCAGAAAAGAGATGTAGTAGTGATGGCGACTTCAACTACCCTGTATTTGCTGGAAGTCAAACTCAGCAAATCCTCAGGCCTAGCAAATTCCTCACTTGCCTGGAAGACGTTTCATGGTCCAAAAGGTGGAGAGGCAACAAGGGCTCAGCTATTTGGATCTGATCCTACCAACAAGGATGACTTGGTTAATGGGTGCAAGTAGTGGGATCCTTAGGTGGAAGCGACATGTTCTCCTGGAGTTTGTTTTATTATTATTATTATTAACCTTTATTTATAAAGCGCTGTAGTTTACACAGCGCTGTACATAAATTTTTAGTCAGACGGTTCCCTGCCCTCAGGCTTACAATCTAAAAGACACGACCACAAAGGAGAAGAGGAGTGGTGGTGGGGAATAGGATCAGTCCAGCAGATCTTTTCCACCTCCGAGGCCTGGACCAAGGCAGATGGACTGGAGGAAGGGCTTGTGCTTCTTGATGGATGGTTAGAAGGAGGCTTCCTGGGTCCGAGAGGGGCTCACCTCTGGGAATGCTTCTCTAAACAATATAGTCTTTAATCAGTTTTGAAACTGGCGCGAAGTGATGAGGTGTGCATGTGGGGAAGAAGGTTCAGAGTAAGGGGCAGCAAGCGAGAAGGGACGAATTTGGAGGGGGCAGTGGTTAGTCCTACATTGGACAGGAGACCCTGACTACCAGAGCGGAGGGTGCGAGTAGGAATGTAGGAGAAAGAGGTCAGATAAGTAAGGAGGGGCCAAACATGGAGGGCTTTGAAAGTCAGTAACAAAGCTTGTACCGGATGCGGAAGGGAAGGGAGCCATGAAGGGAGGATTAAGAGGAGAAATGGTCAGCGGCGACGGATGTGACAATACGGGCAGCTGAATACTGGACAGAGATTAAAGATGGAGGTGTGAAAAGGACGCCCTGTTAGAAGGAGGTTACAATAATCTAGTCGCGAAACCACTAGGGCATGGACTAGAGTCTTGGCAGTAGAGATGAGAGGAATGGACGGATCTTGGCCAATGTTGTGGGAGAAAGAATCTCAGGTCTTTGCGGTGGCCTGGATCTGGGGAATAAATGAATACAGAGAAGAGTCAAAAATGAAGCCAAGACTGCGGGCTTGATGAACCGGTTGAATGAAGTGTCGTCAAAGAAACAGAAGGAATAATGAAGGGTGGGTTTAGGGGAAAGACGAGAAGCTCAGTCTTAGACATGTTGAGCTTCAGCGCCGAGCCGCATCCACTGAGGATGGCAGTCTCGACACGAGAAACTTGCTGTTCAGCCTCGTCGCGAAAGGTCAGGAGTGGAGAGATACAGCTGGTGCGTCGGCGTACAGATGATAGGAGAAACCAAAAGAACTGATGAGTTTACCTAGAGACAGTGTGTATAGAGAGAACAGAAGGGGACCAAGACAGAGCCCTGGGGAACTCCAACCGATAGCGGAACAGAGGATGGAGTCTGACACCCATGACCACCGCACAAAGATCTATCTGACAAGTAAGATTTAAAACCAGTCGAGAGCAGAGTCGGCGAACCCAAGGTCAGAAAGTAAATCAACCGGAGACAGTGATCAACAGTGTCAAAGGACTGCAGACACAATCTGAAAGATGAGAATAGAGTTAGAGGCCGTTTGCTTGGCCGCAAAAGAGATCATTTGATCTTGGTGAGGGCTGTTCCGTATAGAGTGCCGTGTTACAGGTAAGCAACCTGTCCTTATCCATAGCCTGAAGGTAATTTTATACACAACGTTTTAAATGATTTTGTGCATGAAACAACGTTTGCGTACCCTGAACCATCAGAAAACAGAAGTGTCTCTATCACAGCCATCCAAGTGGACCATTTAGGGCTTTGGAGAAGCTGTCGTTCCTTGTAACTGGGAACCCAGACTGTTTCATATAACAAGACACCAAACAAGCCACCTCCTAGGCCTCTGCAGTGGGAGAAAGAGGGGATATAAGCCCATCATCATCATCATCATCATCATCATCATCATCATCATCATCTTCTTCTTCCCAATGTTTAGGTAATGATTCATATCAGGGTGTTTTTTATGGAGCAGATGGGTTTTAAAAGTTATGCTTTTAACTTTTGTATATTTTTATGTGATTTTATATTGTGTGTACATCAGTATGAACCTTATCCAAAACCTTTCTATTGTATCATGTCCTACACACACACACACACACACACACACACACAACCCTTTGAGAACAAGTTCTTGCCATATTTCAAATGGCCTGTTTTCATGTGTAGATGGTTTTAATAGTTTAGAACGGGAGAAAGGCGGCATACAAATGAAATCATTGTCAACGATTTGATTGTTGACTATTTTAATGATTTTAATGGTTTATGATATTTCATTATAGCATAGTTGGGGGGAGGGAAGAAGCAGAATGAACATCTTTACATGTTGTATTTTATATTGGGTTTTATTTGATATTGTAAGCTGCCTTGATCCTGCGGGAGAAGCAGCAGCTAAATAAAATACTGTATTTTGTGGGTCTTTCAGGCTCTGTGAATGCCATGTTCTAGAAGAGTTTATTCCTGACGTTTCGCTGGCATCTGTGGCTGGCATCTTCGGAGAATCTTCTTCAGAGAAGAATAAATAGAATAGGAAATCAATAAATCGGTGGACTCTGTTTTGGGGGCTGGGGTTCAGCACTTTGGGGGGGAGCCAGTTCCCCACCATGCCATCCCAGTAACATGGGAAGCCCCAGACGCCAGCGGCACATGTCCCAGGGAGCAGGAGATCCCCCACAAAGTACCGTCCTCCAGCCCCTGATCCCCTTAGGAAGCCCCCCAGTTCCACCAGTCAAGTGTGCAGCAGGACCTCCCAGTGCCCACAGCCCTCAGCTGCCTGGCCTTGGGGTGGGATGGGGTCCCCAGCGCCCCTTCCCCAAATGCCTGGCCTGGCGGATCTGGATCTGGATCCAGCTGCCCCTGTCCATCAGCCAAGGGCCCAGCTGTCCAGCCCAGGCCTCTCCCTCCCCTCCATCCCCGTCGGCCGAAAGGAGATTCCCAGCCAAGGCCCAAGGCTGGCTTTCTTGAAAACAACCTCCCAAAATGTGAAAAGTAGCCAAAGACCGAGTTTGGTTCAAGATTTGTAGCTTGCAGTGAGAAGACGCGCAACTGCAGATCTGATCCACTGCAGATTCCTCTTTTGCAGAAGCAACATTTGCGTTTCTTTTAAAACGGCTAAGCGAGTTTTTAAAGAAATCACTTTTAAGCATGGAGACCGTTTCTCTCAAAACTCTTTTAAAGCTGCTTAATGCCTTTCCATCTTGTTTCAATTATTTACTGCTTGTAATCTGGAATTGTTTAAATGGCTCTCGGATCGCAGTGTTAACTGTTTGCCACCCTGAAATGAAATAATAAAAAGGGTCTTAATACCAAATAAAACTCCCTGCAGAGGAGCTGCCTTTTGCAATAAAAGGGTGGGAATTTGTGGGGCTGGGATTTAGGAGTCTTCTGAACCCCCTCCCCAGAAAAATCTCCCAACACTTTCACAAGAATTGTCACAGTTCTGATGGGGGCAGATGGCTTTTAGGGGAGCGCAGGGGTCTCCGAAATCTCCCAGGGAGCAAGGGACCCCCATAAAGCATCATCTCCCAGTTCCACCAGTAAGAAATGTGCAACAGGACCTACCCCACACGAAGGAACCAGTCCTGGCAGAATGGAGTTGGCAATCCCATCGCCCTCCAGATGTTGCTGGACGGAGACTTCCATCATTCTTCACCCTTGGCTAGGCAAATGGGAGTTGCAGTCCAACAATACATACCAGGCTGCAAGATGCCCGCTCTTGTGGCAAGAGGAGCAATGCTCCTGCAAGGGGAGCATGGCCTTTTCTCCTCTTTTTGTAAAGTTTCAGAAAGGCATTCCTGGCTTATGGCGAAGTTTTCTTTGCAAGATTGGCTCAAGGCCTGTCATGGCCTTCCTCTGAGGCCAAGAGTATGCCACTTGCCCAGGGTCACTCCGGGGGTTTGGCTGGTCCCAAATGCTTGGGCAGCCGATGATACAGAGGGACCACAGCATCCCTTTGGCCCCTTCCATCTTTCCTGCTTGTACTTCTCCCATTTATATCCATCCTGTTCAACGCCAGTCTTAGCCTCCTTTTGCAGGAGCCAAGGCTGGCGGCGGCTATAGCCTCGAGGGCAACCATCATCTCATCTACCTTTTCCAACAAAGCAAAAGCAGATTCTCCGTCAGGATCCAGGTCAGAAAAAGGACCCAGAGGTATGCAGGCGATAAAGCAATAACAACAAGAGTAATTGCTATCCCACCTCTTCAACAAGATTGAGGCATCTTGCATCAGTAAAAACCATACAATACAATAACATAAATCTCACTATCCCCTCCCTCCTTAATAATAATTAAGGGGATGGAGACCACTGCCCCAAATCTCTTCAGGGAGCCTGGAGGATGCCATTCCCATTCATTTCCCTGCAGAATAAAGGGTTTTCTGAGGTTCAGGCAAACCCAGTGAGAAGAACCACAGTCCGTTGGGGAGCATTGTTTGCACTTTGCAAAGTCCTCCGTGGGATTATTTTGCCCAGGAAACAGAGATGGGATTGGGAAGTCGAAGGCTTCCACGGCCGGCATCCATAGTTTTTTGTGGGTTTTTCAGGCTATGAGACCATGTTCTTGAAGAGTTTATTCCTGATGTTTTGCTGACATCTATGGCTGGCGAAACATCAGGAATAAACTGTCCTAGACATGGCCAGAGAGCCCCAAAACCCACAACAAACAGAGATGCTATTCTGAAGCATTATTCTGCGCAGAAAGAGACATATTCCGATTTTCCACATTGTGTCCTGCGTTCCCAAAGTGTACAAATCCTTCACTGTGTTGCAGAGACGCAAGGAAAACCCTTTTCACTTTTTAGCATTTTCTAATGGATCATCCTGTATAAAATACAAATGGAACTCCAGAGATGTCCATGAGAAGATCTAGAAGGCAATGCCATCATCACAAAAAGTCAACATGGGTTTCAGAGAAATAAGTCATGCCAGACAAACCTTATCTCCTTCTTTGATAAAATGACCAGCTTGAAAGATGAAGGGAATGCTGTGGATGTAGTAGATCTTGATTTCAGTAAGGCCTTTGACAAAGTCCCCCTTGACATTCTTGCAATGTAAAATGTGGGCTAGACAAGGCAACTGTTAAGTGGATTTGTAACTGGTTGACCAGTCGAACCCAAAGGATGGTCAGCAATGGCTCCTTTTCACCTTGGAGAGAAGTGACCAGTGGGGTGTCCAGTGGGGCTCTGTCCTGGGCCCAGGGCTATTCAACATCTTTATCAATGACTTGGAGGACAGAATTGGGGGCATACTTATCAAATTTGCAGATGACACCAAATTAGGAGGAATAGCTAAGACTCCAAAGGACAGGATCAAGATTCAAAATGACCTGAATAGACTAGAAAGCTGGGCCACAGCTAACAAAATAAGATTCAACACGGAGAAATGTAAGGTATTGCACTTAGGGAGGAAAAACGAAAAGCACAGATATAGGATTATGGGGGACACCTGGCTGAATGAGAGACTTCTACGTGTGAAAGGGATCTAGGAGTCTTAGTAGACCACAAGTTGAAC
>NC_056527.1:118727943-118761554 GCF_019175285.1 Sceloporus undulatus
TTGTCTTTTTTGAGGTGTCTGTGAAGGGAATCCCCAACCTACCACAAATGCCTTCTCATGCGTGCAACCCATTGGGTTTCCCCTTTACTCTGCCGCATATCACCTTCCCGACTTTCCGGGACTGAGCTTTGTGGGAGGCAGCGGAAGAACGAGCCAGGAAACGGCTCTGTGTGGAAGGGATGGGGTTACTGACGTGCCATGAAGCTTGCAAAAAGCCGAGGCAGAGGGAGAAAAAATGGCCAGACCTTTGGCCCCTTCCTAGTCCTAATCTTGTTCAACTCTGACCAGCAACCATAGGTTTATGAGTCTTAGGCAGGTCTCTTTTGTGGGCTCCTCCTGGAGATGCTCCAGGGGCTGCACATGGGGGCCTTTTGCACTGGTGCACAAGCAGTTGTGCAGGGGGTTTCTTTTAGCCCGATTACTGTCAACTTTGATGGGCAGTAGTGGTTTCAGGTGAGCTTCTTTACCTAACCCTGTCTGAGGGTCCCTGCAAGTTCTCCTCGTGTCTCCCACCCATGGATGGGCCCTGAGGCCTGCTTAAACCTGTGAAACTCAGACAAAATGGGCCTGTTTAGGATTGTATGGAACCAAGGAATGACATTTGAAACGGCATGTCTGCGGACTAACAGAAACTGAAGTTTAGGAGCATTGAGCCTGGCATTTGAGGCAACAATGATCGGGGGCTCATACTCTGATTTCCACGGGAGGTCGGTGAGGGGTAATGTAAGTTGCTCCCGTTACCATCTATGCAAAGGATTAAAACACTACACCAATTCAGTACCGTACCTTGCTGATGGGACTCGTTATCTGGAAAACACAGGTTGGTCATGATTTATGTGGCTTTGAGGTACCTGGACCCAGATTTACAGCATTTTAAACCCGAGTCAAGGTCATTTAAAAACAAATATAAAACCCAGCCTCTTACCTCCTGAGTTGAGCAAAAAGACCAGGTTGCCCTATTATTATGACGCATATCATCATTCCCAACATTCACTTACAGTTGTAATTGTAAGATGATATGCTTCATTAATCCTTAGGTGTCATATATGAAAACACAATTCTTTGAAACGAAACGGAAAAAGGCATTTTAATTTTATTTTAAGCAGCTGTTTCTGCTTCAAGCTGATAGGAGCCAATGTTGGCATGCCTACGAGGTGGGCACTATGAGCGGTGGTAAAATATGTCAAGGACGGTTGGTTTAGGCATCTTTGTCTAAAAGCCCAATTTGCCGGTTTGTTTCTTTTTTTTCTTTTGAGTTTTGGCCACCCGACACTCCCTGGCCAAGAAGAGGCAGCTGCCAGGCGGAAGTTGACCACAGCTTGCTAGTCCAGGTCCAGATTGCCCAACCTGTTTGGCTCTGACTCCTGGGCACCTTAACCCCAGGCTTGTAGGCATTGTTTCCCTAGGCCCTTCAGTTTAAATAAAAGTTTTTTGCGGGAATGGCATCTAACTGAATAGTCTTTCCTCTTCTGCAGCTCCCCATCCCTTGAAACCAGCCTCACAGAGAAGCGTTACGCTCCAGGCAGCGCCTTCAAGGTATAACAGAGAGTGATCGGGATGCTTCTAAGAAAAACAACCACCTTTTCTTTCTCACCAGCTTGCCCTCTTCTCAATCCACCCTCCCCACCTTTGACCTCCTGCCCCCTACATCTTCTGAAATGGCGAGTGCATTCTCTTAGACTTCAGAGGGATCTCCTGGTCCATTTTCATCCTTCCACTTTGGTCAAAGAGGGTCTGGGGCATTAGCCATAGCAGCAAAGGCGGGAGGCCTTGGTCCTGCTGCCTCTCCCATTGGCACTCTTCTTGCCTCCACGGTTGTTGGAGAAGAACAGGAAGACAAACACAACCGACGAGAGTGAGAGAGCTCAGTCCAGGAGCAGCAGAGGCATCTGCGACTCTGAAACTTTGGGCCAGAAAGTGGTGAGTTAGTTTTTGATGGGGGTATGAAATTGTGAGGTTGCGGCGGCACAGGGTGACTAGTGTACCCTTTTTGTCCGAGGTTATGGTGGGGTTGATCATTTATGTAATCTAATCTAGATAAGCAATGTACATGTAAAAGTGTGCTCCTTTTCCATTCTTCTGCCTCCCTCCAGGCCGGGCGGGCTCTCCAGCGGCGGAGGGGAAGTGTCTGCGTCCCTCCACCCTCCCTGCCTCCAAAGTACAAATTAGCTACTACCGATATGTGAGGGAAAGAGATCAGAGATGTTGGCCACTTACATCAAAGACAAACAAGTTATGTGCAGTGCGCTGCCTCCACCAGCCCTCTCTCGCTTTCTCTCCCTCCTTCTAAGGATAGGGAGTGGATTTTGATTTTTTATCATTTGTCCTCCTTTCTGTATCTTCTCTTGGAAAGTAACCCCGAAGAGACACATTCTGGGCTGGGGCAAGCTGGGGGAGGTGTGGACCTCATGTCAGGCCACTAAAATTGTCCCTCTTCTTTCCTCCTTTCTACCCTTGGGCCCTGTCCCTGCAGGTCCCAGAGGGAACTCCAGGAAAAAGAATTCTCTGCCATTTCCAGGATGCTCCTCTGCAACCCCTGGCATCTTAGTACCGTTGGCAGAAGAAGAAACAGGTAAGTATAGGAGTGAAAGAGGATCTTTGGCTTGTCAAGTCTGCGATCCAGGGACTTCCTTCCTCTCCATGACATGTTTGGGGGGGGATCCTTCTCTCTCGCTCTTTCTTCCCCTCTTTTCGAGGAACTTTCTCCAATGTCTGTGAATGTGTTGCAGTGCTGAGCTGATGGAAGGGGGACTGGAGCTGCCCCCGCCGGGGTCTCCCGGGGGGCAGGGGCAGCACACGAAGCCGAGGTATGAAGACCTTTGGGTACTATGGGATGTTGGTGGGAGTGCCCTCCCATTGCTGCCCTTGTCCTCTCTTACATGGTGATGACAGTTGTTGTGCCGCCCAAGTGATGCCTTTCTTTCCATGGAAACAGGCCGGTGCCGTGGCGAGGAGGAGAGTGGCTTTTACCAACGAAGAATTGACGACGGTGGATGGAAGGAGCATTTGGCCGTGGTGGGGTTCGTGAGATACACCGTAGCCAGGAGTTGGGCTGACGGGTGCGTGATAGGCAGGCGCTGAGATGAGGGTCTTGATGGTGATGGGTGGCTCCCTCTTCTCCTCCTTCTGCTCTGATGCTTGCTTTTTTTTCCTCTTTCCTTCTGCAGAGGGGAAACGTCGGTTTTGAGAAGCCCAATCGACGGGAATTAGGTATGTGGGAGTGTGGGAACGCCTCCGGACTTTGGGGCTCCATAGGCCAACGAAACTGCCAGAGTGGGGCATTTCTGCTGCTTTTTCAAGGATTATGGGGTATGGGTGGGAGTCGAGTTCCCAGGTGTCTCATTTTCTACAGTTATGCATGCAGTATTTGGGGTCCTAAAAGTCTTCTCCACAAGCCTGTGAAATCGTATCGAGATGTGGGTGCCCGCCCCAAGACCACCCAGCCTGACTTCCAGGCATTTAGCGTGACATCCCAGCTAGCATGCCAGGATTCTGTTTGCACTTGGCTGACAGGGCACACTCTTCTCCTCTTTCCTTGCCACTGGGCAGACGTAAAGCTTTCCTCCATGATGCTGATTTACATAATGAGATTTACATAGGTGGGAGTCCTGTGGTGTTCGTTTGAAAATCTTGCAAGAGAGTTCTAAGATTTCAAAAGCCCCCCCCAAAAAAAAACCCCAAAAAACTTTATAGGCTTTTTCATGTGTGCTGAACAGTGGCCCACCTGGTGGAGGACTTTCTACTTTGGACATGTTGCTGTCTGGTCCTTCCCTTTCTGGGTAATTGTTTTACTTCTTGGCGCGATACCTCATCTTTATTGATGGTGCTTGTGGCTAATGACAACCAACAGGAGAAAAAACATAAAAAAAACACTAAAACCCAAAACTTATCAAGTATCTAGAACCATAAAAGTACATTCTACCTAGAAAATTAAGCTATACAAGTCTGCTAAAGACATTATCGGGAAAAAAACGCACAGACAATTGGGGCACTTCTGTTAAATTTGTATACAGTGGTACAAAACTGGTGGTGAGATCATCCTGTCACCAGCTTTTGGCCGGGGCACTCCTCTCTTCCTGAGGCAATTAGTTTTGCAGGGGCCACCTTGAATCAAGGAGAATCTCAAAGTGATTTTGTCCTTCTTTGGTGAGGGAGGAGGGCTAACGCTGTCTGAAAAACACCATGCCTAGTTCAGCCTAATTCCCAAACCCCTACAATTCCTCTGTTGAGAGCGGCTTTCTTCTGTCAGGTTTTGACCTCGTTCTTTCTGTTCCCTTTCCACTGAACTGGAGGTATCTTTGAGTACCTGTTTTGGCTTGTCATGCTTCCACAGCTGTGGCTGTTGGTGTGTATTATCTGGGTTCACTTTTGTGCTTTCTCTGGCAGATGGGTTTCTGGTGTTGTCTTGTTGGGGCCAGTCTCCAACCTGGTCCTCCCCAAACTCTTCTGTCTTCTTCCCCCTCTAGCCCGGGCACCGTTGAGGGAAGGAAAGCCCCTCCAGGCCGGAGGACTTGCCGCTCAGATAGCGACAAACTGCGGGACATCCGAGAGGAGCACGAGGAAGACGAGGAGAGTGGGGAGGCAGCGGCCGCTAGGAGGCAGCTGGCGGCCAAGAAGAGTGGGGAGAGGCCAGGCGGTGAGATGAGACCAGGCGTGAGCGCTGGCGGTCAGCCAGCCCAGGTAAGGCTCCTGGTATGGGGCTGTGTTTGGGAGAGGAAGGAAGGAAAGTTCAGTGAGGCCTCTGGATCATGTGGGAGAGGTGGACCTCTTGTTGGGCAATGGCATTGCTTCACAGGGGAGGGGGCAAAGCACCTGTAAACTTCCTTCCTCCTAACTCCACAGATGGAGGGCCTCGTCTCGCAGGATTGAAGAGAGCATGGTGGGGAAGGGACGCAGGCGAAGTTCGACTCGACTCCGAGATCGTGAGGATGAGCCCGCGGGGTGGGCGGCGCCTCGGCACACACAGTCGACAGCTTTGAGGATGATAAGGAGGGGGCGCCCCGAAGGGTGCTTGGAAGATGAGGAAGAGGGGAAAATGGGGACTTAGACTCTTCCGGGGCCTGTAAGTCCCCAAGGTAAGGGAGGTGGGGCTGGGAGGGGTGGGGAGGAGCCACTTCATTGGGGGTCCCTGGCGGGACTCAGAAACGGCTCAGGAAAGTTCCCCCTTTAGTTTTTCCTTTCAATAAAACTGCCTCCCTTCCCACCCAGAAAAAGACCCATAAAACACTTGCACTACTTTGTGGCGGAATTACCCCCCCCCCAAACATTTTTCCTCCTTGACCTTGAGCCTAGCTTTCACACCAGATCATTGGTTTTTCCAGCTCCTTCAGTTTTTTTTGTCTTGAATTCTGGGCAAGTTCCGTGATGATTCAGAAAGCCGTTAGAGTTTGTTAGAGTAGCCTTTCCCACTCTGGTGTGTTCAGATAATTTGGAGACTAGAATTCCCCTGTAGGGGGTGAGGTTTTGGGAACTGTGGGCCCCATTCATCAGCGGATCGTGGGTTGGCAAAAGCTTTGTCTGAGATTGCACAAAGCATTGGTGGTTCTTTGTTAAATTATCCCAAGGGACGAAACCGCAAGGCCAGAGCACCTTGTTTTCCAAAGTGTTGCATTCCCATCCGCCTTATATTCTAAACCAAGCGGAGAAGGTTACCTCCAGCAGGTTTGGCCGGTCATGGGGCCTCTTCCTTCCCAGCAGTCCCTGCCCGAAATGCTCTTCCTCCCTTTGGGCAAACAGGAGCTTTGGGGTATTTTTTGTTGCATGTCTGTATCCCACAACTAACATTGAGCCCTCTCCTTCTGCCACTTCCACAGAGCTCCCAAAGAAGGCAATTCCTGAAGAAGCAGGATGTTTACGTTTCCAACCTTGCAAGAGGAAGAGGAAACAAAGAGAGGAAGAGGAAGAGGGGGAAGGAACGATCTCCGCAGAGCCACGGATGTGAGTCAGAGGTTGGGTAATGGAGAGGTTCCTGTCGCCCCACAGCCACAGGAGGTGGTCGACCGAGGGTAAGAGGGTGCAGGTGGTTTCTTGGAGCGGAGTGAACCATTTTGCTTCCACCTCCAGGTTTTAAAATTGATGTTTTTCTCCTCTTCCCCCCCCCCCCAAAGAATGGAAGGAAGCCCCGCAAGAGCCAGATGAGACCGTCCAGCCCCTCCCGGTCCCTGTGGCGCTCTGCCCCCCCTTTCCCTGGCTGCTGCCACCCTACCAGATGGTGAATGTGAAACAGTTGGCCCAGGGGGTTACTCCCTACAACTGAGGGGTCCGTGCTGGCAGCAGCAGCAACCAGGCTTGCCGACGAAACGATGGGATGGTAGGTGTCCAGCTTTCCCTCCCTATTCTCCCCTGCTAATCTGCCGGCCAAAATGTGGGCTGGAGGAAAAGGACAGAATCCACAGCAGTTTGAAACTGTTAACCTTGGAAGAAACATGAAGGCTAGACTGTTTTGGAGATGGGGTGGGGAATTTTATTCTGTTTTTCCTGAGGGCAAGGGTCCCTCCCTCCTCCTTTCTTCTGAAGATTGGGACCCCCCCCCCCCCGAGCAGGCTGGAGGGGCTCTGGGATCGGCGGGATTGGGATACTGGTTCTGCCCAGCATTTGTTCTCATCTACCCCCTCCACAAATCCCAGGGGATCCAGGCTACTAAGCTCACCAAACTCAGCTCAACCCTGTTGTTGCATCTCGGTTTCCCAGCAATCAGTTACTTATCCACAATGCTGTCAGTGCTTGCTGCTGAATTTGCTGTTGGGCGACAATTAGGATGAAGATGGGTGACACCCCTGCAGCTCAGGATGGTGAGCTAGATTTAGAAGGCAGAGTTCCCTCTTGTGGCTGTCTTTGTCACTTCCCCGCTCTCTCAAACAAACAAACACACCAGCTTCATTATACCGCTTCATTACATCTAAGCAGGTCTATTGGTTTACAACTGTAAGCTAATTTTGCCCCCAACAATCTGGGTTACTCATTTTAGCGACCTCGGAAGGATATTGCCAAGCCTGAGCTGAGCTTGAGCCCTTTGCTGCCGTATTGAACTCGCACCTATGGTTTTTTGGCTTGTGAGTGGCTGCAGTAAGGCATTGAACCACTGAACCACCAGGTACTTTCCTCTTGCCTCCCATTCTGATACAGAGTGATCGACACAGATGCCACTGCTCCCCAGTCAAACATGGTCACCCACCTGAGGCAACAGAACCCTGACGGGGTGACCCCATGACGCAACACCACTCCTTTCTATGGTTGATGAATTCTCCTGCTCCGAAAGCTTTGCCTCCTAGGGCGGTTCAGAATCTGCCAGCAGCTAGCAGGATAAGGAGAGAGGGGCGTGGACTTTCGCTTCCCCTTGGTTCACAAGGCTAAGGTATTGAAAGTCACAGGGATGGATTCCTTGTTAACCAGTGCTGCCCTGGACTACCATTCGCTTGTGCACATGGGTGAGGGGAGAACGAGAAAAGCTTCCCTCTGTTCCAGACTTCTACTTTTTTTCTCGTGATGGCACTGTCTCCCTTCCAGCTGTCCAGGAAGACACGGTCATACTGTATCTGGCTGTGTCTCCTGAAAATGATCGCCCCTCCTAAAAACTCCTTCCTTTTGTTTCCCCTCTTTCCTCCCAGGAGCCGAGAAGAGAGAAGATGGTTGGCGTCCTTGCAAGACAGCCCCTGAGGGGAGCATTCCCCCAGACCATTGTGGCTACCGCAACACAAGCCCGCTGCCTTGCCACTATCCCACGAGCAAGCCATGAAGTGGTTCTACAAGGATCCCCAGGGGGAGATCCAAGGTCCAGTGGGATCATGAAGAGCGTCATGCAGGCATGCCACAAATACCTACCTGCAATGGGACAAAACCGGCTGGGCCAGTGGGTCACCTTTCTCCCTTGACCATCCCCAGGGCCTTCACGACTCAGGGAGATGGCGGAAGTGGTTCCAGGCTGGCTACTCACGACGTCGCTGCTTGGTGAAGCTGGGGCTGTTGTGATGAGCGGCTTCCAGCCACTGGGGGCCTGAGGTCATCACGATGGGGGAAGAGTGCCTTCTGCTCCGGGTCCATTCACCTCCGCCTTTATGTGTGAGCACTTTCTTTGGGGGGAAGTGGGTTCTGGCCAGGAAGACTTGGTCTATCCTCCACCCTCGCTATAGGAGAGCAACAGCAAACGCAGTCATTGGGATGGCAGGAAACTAGGTAGGCAGATCATGAACAGCTACTCTCTTCTTCTTGGGCTTGCAACTGCCGAACCCCCGAGTGGCCATTGGGAGGTGGCTTAAGATTTACGTGCTGGTGTGAGGGAGGCAGTCGGCAAGTCCCTGACTGTTTTCCTTCTTGGGTAGATGCAGTTTTGAGCCCACCTCAGACATTTATAAGCAGGGGTAATAAAAACAGTAATGGCTGGAACACTCATTCAGGGGGGGAAAAAAACGCGCTAAAACAGTTTCCATCGCAGGAAAAGTAACACACTTTCCCTATTTTTTGATGGTGCATTGCCCACATATCTGGGTGAGGTAATGTTACAGACTTTCTTTAAAAACAATATTGTGTTACTTACTAATGATAGTTATGGTTATGGCATGTCCTCTATAGTAAATGTAACCTTGTAAGTGATCTGTTGAGAGTGATGGCTGAATGAATGGGATCTTTAAAAAGGCTGTTGTGTGCTGGCAGCTGGACAGTGAGGAATAAGAGTCGAGATAGGAGCAGACTTAGCCCTTGGAGATAGAGGAGAGGTTCGAATCAGGTCAGTTTGCTAGGCTTAAGAGTAGAGAGGGATTAGTTTTTGAGGGCAGCAGGTAGTAGCCTGTGTTAAATAAGTAATCTTAACTTTATGTTGAACCTCTGTTTAATACATTTATTTTTTGTTGTATATAACATTCTGCGCCTCCAAGAATTTTACTAAGTGAATATGGAAATGCTTGAGTTCCAGCACAAGGTGTCTGTAGAAGAAGCCAGTTATACAACGGTTGACTGTGATTTACTTTGGTGGGATTAGACAAGTAAGGTCTTGCACAGAAACCTTGAGAGCAATCTAGAAGATCCCAGGTTTGGGCTTGTGTCATAGTACCGGGGAGGTGGGCAACCACGTGAAGGCCCCACACAAAAGGAATCTGACTCCCTCTCTCTCCCAGCTCTTTTGTGCAAGTAGTGCTCCTCTCCTCTATCAGATAAGGCACAGCAAACGGGAATTGTTGGGTTGCCTGCTAGATTATAAAGGTGCCAGCTCGTCAAGGGGATGGACAACTCCCCCTAGAGCAGTTCTGTCCTGTTTTGATGGCTTAGCTTCATCTTGGGAGATTAGATTTTGGAGGGTTGTGGAGTAGAACAGTAGCCCTCTGATCGGTACAAGGAGTTACGTTGAAAAACTCTGCCCCTTCTCCTGAAAATAGTTGAAATTTAAACTGACAAATGGTCCCATTTCCATCCCCATCCAGCTCCACCACTTGTGATTTTGGGAAGAGCGTGAGCATTTTGACCAGGCATGAGTCCCCGACCACCACCATGCTTGGCCTTCTCAGTCTAGGAGTGGAGGTCGTGCGGGAACAGGGCATGGGCAGAGAAACTAGCTCTTGTACATGTTGAAAAACCCTCCCTGTGAGGTGGGTGGGCACATCACATAAGTACAGTGTGTGTGTGTTGTGTGTTGTGTTCTTGTGTGTGTTCAGATAACCTCTTTGATGTCAGTGAGTGATTGACGGGGTTAAGCAAAGCACAAACCATTTCTTTGCTTCTCTTGGTCTACCTCCCTTGTTCTGGACGGGGACAACCAGAGGGACATGCCTGAAAGTACACTATAGATGGCTGCCTTATGATCGGAGAGGGGCCTGTCAAGCCGGATACAAGTGAGTACTTTGATACGTGTCTCTGATTTCTCCTGCAACTTCTAACAGGTGCTTTCTTAGTTTTGTCTCTTATGCCTCTTTGCGTTCCCGCCATCTGTGCTATTGCCAGTCTCCTTGTGATCTGGATGTGACCGTAAAACGATTTCTCGTTCTGCGTATCCCGCTCACTCCAGTGAGGAACATGGATCCAGGAGCGTTTGAAGAAGCAGAGCAAGAGGCTGGCTGCAGGCCGCTCTATAACTGTCAGCTGCACAGCAATTTTTAGCAGTTGCTTAGTTTCAGCAAGGTAATTTGGGGTGCCGCCCTGGGCCCTGAGATGTGCTCCTCCCTCAGCCTCGTGTTAGCAGCCGTTGCTTAGTCTGGAGCTTTCCACAGCAGCAACGATCTGACTGGGAACCTTGAACAGCCAGGGTAAACCTTAGAAAAAACAGGTTGGTAAGCTGTCCAGTAGAGGTTTTACTGTTGCAAATGTCAGTATTTTGTTGGGGTGCCGCTGTTAGAGACTGTTTGGGAAGCTGCATCTAGAAGAAAATGTCAGAGCAAGACTGTCTGGTCAAGAATGGTTTTATATATGCCATATTTACACTGGTCTTTAAAAGAATTGCACTGTCACTTCTGGTTTTTAGAATTCAAAATGACTGGGTATGTAAGTTTTAGTAGCCGCTAAAGATGGCCGGTGTGCCTCAGTATGTGAATGGACTGTTTTTCTCCATATCTGTTGTCTGTCCCAAGGTTTTTGAGTTGGTAGGATTCACCTCCTCTGTATCTCACCAGGTAGGAAAGGCTCTCAGAAAGTATTGTAGGACAGGAGCCTGTCTCTGTGTGATAGACCCTCAACGACCCACATTACACACCATTATGGATATGACTCCCTTTAGATAGTCACCAATGGGATGTTGTACATTGTTCTTGTATTCTGTTGTTGTTTGTGTTTCGTTCATTTCAATATGTTACAACCCATATCAAATGGTTTTTTTTGACAAGATATGTATTCAGTATGAGGTTTGCCATGGTGTGGATTTCATCAATGTCACTCTGCATCCTTCCATTTCCACACATTGGCAAGCAGTATGTGAAGCCTCCAGGTCAGAGTCTGGTCCACGGGGTTACCTGACACAGCAGACAACTAGCACAACCTTCCTCCGATCAAGCTGTCAGGTCTCTCAAACCGGATGCGAATGTCGCCTTCCAGACGGGATATTGTGTTTTAACACTTTCACTATTCTGCTTGCCAAAAAGAAAGTTCATGTCTCAGGTTACAGTGTTTGTTTTGTATGTTTTTTTCACCATTTGAATTATCTTCTACGACTACATGTACATCCTTGCTGTTTCAGTGGTTCATTGGTAAAATTTTTATTATCTATGAGTCTGCTCTAGTATAAATTAACTGTATTATGAAAAGGTTTTAAAAAATACCTAATGGAATACTCTTTGTGAATTATGGAAGAACTTAGTTGAAAAAGTTTTGAACACACTGACTCTGAGAAATTATTTTTGTTTTGTGTTTGTTACATGTACCTATGCAGAAGGTAAAGGTTATTGAATAATAGAAGTTGTGAGAATCTAGTGGTCTACACTAAATTTAGATTGAGGATGGTCAGGCGATATATAAATACTTTGTATAAATATTGTAATATGGTTTGTGTCTATTGGTTCTCCAAAAGCCAGGTTGATTGTTTTGGGCCATGTTTGTGACACATAGTCTCTTACTTATAGTAAGTCCTTAGTCACTTGATTAGATATGCAGTAAAGATGTGGCCAGGTGCAGTTCAATGCAGGGATCTCAGACTGGATTGTTTTCTGTCCGTGTGTTTTGGATTTTGTGGTCATATTATTTTCGGTATCATGATACACATTTGGTTTTTTGGCTTTGTGTGATGTAACCTTTGTGTTGACGTGCAAAAGCACACTCTTAGGAGATCTCAAGTGCAGTGGTGCTTTACAGGGAATGGTAAACCAAATAGAGATTGTTGGCTGTGTTCTTGGCTGCTGTTAGAGCACCACCTAGAGTCGACGAGAAGAAAGTAAGTTTGGGATATTATTGTTGCTAGAGAGAGAAATGAGAGGGAGATGAATTGAAGAAGAAGGGAGCAAGAGTCATCCCTGAGAGCATCACTCTAAGTGAAGGAAAAAAAGACATAATGAGAGATCAGGGGAGGCCCCACTTCTCTTGCCCACCTGTTGGTCAACCCAGGTCTATGCTTGGCAGGTGAGTACAGCTCTCCACCCCAAACTTGGGCTTCTCCCCATGAGCATGGCAGTTGTTTAATATGTACTTCAAATGTGAATATAACTGGTAGAATGCCTTAATTCAGAGGACTTTTTCTCAGTTATGAATTCATTTCAAAGGAGGGTTGCCCTGTCGTTCTCTGAGGCTGGAGAGAAAGTTGACTTGTTCTGGCTACAGTGGGTTTTGTGGCTGAACAAGGATTTGTGGAAATCCGGTCTCCCAGGAGTCCTAGTCCAACATTTCAAAGCCCTTGCATCTGAACAACTATAAGGATATAGTGCCAGATGGAAAATTGGGGACAAGTTTTCTGCTGGCCGTCACCTCCTTGTCTCCTAAGATGCCATTTTGGTCTTCCTCGGATTAGGTTGTGTGACTGTTCTCTAACCACTCTGTGGTCCATTTTCCAAGTTCCGTTCCAATTGCTACGCACACTTTATGACATTTAACTGTGTTGACTAGTCTCTCTCTCTCATTCTCTGTTGATTTATTTATTCCTAACATGTCAACAGTCCCAGAGGTACTACACACCAAGAAACCGACGCACTAGTTACCATGACCACAGCAACCAACAGAGACTTAAATGGACCAAACCTAATTTTGTTAAAAGGTCTTATTATATAGAAGGCAAGCATACACTTTCAAGGATTGCTTAGTTAGTCTGAGCATGTGGCTATAATGATCTGCAGTTGCTTTAGTAAGTTACTTTATTTCAACTATTGTATCATCTATCAGATGTACATTATCATACCTCTTTTCCTCGCTGACCAAAGATGAACCACTAAAAACTGGCTGTGTCCTTTTTTACTCTCATTGTCTAGACTCAGTAACCAAAAACTTCAAAACTAGATTTCAAAAGCACATCACCCAGTATCTCTGGCACCCTCCCCCACAGACTAATCCTCTTGTATACCTCCTCTGATCCCATATGTGACAGCACATTGCTTACTTTCTCTCATGAAAACAACAGCATCTGTACAATTTCACACATCACACCCCTCTCTGTGCCATTTGTTTTTGTGAGCGTTGCCATTTGTTATCTTTCCAGATCAGGGGAGCAAGGGATAATTCCTTCTATGAACCGATCTATATATGTGCCAGACACCGGGTTCCCTGTGGGACGCACATACCTCAGCCTCACCGCAAGCAGGTCAGTTTCTGTGTGTGAGTGTGTGTGTGAGAGAGAGAGAGAGGCTTGGAAGAGATGACCGCTGGTCTTGGACACAAGTGGTTCTTGCCTTGGTGGAAGAGCAACAGAATACTCTGAGTGGGATATGGTGCAGATTCCTCTTTGGGTCGTATTCCTTCTCAGCCCTGTGTCAAATGGTCGAGTCCTTAGCGCCTTGCAGTGTTGTTGGTTGTGTAGAATAACATGAAAGGCAAAGCAAGCATGAGCTGGATGTGCCCCCTTCCCTCCTACTTTGTGTGTTCTGTGGAGTCACCCATTATTATTTAAAAGTGTAAATGGTTTCTGTTTAGACATGAATGTTTGCCACTCTTTCCCTTTCTCTGTTCTGGCTCAGTATGAGGGGGGTGTGGAAGAGGGGCTTTCAGTAAGTCTTCCTCAGTCGGGGTTATGATTGTCACAGACTGACACCCGTCTCTCCTTTTGATGGATGTTTTCGTGTTGAAGGGGGCCAGAATCCTGCCCAGCAGTACTACACTCTCTATATCTTTCCCCAAAGCCTAACTTGCGCATGTTGACCCAGGTCAGTTACTGGCCGTGCGGGCGGACGGAAGGCGGAGTAGAGGAGCATCCAGTTTGTGCCTGCAGCTGGATGCGGAGTAATGGTATGGTTCTACAGGGCTGGGAGTTGCAGTTGAGAAACATCTGAGGGATTTATGATTCCCACCCCTTACTGGCCTCTATGTTTGTCTGTGTGCGTGTGTGTGAGTAGAGATGAGAGAGTAGCGTGCATACAGAGCAAATGCTGATCTCAGGTTAAAATACAGCCGTTCTAGTTTGTGTTATTGCAAATCCTTCCTGCTTCCTCTCCCTCTGCTACCTCTTTTCTTGCAGGCGGTGAAAGCCGTTTATGGGATATTCCAATTAACTCTTCAACTCAGGGTCAATCTTAGAACAATTCAGTGCACAGAAAGTGAGCAGAGACAACCCCTTGTGGAGGGTGGTTGGAGGACAGTGGGGTTGAGCAAGCTGGCAGGGGGCACCTTCTTCTCCCTGCCCCCAGGCTACTCATTCCTTTCCTACCCCACAGCTGCAAGAGGAGAGGCGCAGGAACTCAGGCCAAGCGGGACGAAGAGGAGCGGAAACGGGCCAGGAGGAGCAAACGCGCGCGAGGAGGAGGAGCTCTTCCTGCGCAAGCAGGCGAGGGCGAGTGCTGGCACTGCCCCTCATGTGCAGTGTGGGGACCCATCTCTGGCACACTACAACCCACAGCGTCACCTTCTGCCTGGTTACACACTTGTGGGGGCTCTGGGGGGAGTCAGATAACTCTTTGCCTTTCCTTCCTCCAGAAGAACCTGGGAAACTGACAGCTTTCAGCTAGCTGGAGAGGGAAAAGGCCCCATTCCTGAAGCAACATAAGGCTTGCAGGCTTAGACTAAGCTCTTGGGTGGGGCAAGATTTAAAGTGCAAAGATTAAGGCTGGATGATCATGGAGTTTTTTCTCTGAGAGTGGATCAGTGATTCCCAAACTCTGCATTCCGTGTTTTCAGCTTCCGTAATCCAGAGGCATTGGCCAAAATAGCTGGGCTTCTGGGAGCTGAAGCAAGATTGGAGGGGCAATCACTGGTGTAGATGGGCGGGTCAGTCCCCGAGGAGAGAGAGGGAAGGGGTCCTCAAAGAGCAAGGTTGGTGAGCCTTGTGGGTCCATTAGAGAGGTGGACTCTTATGGAGTTAAGAACCTGGTGGTTTTTTCCCCACCTTCTCCCCCCCCCCCAGCTATCCTCTTCCTCCACCTCTTCCTCCTGGGGTCAGCAGTCTATACAGCACAACCTCCAGCCAGAACAGCTTTAGCATCGCTGACATCCAGAAGATGGGGGGTGATGCCGGGCCTGCCGAGAACTACGGGAAGCACGGGAAGAAGTGAGCTTACCTCAGGGCTGTCGGTGGTGTGGAGCTGGGGTCTTTTCCTGCCCCAGAGCTTGCTGGGAAGAGTAGAGGGACTGAGCTGACCTCCCACCCCTCATATACTGCTTTTCTTGCTTCCCCCTCTAGTGTCGGCAGCAGGAGCTCTTCTGAAGCTGTACAACAGCAACAGCAGCAGCAGAATTCGCATCCGCTGTGGGGTGGTATGTCCAAGCAGAGCGTCTCCATGAAGGCCCTGCTGGAGCTACAGAGGAGAGTGAGAGGCACCTGCAGAAGCAGCAGCAAAGGGGGCAGTCAAGGGGGGTTGAGTCTGAACCTATCTCTCTCTTTGAGCTTGCCTCGGGTGGGCTTTGTGCTCTTGAGACGCCTTACCCCCTTGAGTGGTCATTCCTGCCTGGTGTCACTAAGGGCAGTCCCTGGCTACATCCTTAGGAATAGGTGCTGGGATAAAAGGTCCCCTTTGAAATGAACCTTTGTGGGATCTGTTGGGGGTGAGGGGGACAGATATGTTTGGAATCTTCCTTCTGGGCAAAAGGAGATGGAAGGAGATCCTACTTCTCTGATGATGGGGGAAACAAGCCATAGCCATCTCATGTCCTGCAATTCCTGGGATTTTTGCCCAATGTTGTTGCTCCTTCTTCCTTCCTTCTTCCTTTTTCTCTATTTATTTTACTTTTTTCCAGCCCTCCCTTTCCTGTCCTTATATAGGCAGAGGGAGTCCTCAGCTGACACAGTGAACTGATTTGCACAGAGAGGGGAAGGTTTTGAGAGGAAAATGCTGGGAATCAAAGCCCCATGCCAGGGATGGCTTTTGAGTGTTGGTAGGCAAGGGCCTTTTATGTTTCCAGGAGACTCCCCAACCCCTGACTTTGCCCATTGTTTTCCTAAAAAACCAGAGTAACTGTATCTGTGTCTCCAACAGGGTGGGTGCCTCATTCCTCTCTGCTTTAGGACAGGAGTAGGGCTTTGGTGTGACAGTGGCGGCCTGTGTGTGGGGAGTGGGAGGGGGGCACATGGCTTCAAGCTGAGAATGCAATGTTTGGGAGGCATTCCAGAGGGGTTGTTGTGTCTGCATGTGAGAATGACCTGCATCCTCCCTCTTCACCTGTTTTGTTCCATAGCATGGCACTCACAGCCGGGCCAGCCTCCAGTCACAGTGGGGAGTGGGATTCGGGGCTCGCTCTGGGGAGGGGCACGACAAAAGTTCCATCAGCCTCTGGGAAGAGAGCATGAAGAACGCCGGACCCCTGGCCCGGAGCCTGGGCCTGAAGAAACAGCCGGAAGCAGCCTCTCTGGTGGTTAGTAGGGCCTGGTGGGGCAGGGGCATGCATGCGTGTGTGCATATGCAGGTGTGTTCTGTGTGTCCCCACTGAGGGAGGAAAAGTCCTTATGAAGAAGGGTGTTACTGTTTTTCTTCCAAAGGCAAGGAAATCCTTGAAATTTCATAGTTTTCACGGACTACTTGGGTTTGGGATTTGTTCCAGGAAAAAAAAAAAACACACAAAAATGGTCGCTAAAATCCTATGTTGGGAGACAATGCGTATATCATTGGAGCTGTGTCTTCAGTACTATGTCTCCTGAAGATGTAATTCACTAGCGCCAGTTGTTTGGCTTGGTTTTTTTTTCTTCATTTTGGTGCACAAAGCGTGTGATATTTTCGGCCAGAATTTGTTTCATGGGAAGAAAACCCCAAGATGTGATTTTCACCAGAGTCTGAACTGCGGCTTTTTGCTTCTCTAGAATCTTCTTTTCTCAGGGTTTTCCAATAGTAATGGATTGGATGAGGAAAATAGACTGAAATTGAATGCAGATATAAAAACGGAAGTACTCGCTATAGGCAATCTCAAATCCGGGTATGGTGTTAAGCTCTCCAGTTCTGAAGGGGGTCACATTTCCCCTAAAGGACTATGCCGTAGCTTGGGGGGATGCTCCTGGACCTGTCGCTTCAGCTGTCATCCCAGCTGGATGTGGACGCCAGAGCTCCCATTATCAGGTTCATGCTGATTCGCCAGCTGCAACCATTCCTGGAACAGGGAAAACCTAAAAATGGTTGTACATTATTATTATTTTATTATCATCATATCATCATCATCATCATCATCATCATTCATCATCATCATTCATCATCATATCATCCTTTATTATAAAGCACTGTAATATTTACACAGCGCTGTACATACAATCTTTTTAATGGACGGTTCCTGCCCTCAGGTTACAATCTAAGAAGGGAAGGAAAAGGTGGTGGGGAAGGGGCCTCTCTGTATAGGAATACAGATAAAATATATAGCAATACAGGAAATGATTCATAATAACAGACAACAAAAGAACATAAATAGCAAGTGACAATTATACATTCACTGGTAACCTCTCTCAATTTCTACAATGGCTCATAGTGGGGCAACTCTCATGCCACGTTCGGAAGCTACAATTGGTCCACAAATATGCAGCCAGATTGGTGACAGGGAGTTCCAAATTTTGATTGTATTACACCTATCTTAAAATCCCTACACTGGCTGCCCATTAGCTTCGGTGTTGGTTATTACCTATAAAGCCTCTCTCTCTGTGGCAAAGAATGAACCACATCCTCTGACTTCCTCTCCCCAACAGGGACACATACAGTGCCTCCTGTCGGCAGGGCCGGAAGAAGACACGACGAGGAGGAGAAACTCCTGAAGCTGCTGCAGGGGGTCCACAAGCCGCCCCCGCGCAGGACGGGTTCACCCAGTGGTGTGAGCAGATGCTTGCACGCCCTCAATACCTCCAGCAACCTTGATTGGTAGGCGAGTGAAGCAGCGGGAGGAAGGCAGCTCCAGGGGGGAGCAAGAGTAGACAGATTCCTCTTGACCCTGGGTCCCAAAAGGCTGCTTTTGCACATACCACCGTCCAAGGCACCTGTGTGTGGCTGAATGTTGCTCCCACTCCTCTCTTGGAAGAGGTCAGAGAGTGAACTGGGGGAGGGAACACAGAGGACAACAAAAGAGGTTAGCCATCGAAAACACCAACCTCCCAAGGCAAAATGAAAACATTGGTTAATTCCAGGAGTTTGAGGTTTGTGCCTCTCACCCCAAAGAGCAGCCTGCTTCCGAGAGGATGGAGAGCCTTATGCCAAGTCAGATCCATTGGGAGAGAAGCTATTCTGCAGGCAGTCGGCTGTTGCTGGTGAGGGCTGAGCCAGTGAGCCTCTCAGTGCTGAGTTGTGCCCCTCTGAAAGAAGCCAGGGGGCCAGGGTCCAAGGTGGGCAAAGAGGAGAGTGGCTGGTGCCAGGTGCTATCCTTCCAATCCATCATCTTCTGTGAGGGCACAGGTAGCTCCCCATCCTCATGCTCACCTCTTCCTTGTCTCCCATTTCCAACCAGTCCCCACTGTGGTAGCATTCCTGAAGGAGGTTGTGTCCCTACGATGTCCACGATGCATTCGCCTATCTGGGAGGACACCCTGGAAGCCAAAGAGTTCGCAAAGCAGTTCCTTGAGGGCTCGTGCCAAGCAGAGAGCCAATCAGCAGCGCCAGCAGCAGCAGGTATGGAGCCTGGCAAGGGGGTGGGGGGCTCTGGGAGGCAGCAGAGAGTGGGCCTTGGGCAGGGCTATGGTCTGCTCCCCCCACCTCAGCCTTTGGGACTGGCTTTAGAGGCGCCTGTTCCTCCCTGGCAGAATCCGGGCTCCCTGCTTCCTCCAGCCCATCCATTTGAAACTCCAAAGGCGGAGAAGTCTGACCTCTGCCTCCTAGAAAACGCCACCTTACGTGCCCCTCTTTCTTCCCCTCCTCCTGTCCATTGCTGACATGAGTCTGTATTGAGTCCCTCGTTTCATGGCAGAGGTTTCCCAGCAGGAGTGATGCTGTATGGAGTGGATTTCCCTCTGAACATCCTTAAGCCTTCCTGTTCTCCCCAACCTCCTCCTCAGAACTGGCTGTTCTTCTCCATCATGGTTTTGTTCTTAGGGAGCAGAAGGCGGTTGGCCTCCGCTGCTGGCCTGGCCATCCCGCCCCCAGCATGCCTCTTTCTCCTTGACTCACCCTCTTCTGTAACATCCCTCCTTGCAGGAAGCCGCCTGGCTGAGCCCAGCAGCCTGCAGTCCCTTTTCCAGTCCAACACAATCCCAAGATGTCATCTTTCGAGAGCAGCCAAGCCATGAAGAGCAAGAGGCGTCCTGTGATGATCCATGCAGATCCCGCCTAGTGGTCAGGTTCTTGGGGAGCTGTGGGGAAGGTTTGAGAGAGAGACAGTAGTTCTGGGCACTTTGGGGACTTGGGAGGGGCTTTGCCCCAGCCATCTCTGTGTCCAGAGGGGGTGGGGAGGGGGCATAGCATATATGGGATGCTGGAGAGATCCCTCCTTGGCTGCGGTCCTCTTCAGCCAGCCTGGGAGCCTCTTCTTTGCCCCCATTACTCTTGCAAGCCACAGTTGCAACCCCAGACAGACCTGGACATCAACTCCTGGGTTTGAAATGACGTAGCTCTTTGAGCACCAAGAGCCTTGTGGCCCAAAGGGGAAGGATTTGTTTCCCCTGTGTCACCCCCCATCGTCACCCTGGGTCCATTGGAAGCCCCCCTCTCCCTCTGGAGGAATTCAAACTACAGGAAGATTCCACCTAATATAAGGAGAACCTCCTGAAAGCGATTTTAGAATAGTGGAGACTTGGTGGGTGGAGAGTTCCTTTGGGAGGTGTTTGAAAAGAGGCTGGATGGCCTTGGTGACAAGGAGGGCTTGGATGGTGCCAAAGGGGGGTTGGATGTGGCTTCTTGGGGATTCTGTGATGATGCCCCATGGACTGACTCAGTGTTCTCCCCGTCTCCTCTCTCCTTAGGCTCGCCCTTCACGGCTCCTCAAGCGAGTTGGAAACAGTGGACGACTACTGACTGACGCCTCACAGCAATGGAATCTCTCTCTTCTCTTTCCTCCTCTCTCTTTCTGTTCTCTCTTCTCTCCTCTTCTGCGCGCTGCCTTGATTTTAACCATTAGTTCGGCTGAATTTCAGTGCACTGCAGGAGGGCAGCGGGGGCCTTTCCCTGCCTCCTCCTCCCCCCCTTCCGCGCGGAAGATGCGGTCAGTGGCGGCACGATCAGTCGGACCAGGATGCCGGAGGACGTCCAAGCCCTTCTTTCCTTGCAAAAAGCACCTTAAAATGAACAAAAGACTTTTTTTCTGCCATGCACTTTATCAGAACTTGGTTTTTTTTACAGTGACTTGTTACAGATTCAAAAAAAAGAGGGAAAAAAAAGGAAAAAAAATACTTTTTTTGGAGTTTTCTTCTGGAAGAAGACATTTTTTTTTAAAAAGAAGTTTAAAAAAAAACTACAAAAGTTATCTTTAAAAAAAAGAAAACCTTATTTTTCACATGAGGATATGTTTAAGTAAAAATGTGAATGGCATTTTCACAGAAGCTTGGATATAAAATGATTTATAGGACAAAAAACTTGAAGAAATGCACTTAGAAAAAAAAAAAGAACTGTGTTGTTGTTTTTAATTTTATTTTATTTTCCTCCTTTTTTGGGATACGTCTAGATGAACGGTTGTAAATAATGTTGAGACTCTTATTCCGCACAGTATATTTTCTCTTACAAAGAGGCCATTTTATATAAGACTTTGTTGGATGGTTTATTGTCGTCAGTTTTTTGTTTTTTGTTTTGAAAAAATTGAATTGCACAAAAGGCCTGCCCTCCTTCTCTCCCTCCCCATTTTCCCTTCTTCTGGACGTACAATTCTCTTCGACTTGGGGGTTTATTAAGAAAAAAAAGAAGAAATCTTGCAACAAAAAAAGAAAGAAAGGAATTTCACACACTAATGATAAAGGGGGTTGGTCCCAGAAGCTGCTGCTCTTTCCTCTCCCCACAAAAAAGGTGAATCCCGGACCCATTTCCCTGCGGTCGGCTCCAGATGCTTCTTCTGGGAATCCATCCTGTGGCTCCTCCATTCTTCTTCCTTCTGGATTGCTCCCCAAACCTCCAATGGCACCCTATATTATTATATATATATCTATATATATATATATATGATGCTGCGCTCCTCAGCAAATGGTTTTTTTTCCTTCAGCGACTCTTCTGTGTGTGTGAGAGCACTTTTAAAAAGAAATACGAGAAGAAAAGCGTGAATGTCATGAGTCTTTTAATTTTTGAGGACTCATCTTTTCTCCGGCTCCCTTGCACCCCTTGGGCACCTCTGCACCATCCTCCTCCATTTTCATTTTGGTTTTGCATACCTGTATACGATGGGAGTCAATCATAATGGAAGTTTTTCTTTTGGCGAGGGTGGAGAGAAAGACTCGCATTCCCATGCGGGCATCCGCCTCGGGCTCTTCTGCATGCGCTGGAAACAGAAATGAATGTATCGACTCGGTGACCGCTTTTGCTCCGGAGCCACGTTATTATCCCCGACCGAAAAGCTGCCTGTTGACAGTATTTGTACACCCGACAGACCACCACAAGTTCCCTTTGTCCATGGAGTGTGAGCAAGAGATTGGGGATGACAGTTGTGGTTTTGTGTGCGGGGCTGAGTTTCCCCCTAAAGGAGCTGTTCGTCTGGTCTGGTAGAGCTCCGGTGGTGCTAAAAGAGTTAAAAAACCCCTCCCAATACCTGTGTTTAGGGGCAAACATTTCTGTACGTGTTTTTTTTGTGGCTGCGTAGCTCTTTGTGTGTGTGTGTTTGTGTATTACACACACATACCTACACACAGTATCGTGGTTATATTCTCTATATCTATCCCAACATATTTTGCTTGAATAGATTGGTGGTGGGAGGGATTAGCTGAGAAGGAGCATTGTTTTTTTCTTTTGTTTACAATCGTATCCTGGGTCCCGCAGGGGTGGTGGCGCACATGGGTACTTACTCCGTGGTCCTGGAGAGAGGGGGCGAAGGGCGAAGGGTGTGTGGGTGCGTGTTTCTGTATGGCAAACATTGGCACACTTTCTCTCTCACTCTCTGCCAATGCACATCGCTCCAAACTCTGCAAAGTGCATTCAGAGGAAGAGAGGTGTGGGGGACTGGCCACAAGCATCACTTTTGCCCCTCCTCTCCCATGTCCCCCCCCCCAAAATTCCTTCCTCTTGGAAGTTGAAAGTTGGGGTGTGAGTCTGGAAAACCCGCACCCTTCCCCTATTTGCTCCGTTGGGACTGGCTTTTTTTGTGCCCACAATGGGTTGCACAAGTGGAGAACGGAATCCTCTTCGTACGGGTGCCATGTTTGTGTTCCCCTCTCTCCTCTTTGTATGTGTTTGGTGTCTTCTCCCCTCTTGGGGGGTGAAAAGAACACAATCAGTGCAGGTTTGAGTGTGTACCACCACCAACAAGAACCATTTTCCCCTTCATGACCAAAAATGGTAAAGGACCTTCTTTTTGGGGGAGGGGGGGTTTCTCATATGGTACCAAGCTGTGTGTGGACCACAAACTCCGGCTGAAGAAGGAATGTGGGGCTGTGTGTGTGGAGACTGGCTGCGTTGTGTGTCATAATTTCAATAGTCTTGTCATTAATACTGTGATGTTTTAATGGTTCCTGTGTTACAGGCAGGAGGAGGAGGGGACCAAGGATGCTTCCTGCGCCCCCGTTTTCTCGCCTCGCTGGGGCTGGAGGGCTGCCGCTTTCTGGGACATAAACTCACCATGGGCATCTCTGCCCCTCTTTGCCTTTCCTCCCTTTTTGGTCAGTATTGAGCCACAGAAGAGACCTTTTGGACACAGCTGCCACACTGGCAATGACTCTGGGCTCCGTTATCAGTGGCTCTGGACATTTCCCTGCCCCAGCGTGGCACCAAAAGGGAGGCTGGCTTGGCTTGGCCTCACCTTGCCCCCATTGTTGCCTCCTGTGACTCTTGGCTCCTGAGGGACAACCACAATGCCTTGGAATCGTCTCTGGACCAGTCCGGTTCTTCCTCCTTTGGACGTCGCCTCAAGAATGATGTGCGTAAGAGCTTCTTCCTCGCCTGCCTTTTCCAAACAAGGGCGTGTCTTTTGATTTTATATTTTGACCTGTTGGATCTCCTCTTGAGTCGCATGCTTTGCTTTGCAGAGTCTGCCGCGGTGAGATGGGGAAGTGCCCACCCCCAAATCTTCCGGCCAATTACCTTTTATTTTCCCTTTCTTTGCACCAAAACCTTTCCAGCAGGATGGGAATTCAAGTAACATAAGACTTCTTTTCCTTCTGAAATCAAGGTACGAGGGAAGTTTACATTAAGAGCTGGCTATAGCACGGACTCCTCAGCCTTGTCTGAAATCCTGTGGGCTGGTCGGGGTGTGAGTGTGTTGTGTGTGCGAGGGGGAAGACACAACGGGGGGGGGGGGGAATCTCACTCGACTCTGGCTGGCTTTTTCTCTTTCTTGCTTGCATGTGAAAAACGAGAGAGATTCCATCATGTTGAGCATGAAGTCTCCCGTCCCTTTCTCTTCTCTCTTCTGTAAATAACTTTGTTTTCAAGACAAAAAGTTGGGAAATCATTTGTGTGTGTGTTTGTGGTGATGAAGTGTTGCCTTACACTTTCTAAGGAAAAAACAATCCTTGTCGGAGGGGGGGAGGCAACAGGCGTAAGGCTTCTCTCCCCCCATCTCCACCGCAGTATTATGGACTTTTGTTTTTTAATACCTATCACTTAGCAATAAGGAGCAGGAATCATAAGCAAGGAGAAACTGTATGCACACAAAGAAGCTGGAAAGGGTTGCGCTTTTGCAGCTGGGAGGGGGAAGGCCCGGGGCGAGTTGGGCATGCTTCCTTGGGGGGCAGCCTTGAGTCCCCTCAACCTCAGATCTGTGTCTATTGTTGTTCTGTATGTGTTTGAAAGAGAAGGAACCCTCCAAATGTGAAGAGCAAAATGCAGGCTTGTTTTGGGGGCTTGGGTGAAGGATGCCCATCGGACGCATTTTCTCCCCAAGTTGGTGCAGCTTCCTTGATGTAATTTTTATGCCAGTTTTACTTTTCATAAGAACAATTTGTGAGTGTGTGCTTTGGGGGGGGCGGGGGGGCAGGGGCCAATTATTCTCTTTTTTTGTAAGATATTTTAATGACTTTTTCGTTCTTTTTTGGTAACCGTTCTGGAATGTGACAGGAATGTATTTTGTGTTTTGCTTTTATTTTTAAAAATGTGTCAGCTAAACTTCTTGGATGCCATGGGGAGGGAGGGGTAAGTGGGGGGGGGAGTTGTGTGTTGGTTTTTCAGGTGTTGGTTGTATTATCATTTTTTTAAAATGGTGTGTGTTTTGGGACACCAGAGAAAGAAGAAGCCAGAGCCAGTGTGTTGCATGCCAAGAGAATAAGTTAGAATAGCTACAAAATTCAGCGACGGAAGCAAATCTATGCAGCAATTGTGTGTGGTTTTAATGCGGGTGGGTGGGAGGGAGGGAGCGGGTGGGAGGGAGGGAGGGAGGGTTTTTTAAAATCACTTTAGTGGGAATTTCTGGGGGTCCCCTCAAGTATAGGCAGCGAGGGGGGGTCCTAAAAGTATCCCCTTTGTCTGTGGTTGGGATGAGGTCAAGTGCTTTGGCTCTCATGGAGGGATGGGAGAATTGTGTTGCTGAGTTGGGTTTCCCCCCTTCTTTCCCTCGTTCCCAAAACTAGTGACTACTCTTCTCTGTTGGGGGGCTTTGGTTGTATTTGTTCTGATGCCTTAAATCAGCCTCCCCCAACCGGGTCCCGTTGACCCATCCAGACAGCCCTCAGTTGGCGAAGGCTGCCTTAAACCCTACACACAACTTGCTTCTGCGCAAGGGCGAGGTTTCCGAAGGAGTTTGGTGATGGTCATACGCTTTCTTTCTTTGGGTGGGTGGGGGTTTTGCTTCAAGAATGAGAGATGCTTTTTTGATGTAGGGGCTTGTCAGGTGCAAATGCTTTGAAAGTAGCCGTAATTCTGTTGGCTCAGCTGAGGAGAGGAACAAGATGGCAGCCCCAGAGAGCAAGATTTGTGTCCGCCGGCTCTTTTTGATATCGCCAGACCCCTGGACCCTTCCAGCGCACCTGAGGCCGCAGTTGGAGGGGAACACGCAGAGACGGGGCCCGAGTTCTGCTTCTGTGTGGACTGAGTGGCGACTGACAGACCGAGGGACCCTTGCCCCTTCCTTCCTATCATCCATCCCTCTCTCCCTCGGACGCTGCTGCTGCTGCTGCTGGGAGGACCCCACTGGACCCTCCAAAGGAAGCCTTTTCGCCCTCCTTGGCCGCCCGCAGGCCAGAAGCCCATCTACCTCGCTCTGCTGCTGCCCTCCGACCCGGAGGCAAGACGGTCCATCCCTCAAGTATTAACACGAAACTGTGACGGGACGCGCCGAGACCCTTGCAGACTTTGGCCTCCCAAGCTCCTACTGAGAGTGCAAACATGTTTACAGACTATTCACCTGTTTGTGTTTTTTGTGTGATTTTGGATTTATTAACTTCTTTTTGTTCCTGGTGCAAATGGGCAGAAACCGAGATGGGGCTGGCGGATATGTGTTTGTGGAGGAGAGGGAGTGCGTCTCCGCTCATCCCCAGCCTCAAATCCTTTCTGCTTTGCTGAATGTTTTCTTGCAACAGCCCTGCTGCCCTCCAAGGACTCACCTAGACAATGGTGCGTGTCTCTGTTGTGTTATGGGGGGACAAGTTGCCCGCCGGACTCCTGGGCGCTGGGTCTCTCGCAGGCCACGTCAGAGCCGCCGCAGCACTACAAAAGGAGGAAGACTTTTCCCTGCCCTCCTCCAAAGAAACTGGACCTTGCATAGCTTCTGTCCCCAGGGGAGGGGGGCCGGGACCCTTCAGAGTCTGTCCCTGCGCCTTAAAAGGTGGAGGAAGCCTCCCCGCCATGTACATAAGCCCCACCGGCCCCTTTGCTTTGCTTGCCTTCCCCTCCAGTGTAACGCTAGGAACCTGGGCTTTTCTCAGTTGGGGGGGTCTCCTGTTTGCTGCCGCGTGTTAAGATGCCAAACCCCTTCTCCCTCCGCTGTACTATAGCTCCTTCTTCCTCCCCCAGCTGCCTCTTATGTACATCTTCTGTAAATAAGCCTGCCTGTCTTTTCACCCTACAAGTTTGCAAGGAAATAAAGAGACACTTAGATGGTTGTGACGCTTGCTGTGGGCCAGACTGGATTTTTTCACTTTCTGGGGCCTCTCTTGGCTGCCCATTCCCTCCTCCTCCATTTTGGTGGCCAAGGGCCAGGAGGTGCCACCCTTCCTGCAAAGGGGCTTCTTACTTGGGGGGCACAGGGACGAAGAGAATATTAAAAAGCATTTAAATGGCAGGTGGGAAATGGGTTCACCAAATCCTAAGAAGATGAATAGTGGAGAATCTCACTGGAGCTGAATAAGGTTCAATTTGGTACAAAGAACAAAATTCTCTGTGCAAACAGCCATAATAGGCCTTGAAAAGTGCAGTTTTTAGTTTCAAAACCCAAGCGTTGAGAAGAATGGTGCAAGTACTCATTATGGCCTGCGAAGGCAAAGGGAGCACCATGGGAAACATTGTCCTCTGAAGTTGAAAGGGTCAGCAGCTGCTGTGCCTCTTGCTCTGGAGCAGCACTGCTATCTACTACTATCTTCCTTGCAACCCAGCTTGAAGGGAACTTTACCAAGGGATGGTGAAGCATATGCAAGCCAATTCCCTGTTTTTGCACCGACTTCTAGCATCCTCCAAGGGTTGACTCCGGAGCAGCCATTAAGCAAGATGTAGTGCCAAAGTAAGCCCAAATGGCTGCTTAATGGCACTTGAATCCCCCCCCCCCCGGTGAATTTCACCCAGCTCTGCATTTGTGCCATGACTTTTGTTCTTTTGCAGGGAAGATGGGCCATAAAGTGGTCCCTCCACCTTTACTGGGACCAGAAGAGAAAGACCCCCGCGAATGTGGAAAACCCACGAATACAAAAGCCCTATTCTTTTTACCTAAGAGGACACATCTTTGAGAATCTCCAGGTTCTATAGCAGATCTCTGCCAGAAGTTGATCATGGAATCAGGTTGGAGGACTTACAAATGCCTAGAGAAGTGTTCTCTCTAGGAACTTGCAGGTTTTCCAGCGCAACTCTGTGGTCAACATCTGGCAGAGACATGCTGGAGGACCTGGAGATTCCTAGAGAGGACATACTAATCAAACTGCAAATACTCAAACCCGTAAAAAGTCAAAGTTGCAAATGTGGAGGGCCAACTGTAGACTCTGTCCCCAAACAAAACTGGCATGCTGGCATTTTCCTACTCTTGTAGTATTTTTTGGGGGGGGGGGGTTTTTTTACCCTTTTGCCCCAAAATATGGTTCATTCTCCTCTGAGGGAGATCCTCAACAGGCATAATCCTGGCTGAACCCTTTGGAAAGGTGAAATGATGGGGTTGTTCTCAAACGAAGTTAAGCTTCTGATAAATTACAAAGGGAAAGGCTCACTGGCCAAGTTCTGGGGGAAGTCTAAAGTCCTCTGGCCAGCAAGGTCCATGCTTCTTCCAGCTAGGCCTTGATTCATTCCCGTTTTTGGTTCTCCATACTTGGTGAAATAGGATCTTCCACCCAACCTGTTCCCTCTTTTTATAGAGGGGCTTCTCAGCTGCACAGGGAACGTAGGCAAACTCTGCCTTCCTTGCAAGTCCAGCCAATATTCCCATTACAAGTTTTTCTTCGGTTGGGGGGGGGGGGAGGAAAGCAGGGCCAAGCTTCAACCTGGTATAGCAGGAAGATTATGGTCTAAAACTTGCTGTGATTCACCTGGGACAAAATCACATGCAGAGGTTCAAAGCGAGGGGAAAGGTCCCATGTGGAATAGACTGATATAAGAGCCAGGCGCTAAGAAAGCCAGCATAACCCTGGCATCTGCTGACCAGCACATCCATGGCCAGGTTCTTGTGGGATGCAATCCAAGCCCTCTGAATTGGGCATGTGGCATTTCTAGGACATGTGTATCCGTTTTAGGGACTCCATTCGAGAGGACAACCTGGTAGGCAAGGGGCCAAGGAACCTACAAGTGTGTGGTTACGCTCAGGCTGGCATAGAGGCAACTGGGGAGACACAAGGGCTGCTGCCTGGGAGTATCTGGGACGCTGCCTTGGAGAAGGTGAACAGACATTTCCCCTGACTCTCCACAAGGCATGGCTGGAAAATGCACTCAAGCCTATTTGGGGGGGAACATGAGGAGGAAGTTCCAGTGAGAGTGTTGGGTTCTTATGAAAAGGAGGTATTGCTTACAGCTGTCTCAGCAAGGGCCTGGAAGAGTTATTTTCCGCTCCCCAAAATGGGGGTGCCCTCTTGTGAAAACTGGCCTTGTACCCAGTTGTGGGGTTGGCTGGATGATCTCAAGGCTCATTCTAACTTCAGCTTCTATCCTTGGAATCCAAGAAGCCAGTCCAAAAGCCAGAGAGGCCAAAGGGCCATTGTGAGAGGTCAGCCCGCCATCCCACCCCTCATCATCCCAAGAGTAAGCAAGAAAAACTCAACACGCTCAGGTTGTTGGTTTCAGTTGTTTACAGGTTACACACAGCCCTGCCGGGGCAGCAGGAGGGGAAGGGGGCCCCAAAGCTGACCCCTTCCCCTGCCTTTACAAAAGTGGTTTAAAGAGGAAACAAGGCCACCGGGTTCAAAGGCTGCCCCACCGCTGCCGCAGTTCCTCCGAGCACCACTGGGGGGCAGGAGGGGGATGGGAAACTGGGGAGGGGACACAGGTGTATTTACCTGTCAGAACAGTTTACCTGGAGTGCTCCAGTGGGGCACACGGGTGGGGAGGGGGCTCAGTTGGCAAGGTACCCGTGGGCCCCCCCCCCTCCTTCCTCACTTCCTTTTTGACCCCTCCATTCACTTTCCAAGGGGAAAAGAAAAGGAAGGGAAGGAGCGGGGGACTTACCAACCCTTACCCTCTTCAAGCCCAAGAATGAGGGAAGCTCCCCTTTCCCCCAATCTGAACTGAGATGTATTATCAGCATCCCCAAATCCTTCCATCTGAGAGAGAGAGAGAGTGCAGTGGTCCCATTGTACTGGCCCCCTCCCCAAATGCCCAAATTAATGCTAAAACCTGGCTGCCTCCTGATTACCCCCCACCCCCCAAAAAAGCTTGGCCAGAACGATGTGAAGTCAGAGCAGAAAAAGAAAGAGAATCTGGGTGCGTGGAAGGGCAGCCAACTGACCGACTGAAACCACCACCACCCGCCCCCCCGCTACATTGCTGCTCATGCCAGGGCCGGGGTCTGCAACCCTGTCGATCCCACTCTGTTTGCTTCATCTCTGCCCGTCTCCCGCCTCCCATTCTCGGTCCATGCCATCCGCTGCGGTCATCCTGGGTCCATGACTGTGCTTATGCGCCATTTGGAACTACGTGCATTGCGGGGTTTTGACACCATCTGCTCCTCTACAGCCTCAAATCCCCGGGCGGGAAACGTCCGCGTCAGCCGCGAGCTCAGGCCCACACGGGTGAGCAGGGGGCTTCCCTGCTGCCTCTTTTTCTGCTGCGAAAAATCTAGAATCATAGAGTTGGAAAGAGACCGCAAGGCCGATCCAGTCCAAAGCCCCTTATGCCATGCAGGAACTCTCAATAACGCATCCCCTGGGACAGATGGCCCATCCAGCCTCTCTTTAAAGACCTTACGGAACGAGACGCCACTACACTACGAGAAGGAGTGTGTCCGCTGTTTGAATAGCCCTTATCCCAGGGAAGTTCCTCCTAATGTTGCGCTGGAATCTCTTTTGCTGCAGTTGCTATCCATTGTTTTGGGGTCCTGTTCTTTGGAGCATCAGAAATAACAATCTTGCTCCCTCCTCAGTATGACATCCCTTGGAATTACTTAAAAGGGCTCTCATATCCACCTCTTAACCCTTCTCTTCTTCCAGGCTTAACATACCCAACTCCCTAATGGAAGGCCCCTGATGTCCCTGGCCCCCCTTTTTCTAGTCTGGGGACTTTGAATTGTTTTGGTTGGGGTGTTTTGAAAGAGGATGCTTAGCTGGGGTTTCTGGGGCTGGATGGATGGCCCCTTGGGTCCCTTCCCAATTCTGTGACTTCTTGGGCTTCTTGCTCATCCTTTTCCAGGCTACTCTCCTGCTGCCGGTTCTCAACGACAAACCAGATCATCACCAGCTCCGAGACACAACTTGGCTGAGGAAGCTGGGAGTGCTGGAGACCTAGGGGCGGTGTGTGACGCTGTTGTGTCCTCATACTTGTAGTACAAAAGCCAAGCCACTTGTTTGGACAAAATCCACTCGACGGCAGGAAGGACGTGCTGTACAGATAGAAAATTAAAGCAGCAGATTTATGGTGAAGAAGCATTACAGTGGGCTCTTGGTATCTGCTGTGGTTTGTTCCAGCACCCCTCATGGATACCAAAAATCCGTGGGTGCTTAAGGTCCTATTATATACTGATGTAGTAAAATGGCTTCCCCTCTTACCTAGACCGGCAAAATTTCAAGGTTGCTCTTTTCCAATTTTTAGAAAAATACATTTTTCAAACAGTGGAGAGTTGACTCTTGATACAAGCATCAAATGTACAGTTAATCAGTTCCTTGTCAGCACCATAAGCCACAGGGATAAAAATGGCCGTCTTCCCTTCATCCTGGTTCTTCTGGTGGAAAATGGTGGGATTTTGAGGGCCTTTTTGACGATCAGGATTGAAGGGCTCCCTCTCAGGACCAGCACACAAGGGACCGGCGTCGTGGCAACTCCCATCCGCTGTATGTCAACTAACTATCGCCTTGCCCAGGCCTCCTACATCCTAATGAATTCTGGGATCTTTAGTGTGGGAGCGGATATTTGGGCACAGAATTCTAAGTACCCTCTGTAAACAACAAACCCAGGGTTCCCTAAGACCATATCAGTGGCTCCAAAAGTGCGGCCTAGTGCAAAAAGAGGCCTTCTCTCTCTCACTCCTTCTCTCCCTTCTGTTTCCCAGTGCTGTGGGACCTTGAGGACTGGCCAAGCAGACCACAACCCTTCACCTGCCACAGTGGCGATGTCATGTCCCTCTCTCTGTTCTCCCGACATGCGCCACCTTTGTTCGGGCGCCTGTGACGCTTCTATCAAGCTATGGGAATTCCGGGGACAGCATGTGTCGGCAGGGCCTTCACTGGCCATGAGTCCGAACATCAACGCTGTCTGTGTTGAGTGCGATGCGGCTGAATTCCTTGTCTGCTCCAAGGGGGGGGGGTGGTCCTTGCAGCTGAGTGAGCATTGGGGACCTGGATGTTCCCTGGATACATCCTTTATGGGGGGTGGACAGATATGTTGTGACCTGGGTTTTCCCTTCCAGATGACCACATCAGGCGTCAAAGCCCAAGATAAGCCATTTTTCTTCTCCTAAGCCCCTCACGGACCTTTGAATGTCGCCAGGTCCCCCAAAAAATAACGTAATTGTGAAAGCGGGAAGTGAGTGTGTCCACTTCTCTTTCAATTTTGGGTACTTTTGAAAAGCCTGTTTTATGGTATGGTGGGAGGTCTTGGGAAGCAAAAGGGCTGTCCCAAAGGGTAATCTTGTCAAGAATGTAATTATAGGGCTCTGGTGGGGTTCAGGGGTGCACAGTGACCTCATGGGGCACCACTGGCATCTTGTCCTATGGGGTTGCACATGCATACTTGAACACCCCTTGAGGCACTTCATGACCCACAGGGCCTCCTTTGTCCAGGTCCCCCTGCTGGGCAACGAGTAGCCTCTTCTGGGAAGCAGCAGGCCAATGAGGGGCATCTTCACCCTGCGTTCAGACTCCCCAGTCTTGCCAGGCAGGAGATAGACACATCTCATTATTCTATGCTATGATGGAGCTGTAGCAGGTGAAATGGTTTTAAACGTGCTAAAACATGCTGTAGATTTGAAAAGCCCTGTGATTCAATTAACCAGCATGGCTCTGTCTTCAGGAGTCCTGGGATTTGTAGCTTGGTGAAGCACTGGCAGAAGCAGTCTTAAAAACCCCAAGAAACTACAAATCTCATTCTATGCCTATGGAGCTGTAGCCGTTGGAAACTGGTCTCACAGTGCAAAATACTGTAGCATGACTGAGTGACGTTGTAGGACTGCACATCCTAGATGCCTTCCCAGGGGTGGTGGTAGAGGGGCTTGCATAAACCAGCGTTTGTGCTTCTGGTAGCTTTGGTGCGGGGAAACCCGAGTTTGGCCCAGTGGGGCTTTGGGGCCCCTTTCCCTCTGCTCTGCCCTCCCTGAGGTTTGTTCTCTGCCCCACTTTCCGCCAGTTCTCCCCAACGGGAACGCGTCACCCCGGCTCCGATGACGCCACCTGCCGCCTTTTTGACCTGCGCGCCGCACCAGAGTTTGATGATGTACTCGCATGACAACATCATCTGTGGCATCACCTCCGTGGCCTTCTCCCGAAGCGGCCGTTCCTCCTTGCTGGCTACGACGACTTCAACTGGCAACATCTGGGACTCCATGAAGGGCGACCGGGCAGGTGACCATGATGGCGGAGGGGCAACCCTCAGCCAGGTCTGGACTCTTGTCCGTCCTCTTGCTCACTAGTTAGCCCACTCTTCTGAAAGACCTTCCTTTCCTCCTGTCCCCAGACCTTGGAAAAGTGTCTTCTTTTGGACAACAGTTCCCAAAATCCCCATGGGTGCTGGGGGAGATTCTGGAGTTGTAGTCCACCAAGGAAACATAGAATCATAGAATCATGAATCATAGAGTTGGAAGAGAACACTAGGGCCATCAGTCCAACCCCCTGCCATGCAGGAAATCAAATCAAAGCATCCCTGACCGATGGCCATCCAGCCTCTGTTTAAAGCCTCCCAAGGAAGGGACTCTATCACCCTCCGAGGAAGGAGTGCATCCACTGTCGAACAGCCCTTTACTGTCAGGAATTTCCTCCTAATGGTGAGGGTGGAATCTCTTTTCCTGGAGCTTGCATCCATTGTTCCGGGTCCGGTTCTCTGGAGCAGCAGAAAAACAAGCTTGCTCCTCTTCAAATGACATCCCTTCAACATTTAAACAGGGGCTGAGCATATCCTATTAACCTTCTTTTCTCCAGGCTAAACATCACAGCTTGCCCGGTGTGTTCTCTATGAGCTTGAGCTTTATAAAATGTTGTTGGATTGTAGCTCCCAGCAGCTCTTAGCCAACACAGTGCATGGTGAGGAATGCTAGGTTCTCACAACTGAATTATAAAACTGTGGAGGATGAAGGGATTCAGAGCGTTGCCCCAAAAGAGGTTGCTAAGCTCTTGGCATGTGCGTGAAGGACACATGTCCCTCAGTGTGAACTGTGGCAGCCCTTTTGGGGACCCCTTTCCTTCCCCTGGGCCTCCCTCCTCTAGTCCTGTTCCTGGAGGTCCTTGGCCCCATATTCCCTTCCCTTGTCCCTCCTTTCCCTCTCACCCGGTTTCTTTTCTTCCTCTCTTCAGGGGTCCTGGCTGGCCCTGACAATCGGGTTCAGCTGCTGGGTGCCGGACGACGGCATGGCCGTGGCAACCGGATCGTGGGACAGCTTCTTTGAAAGGTGGAATTGACGTGCCCATTGGCTCCTTGCCTCTGTGGGGCGGGGGGGAGGGGGAAAGAGGGCGAGTGGTGCGCCCCAGAAGGTCCCCTCTCGTGCCCCCAAAGTCCAGTCTCTGTCCCTCCCTCTCGCCAGGCTTCAGGGGCTGTGGCTTGAATCTCTCTGCCCCCTCGGTC
>NC_056527.1:118761579-118768307 GCF_019175285.1 Sceloporus undulatus
AAAAGAAAGAGAATCTGGGTGCGTGGAAGGGCAGCCAACTGACCGACTGAGGGGGGCAGAGAGATTCAAGGCCACAGCCCCCTGAAGCCTGGCGGAGGGAGAGGACAGAGACTGGACTTTGGGGGCACGAGAGGGGACCCTTCTGGGGCACCCCACTCTCCTCTTCCCCCTCCCCCCCGGCCCACCAGGCAAGGAGCCACTGGGGCACGTCAATTCCACACTTTCAAGAAGCTGTCCCACGATCCGGTGGCCACGGCCATGCCGTCGTCCGTCACGCCCAGGCAGCTGACCCGATTGTCGTGGCCAGCCAGGACCCCTGAGAGGAGGAAGAAAAGAAACCGGGTGAGAGGGAAAGGAGGGACAAGGGAAGGGGGAATGTGGGGCCAAGGACCTCCAGGAACAGGACTAGAGGAGGGGGGTCCCAGGGGAAGGAAAGGGGTCCCAAAATGGCTGCCACAGTTCACACTGAGGGAGATGTGTCCTTCACGCACATGCCAAGAGCTTAGCAATCTCTCTTTTGGGGCAACGCTCTGAATCCCTTCATCCTCCACAGCTTATAATTCAGTTGTGAGAACCTAGCATTCCTCACCATTGCACTGTGTTGGCTAAGAGCTGCTGGGAGCTACAATCCAACAACATTTATAAAGCTTACAAGCTCATAGAGAACACAACCAGGGCATGTTCCTTTGGACTACAACTCCCAGAATCTCCCCAGCCAGCATGGGGGATTTTGGGAACTGTTGTCCAAAAGAAGACACTTTTCCAAGGTCTGGGGACAAGGAGGAAAGGAAGGTCTTTCAGAAGAGTGGGGCTAACTAGTGAGCAAGAGGACGGGACAAGAGTCCAGACCTGGCTGAGGGTTGCCCCTGCCGCCATCATGGCTCACCTGCCCGGTCGCCCTTCATGGAGTCCCAGATGTTGCAGTTGAAGTCGTCGTAGCCAGCAAGGAGGAGGCGGCCGCTTCGGGAGAAGGCCACGGAGGTGATGCCACAGATGATGTTGTCATGCGAGTACATCATCAACTCCTGGTCGGCGCGCAGGTCAAAAAGGCGGCAGGTGGCGTCATCGGAGCCGGTGGTGAACGCGTTCCCGTTGGGGAAGAACTGGCGGTAAAGTGGGCAGAGAACAAACCTCAGGGAGGGCAGAGCGGAAGGGAAAGGGGCCCAAAGCCCCACTGTGCCACTCTGTTTTCCTCCCAGCTCCAGAAGCACAAACGCTGGTTTATGCAAGCCCCTCTACCACCTCACCCATGGGAAGGCATGCTAGGAGTTGCAGTCCTACAACGTTCACTCTTCATTCTACAGCATTTTAGCACTTTGAGACCATTTCCACCTGCTACAGCTCCATCATAGCATAGAATAATGAGATTTGTAGTTTCTTGGGGTTTTTAGACTGCTCTGCCAGTGCTTCACCAAGCTACAAATCCCAGGACTCCTGAAGACAGAGCCACGGCTGGTAAAGTGAAATCACAGGGCTTCAATTGTGTTGTGTGAAAACAGCCAACATCTAAGAGAACCAACACGAGTCTCACGTCTGAGAACTAATCGTTTCTAGTTACAGTACTCCCAAATGAATACACTCATCCCTCCATATTTGCTGTGCAATGACCTTTGGTCAAAAGCAATAAAATTTTGATTTGACTCCGTATTTGCACCTTTGATATTTTCGGATTTGATTATTCACGGATTTGATTCTCTAGGAATCTCTAGGTCCTCCAGTGCAACTCTATGGTCAACCTTAACTAAAAGTTGCACTGAAAGACCTAGAGATTATTCCTAGAGAGAATACTAGGCCTTTGTAGCTCTTCCGGAGCAGTTCTATGGTAGTGTCAGTCGGACGTTGGCCACTGAGTTGCGCTTCAGGACCTAGATTCCTAGAGAGGTGTCCTCTTGAGTAAAAACATGGTGTTTTTATTATCTGCAGTTTTTCCATATTCACGGGGGTCTTCTTGTGCCCCTAACCCTAGCCAATGTGGAGGGACAAGTGTACTATCATGAGTAGTGGGAACTATTTCATTTTTAAAAACTTTCCAAGCCATGGTTAAACTCTGGAACTGCCTGCCACAAGATGCACAAGTTACAACAGCCATCAACTCAGATGGCTTTACAAAGGGGATTAGACAAGTTTGTGGAGGATGAGGCCACCAATGGCTACTAGTCAGGATGGCAATTTATAGGAAACACTTCCCAGATCACCTGCAGATTAAACTCTGGGACTCGCTGCCACAAGGCGTGGGGATGGCTGCCACCTTGGATGGTTTCAAAGGATGATGGAGGAGGATGGGAACCCTTGGTGGCTTCTAGTCAAGATGGCTATTAAGTCACCTCTGGAACCAGGGCAGTCTATCTCTGCCTGGCAATGACTGGGGAGTCTGAGACGCAGGGTGAAGATGCCCTCTTGGCCTGCTTCCCAGAAGAGACTACTCGTTGCCCAGCATGGGGGAACTGGACAAGGGAGGCCCTTTGGGTCTGAAGTGGCCTCAAGGGGTTTTCAAGTATGGCATGGTGCACCCCATAGGACAGAGATGGCCAGTGTGCCCCATAGGTCACTGTGCCACCCCTGAACCCCACCAGAGCCCTAATAATTACATTCTTGACAATATTTACCCTTTGTGACAGCCCTTTTGCTTCCCAAGACCTCCCACATACCTTAAAAACAGGCTTTTCAAAATTACCAAAATTGAAATGAGAAGTGACATCACTCACTTCCCTCTTTCAATTCCAGTTACTTTTGGGGGACCTGGCAGACTTCAAAGGTCGTGAGGGGGCTTAGAGAAGAAAAATGGCTGTATCTTGGGCTTTGACGCACTGATGTGGTCATCTGAGAGGTAAAACCACATGGTCACACATCTCTGTCATAAGGGATATACCAGGGAACATCCATGTCCCCAATGCTCACTCAGCCGCAGGACCACCCCCCCCCCTTTGGAGCAGGACAAGGCAGTCAGCCGCATGCGCACTCACACAGACAGCGTTGATGTCGGACTCATGGCCAGTGAAGGTCTGCCGACACATGCTGTCCCGGATGTCCCATAGCTTGATAGAAGCGTCACAGGCGCCCGAGACAAAGGTGCGCATGTCGGGAGACAGAGAGAGGGACATGACATCGCCACTGTGGCCTGTGAAGGTTGTGGTCTGCTGGCCAGTCTCAATGTCCCACAGGGCACTGGGAACAGAAGGGAGAGAAGGAGTGAGAGAGAGAAGGCCTCTTTTGCACTAGGCGCACTTTGGAGCCACTGATCTGTCTTAGGGAACCCTGGGGTTTGTTGTTTACAGAGGGTTACTTAGAATTCTGTGCCAGAATAGTCCTCTCCCACACTACAGATCCCAGAATTCATTAGGATGTAGGAGCCTGGGCAAGGCGATAGTTAGTTGACATACAGCTGGATGGGAGTTTCCACTACTCCGGTCCCTTGTGTTGCTGGTCCTGAGAGGGAGCCCTTCAATCCTGGTCTTCAAAAAGGCCTCAAAATCCCACCAGTTTCCACCAGAAGAACCAGGATGAAGGGAGAGATGGCCATTTTATCCCTGTGGCTTATGGTTCTGACAAGGAACTGAATTACTGTACATTTGATGCTCTGTATCCAGAGTCAACTCTCCACTGTTTGAAAATGTATTTTTTCTAAAAATTGAAAATAGCAAACCTTGATTTTGCCGTTCTATGTAAGGGGGAGCCATTTTACTACATCAGTATATAATAGGACTTAAGCACCCACGGATTTTGGTATCCATGAGGGGTTCTGGAACCAAACCACAGCAGATACCAAGAGCCCACTGTAATGCTCTTCAGCCATAAATCTGCTGCTTTAATTTTCTATCTGTACAGCACTGTCCCTTCCTGCCTCGAGTGGATTTTGTCCAAAACAAGTGGCTTGTCTTTGTACTACAAGTATGAAGGACACAACAGGCTTCACATCACCCGTCCCCATGAGGTCTCCATCACTCCCAGCTTCCTCACCAAGTTGTGTCTCCGGAGCTGGTGATGATCTGGTTGTCGTTGAGGAACCGGCAGCAGGAGAGGTAGCCTGGAAAAGGATGAGCAGAAGCCCTAACATTCACAGAATTGGGAAGGGACCCAAGGGCCATCAGTCCAGCCCCAGGAAACCCCAGCTAAAGCATCCTCTCTTCAAACACCTCCAAACCAAAACAATTCAAAGGTCCCCAGACCAGAAAAAGGGGGGCAGGGGACATCAGGGCCTTCCATTTAGGGAGTTGGGTATGTTAAGCCTGGAGAAGAGAAGGTTAAGAGGTGATATGAGAGCCCTGTTTAAGTATTCAAAGGGATGTCATACTGAGGAGGGAGCAAGATTGTTTTCTGATGCTCCAAAGAACAGGACCCAAAACAATGGATGCAAACTGCAGCAAAAGAGATTCCAGCTCAACATTAGGAGGAACTTCCTGGGATAAGGGCTATTCAACAGCGGAACACACTCCTTCCTCGGAGTGTAGTGGAGTCTCTTTCCTTAGAGGTCTTTAAAGAGAGGCTGGATGGCCATCTGTCCCAGGGATGCTTTGATTGAGAGTTCCTGCATGGCAGAAGGGGCTTGGACTGGATCAGGGCCTTGCGGTCTCTTCCAACTCTATGATTCTATGATTTCCAGCAGAAAAGAGGCAGCAGGGAAGCCCCCTTGCTCACCCGTGTGGCCTGGCAGCTCTCGGCTGACGCGGACGTTTCCCTCCCGGGTTTTGAGGCTGTAGATGGAGCAGATGTTGTCAAGACCTCCGCATGCCACATAGTTCCCAGATGGCGCATAAGCACAGGTCATGACCCAGGATGACCGCAGCGGGATGGCATGGACCTAGAATGGGAGGCAGGGAGACGGGCAGAGATGACGCAAACAGAGTGGGATCGACAGGGTTGCCAGACCCCGGCCTGGCATGAGCAGCAATGTAGCGGGGGGGCGGGTGGTGGTGGTTTCATGGGTCTGCCCCCCCCTTCCATTAATTTATGTTAAAAAATAATATCAACCAAACCTAATGGCAAATTAATTAGCAAATCGTGGCACTTAGTCTGGACCCCCCCTCCCCTTTCCCAAAACCCTGGCTACATCCCTGGCCTGAGATGGGCACCAAGGGCCTACCTTGTTTGTGGTGTAGCTGTCCCAAATGATCAGCTTCCCATCTTGGGAGGCACTAACCAGCAGCCTGCAAATGGGAGACAGCAGAGAAAAATAGGATTACTATAATACTATTAGTATTATAACTCTTTGTATTCCACTTTTCTCCCAATAATGAGTATCAGGACCTATTTTATTAAATAAGAATTGAATAGAGAAATACATGTGAAGTTTATGAATGAGATCTTCAAGAGAGCCCCCGGTTCCAGCTTCTCCATCTTCTGTCGACGGCCAAGGCTTTGCTTTTAAAACTGAAAGCTTTTAAGGGCTTTCAAGAGAGCACAGTATAGCTTTAAAGTATACTATATTTAAACTAGTTTATTCCTAAGTCATTTTATTGTTTTAATCGTGTTCACAGATTAATTCTATATTGATTTGATTTATAGCCCATCTTGTTCTGAAAAAGAGACTCAAAGCAGCTGACAATACGCATTAAAACAAAATGGCTGAAACAGTATGGGGTATGAAAGGATTTTTTTTAATTAAACAAACATCTAATTAAAGCATTACTGTTAATTTAAGGCCATGAAAAATGTATTACCAGTACGTATTAACAACAGCACACCCACGGCGTATGCTTCTTCCTCCACCAGTTAAAGGTGGAAGGCCTGTCTGAATAGGAATGATTTTGTATTTTCAACCATATGTGCTCATTTTAATATCTAAGCTGCTTTGCTTCCCAGTTATGAGGAAAAGGCACTGTATAAATACAGATGATGACATGGATGAGGAGGAAGAGAATGTGGATTCTGGTTTCTTGGAGTTAGGGGATGATGGGATGATGGTACATTCTGCCTATCCCATTCTGAACACACACACCCAGTGTAAGGCAAATTTTGCATATGCTGGAGTCCCACTGATCTGAATGGTGGTGTGCACATGCACGCCTCCTGCACATGCACCATTTTCTCCGTCGCCATTCGCCATCTGCATAAGCTTAAAGCAGCGTATGGCGAGGGCAGACTGTATTTCGCTTCCACTGCCGGCCTTGCCAGCCCTCCGCACCCTCCTCACCTGGAGTCCGTCCCCCAGTGCATGGCATATATTTTGGCCAAGTGGCCCCGCAATGTGCGCCTTGTCCTCATTTGGATCCGGCCGACTGGATCGAGGCCAGCTGTGATCTGGGAAGGAAGTGGAGGAAGAAAAGGAAGACAGTTACAGCGCACCTGCAGTTTAAGGGGCTTCAGCACATGCTGATTTCCCCTTACGCAAGGGATCCAGAAGGGATCCCCACATAATGGATCCCCACACACTGTAAAACTTATTTTGGTAACCATGTGGAGGTCTTGGAACCAAACCCCAGCGGATATGCAGGGCCCACTGTACACATTGGTTAACAAACAGAAATAATATGGCAAAAATAGGGATACGTTGCTGCACCGCAGAAAAAAGAGCAGCTTGACATGCTTCAGAAAACTTCTCATCCAAAACTAACCAACTTCATAAAAGACTGTGTAAACAGAAGCTTCGCTGTCAGAGGTTTAGTTAAAGGAAGAGAAGGAACTCCAAGGAAATGGGGACATTTTGGCACCTTATTTACGCACCCACAGTTTGGGATTATCCCCCTTTTGGGTGGGAGATTCTGGGAGTTGCAGTCCACAAATACATATGC
>NC_056527.1:118768332-118863187 GCF_019175285.1 Sceloporus undulatus
TTGTGTTCTGGAAGCTGAGCGAACAGACCGTGGCCACAGTGGGGCTTTGGGCCCCTTCCCTTCCGCTCTGCCCCTCCCTGAGGTTGTTTCCTCTGCCCACTTTACCGCCAGTTCTTCCCCAACGGGAACGCGTTCACCACCGGCTCCGATGACGCCACCCTGCCGCCTTTTTGACCTGCGCGCCGACCAGGAGTTGATGATGTACTCGCATGACAACCATCATCTGTGGCATCACCTCCGTGGCCTTCTCCCACCGAAGGCCGCCTCCTCCTTGCTGGCTACGACGACTTCAACTGCAACATCTGGGACTCCATGAAGGGCGACCGGGCAGGTGAGCCGGGATGGCGGCAGGGGCAAACCCTCAGCCAGGTCGGGACCCTTGTCCCATCCTCTTGCTCACTAGTTGCCCCACTCTTCGAAAGACCTTCCTTTCCTCCTGTCCCCGAGACCTTGGAAAAGTGTCCTTCTTTTGGACACGTCCCAATCCCCCATGCTGGCTGGGGAGTTTCTGGGAGTTGTAGTCCAAGGAACATGCCCTGGTTGTGTTTCTCTATGGAGCTGTAAGCTTATATACATGTTGTGGATTTGTAGCTCCCAGCAGCTCTTAGCCAAACACCAGTGCATGGTGAGGAATGCTAGGTTCTCACAACTGAATTATAGCTGTGGAGGATGAAGGGATTCAGAGCGTTGCACCAAAAGAGAGATTGCTAAGCTCTTGGCATGTGCGTGAAGGACACATGTCCCTCAGTGTGAACTGTGGCAGCCATTTTGGGAACCCCTTCCTTCCCCTGGGAACCCCTCCTCTAGTCTGTTCCTGGAGGTCCTTGGCCCCACATTCCCCCTCCCTTGTCCCTCCTTTCCCTCTACCCGTTTCTTTTCTTCCTCCTCTCAGGGGTCCTGGCTGGCCACGACAATCGGGTCAGCTGCCTGGGGTGACGGACGACGGCATGGCCGTGGCCACACGGATCGTGGGACAGCTTCTTGAAAGGTGGAATTGACGTGCCCCAGTGCTCCTTGCCTGGGGCCGGGGGGGGGAAGGAGCAGAGTGGGGGCCCCAAGAGCGGTCCCCTCTCGTGCCCCCAAAGTCCAGTCTCTGTCCCCTCCCTCCGCCACAGGCTTCAGGGGGCTGTGCCTTGAATCTCTCTGCCCCCCTCGGTCGGTCAGTTGGCTGCCCTTCCAGCCACCCAGATTCTCTTTCTTTTTCTGCTCTGACTTCACATCGTTCTGGCCAAGCTTTTTTGGGGGGTGGGGGTAATCAGGAGGCAGCCAGGTTTTAGCCTTAATTGGGCATTTGGGGAGGGGGCCAGTACAATGGGACCACTGCACTCTCCCTTCTCTCAGATGGAAGGATTTGGGGATGCTATACATCTCAGTTCAGATGGGGGAAAGGGGAGCTTCCCTCATTCTTGGGCTTGAGAGGGTAAGGGTTGGTAAGTCCCCCGCTCCTTCCCTCTTCCTTTTCTTTTCCCCTTAGAAAGTGAATGGAGGGGTCAAAAGGAAGTGAGGAGGAGGGGGGGGGCCCACGGGTACCTTGCCAACTGAGCCCCCTCCCCACCCGTGTGCCCCATGGAGCACTCCAGGTAAACTGTTCTGACAGGTAAACACACCTGTGTCCCCTCCCCAGTTTCCCATCCCCCTCTGCCCCCCAGTGGTGCTCGGAGGAACTGCGGCAGCGGTGGGGCAGCCTTTGAACCCGGTGGCCTTGTTTCCTCTTTAAACCACTTTTGTAAAGGCAGGGGAAGGGGTCAGCTTTGGGGCCCCTTCCCCTCCTGCTGCCCCGGCAGGGCTGTGTGTAACCTGTAAACAACCGAACCAACAACCCGAGCGTGTTGAGTTTTTCTTGCTTACTCTTGGGATGATGAGGGGTGGGATGGCGGGCTGACCTCTCACAATGGCCCTTTGGCCTCTCTGGCTTTTGGACTGGCTTCTTGGATTCCAAGGATAGAAGCTGAAGTTAGAATGAGCCTTGAGATCATCCAGCCACCCACCCCAACTGGTACAAGGCCAGTTTCACAGAGGGCACCCCATTTTGGGGAGCGGAAAATAACTCTTCCAGGCCCTTGCTGAGACAGCTGTAAGCAATACCTCCTTTTCATAAGAACCCAACACTCTCACTGGAACTCCTCCTCATGTTCCCCCCAAATAGGCTTGAGTGCATTTTCCAGCCATGCCTTGTGGGACTCAGGGGAAATGTCTGTTCACCTTCTCCAAGGCAGCGTCCCAGATACTCCCAGGCAGCAGCCCTTGTGTCTCCCCAGTTGCCTCTCTTGCCAGCCTGAGCGTAACCACACACTTGTAGGTTCTTGGCCCTTGCCTACCAGGTTGTCCTCTCGAATGGAGTCCCTAAAACGGATACACATGTCCTAGAAATGCCACATGCCCAATTCAGAGGGCTTGGATTGCATCCCACAAGAACCTGGCCATGGATGTGCTGGTCAGCAGATGCCAGGTTTTTGCTGGCTTTCTTAGCGCCTGGCTCTTATATCAGTCTATTCCACATGGGACCTTCCCCTCGTTTGATACCCTGCATGTGATTTTGTCCCAGGTGAATCACAGCAGTTTTAGACCATAAATCTTCCTGCTATACCAGGTTGAAGCTTGGCCCTGCTCCCCCCCCCCCAAACCGAAGAAAACTTGTATGGGAATATGGCTGGACTTGCAAGGAAGGCAGAGTTTGCCTACGTTCCCTGTGCAGCTGAGAAGCCCCTCTATAAAAAGAGGGAACAGGTTGGGTGGAAGATCCATTTCACCAAGTATGGAGAACCAAAAACGGGAATGAATCAAGGCCTAGCTGGAAGAAGCATGGACTTGCTGGCAGAGGACTTTAGGCTTCCCCCGAAACTGGCCAGTGAGCCTTTCCCTTTGTAATTTATCAGAAGCTTAACTTCGTTTGAGAAACAACCCCACATTTCACCTTTCCAAAGGGTTCAGCCAGGATTTACCGCCTGTGAGGATCTCCCTCAGAGGAGAATGAACCATATTTGGGGCCAAAAGGGTAAAAATACCCCCCCCCCCAAAAAATACTACAAGAGTAGGAAAATGCCAGCACGCAGTTTTTTGGGGACAGAGTCTACAGTTGGCCCTCCACCATTGCAACTTTACTTTACGGTGAGTATTTGCAGTTTGATTAGTATGTCCTCTCTAGGAATCTCCAGGTCCTCCAGCATGTCTCTGCACCAGATGTTGACCACAGAGTTGCGCTGGAAAACCTGCAAGTTCCTAGAGAGAACACTTCTCTCGGCATTTTTAAGTCCTCCAACCTGATCCATGATCAACTTCTGGCAGAGATCTGCTATAGAACCTGAGATTCTCAAAGATGTGTCCTCTTAGGTAAAAAATAGGGCTTTTGTATTCTGGGTTTCCACATCGCGGGGGTCTTTCTCTTCTGGTCCCAGTAAAGGTGGAGGACCACTTTATGGCCCATCTTCCCTGCAAAAGAACACAAAAGTCATGGCACAATGCAGAGCTGGGTGAAATTCACCGGGGGGGGGGGGATTCAAGTGCCATTAAGCAGCATTTGGGCTTACTTTGGCACTACATCATGCATAATGGCTGCTCCGGAGTCAACCTTGGAGGATGTAGAAGTCGGTGCGAAAAACGGGAATTGGCTTGCATATGCTTCACCATCCTTGGTAAAGTTCCCTTCAAGCTGGGTTGCAAGGAAGATAGTAGTAGACAGCAGTGCTGCTCCAGAGCAAGAGGCACAGCAGCTGCTGACCCTTTCAACTTAGAGGCAATGTTTCCCATGGTGTCCCTTTGCCTCGCAGCCATAATGAGTACTTGCACCATTCTTCTCAACACTTGGTTTTGAAACTAAAAACTGCACTTTTCAAGGCCTCTTATGGCTGTTTGCACAGAGAATTTTGTTCTTATACCAAAATGAACCTTATTCAGCTCCAGTGAGATCTCACTATTCATCTTCTAGGATTTGGTGGAACCCATTTCCCACCTGCCATTTAAATGCTTTTTATATTCTCTGTCCCTGTGCCCCACAAGTAAGAAGCCCCTTGCAGGAAGGGTGGCACCTCCTGGCCCTTGGCCACCAAATGGAGGAGGAGGGAAGGGCAGCCAAGAAGGCCCCAGAAGTGAAAAAATCCAGTCTGGCCCACAGCAAGCGTCACAACCATCTAAGTGTCTCTTTATTTCCTTGCAAACTTGTAGGGTGAAAGACAGGCAGGCTTATTTACAGAAGATGTACCTAAGAGGCAGCTTGGGAGGAAGAAGGAGCTATAGCTAGGAGCGGAGAGAAGGGGTTGGCATCTTAACACGCGCGGCAGCAAACAGGAGACCCCCCAACTGAGAAAAGCCCAGGTTCCTAGCTACACTGGAGGGGAAGGCACAGCAAAGCAAAGGGGCCGGTGGGGCTTATGTACATGGCGGGGGCTTCCTCCACCTTTAAGGCGCAGGACACGACTCTGAAGGGTCCCGGCCCCCCTCCTGGGGACAGAGCTAGCACAGGTCCAGTTTCTTTGGAGGAGGGCAGGGAAAAGTTTCCTCCTTTTGTAGTGCTGCGGCCTCTGACGTGGCCTGCGAGAGACCCAGCGCCCGGAGTCCGGCGGGCAACTTGTCCCCCATAACACACACAGAGACACGCACCATTGTCTAGGTGAGTCCTTGGAGGGCAGCAGGGCTGTTGCAAGAAAACATTCAGCAAAGCAGAAGGATTTGAGCTGGGGATGAGCGGAGACGCACTCCCTCTCCTCCACAAACACATATCCGCCAGCCCCGTCTCGGTTTCTGCCCATTTGCACCAGGAACAAAAGAAGTTAATAAATCAAAATCACACAAAAAAAAAACAAACAGGTGAATAGTCCTGTAAACATGTTTGCACTCTCAGTAGGAGCTTGGGAGGCCAAGTCTGCAGGGTCTCGGCGCGTCGTCACAGTTTCGTGTTATATTGAGGGATGGACCGTCTTGCCTCCGGGTCGGAGGGCAGCAGCGAGCAGCGAGTAGATGGGCTTCTGGCCTGCGGCGGCCAAGGAGGGGCGAAAAGGCTTCCTTTGGAGGGTCCCAGTGGGGTCCCCCGCAGCAAGCACAGCAGCGTCCGAGGGAGAGAGGGATGGATGATAGGAAGGAAGGGGCAGGTCCCGGTCTGTCAGCGCCACTCAGTCCAGCAGAAGCAGAACTTGGGCCCGTCTCTGCGTTGTTCCCCTCCACTGTGGCTCAGGTGCGCTGGAAGGGTCCAGGGGTCTGGCGATATCAAAAAAGCTGCGCGGACACAACATCTTGCTCCCTGGCTGCCATCTTGTTCCTCTCCTCCAGCTGAGCCAACAGAATTACGGCTACTTTCAAAGCATTTGCACCTGACAAGCCCCTACATCAAAAAGCATCTCTCATTCTTGAAGCAAAACCCCCACCCACCCAAAGAAAGAAGCGTATGACCATCACCAAACTCCTTCGGAAACCTCGCCCTGCGCAGAGAAGCAAGTTGTGGTAGGGTTTAAGGCAGCCTTCGCCAACGAGGGCTGTCTGGATGGGTCAAGGGACCCGGTTGGGGGAGGCTGATTTAAGGCATCAGAACAAATACAACCAAAGCCCCCCAACAGAGAAGAGTAGTCACTAGTTTTGGGAACAGGGAAAGAAGGGGGAAACCCAACTCAGCAACACAATTCTCCCATCCCTCCAGAGAGCCAAAGCACATTGACCTCATCCACACAACACAACCAACAGACCAGAAATCCCACTAAAGTGATTTTAAAAAACCCTCCCTCCTCCCCTCCCCACCACCCGCATTAAAACACACACAATTGCTGCATAGCATTTTGCTTCGTCGCTGAATTTGTAGCTGATTCTAACTTATTCTCTTGGCATGCAACACTGGCTCTGGCTCTTCTTTCCTGGTGTCCCAAAACACACACCATTTTAAAAAATGATAATACAAACCAACACCTGAAAAACCAACACACAACTCCCCCCCCCACTTACCCCTCCCTCCCCATGGCATCCAAGAAGTTTAGCTGACACATTTTAAAAATAAAAGCAAAACACAAAATACATTCATGGTCACATTCCAGACGGTTACCAAAAAAGAACGAAAAAGTCAATAAAAATCTTTACAAAAAAGAGAATAAGTGGCCCCCCTGCCCCCCCCCCCCCAAAAGCACACACTCACAAATTGTCTTATGAAAGAGAAACTGGCATAAAATTACATCAAGGAAGCTGCACCAACTTGGGGAGAAAATGCGTCCGATGGGGCACCTTCACCCAAGCCCCCCAAACAAGCCTGCATTTTGCTCTTCACATTTGGAGGGTTCCTTCTCTTCAAACACATACAGAAACAAACACAATAGACACAGATCTGAGGTTGAGGGGACTCAAGGCTGCCCCCCAAGGAAGCAGCACCCAACTCCCGCCGGGCCTTTCCCCTCCCAGCCGCACAAAAGCGCAACCCCTTCCAGCTTCTTTGTGTGCTACAGTTTCTCCTTGCCTATGATTCTGCTCCTTATTGCTAAGTGATAGGTATTAAAAAACAAAGTCATAATACTGCGGTGGAGATGGGGGGAGAGAAGCCTTAACGCCTGTTGCCCCCCCCCTCCGACAATGGATTGTTTTTTCCTTAGAAAAGTGGTAAGGCAACACTTCATACGCACAAACACACACACAAATGATTTCCCAACTTTTGTCTTGAAAACAAATGTTATTTACAGAAGAGGAGAAGGAGAAAGGGACGGGAGACATTCTCTCCTGTTTTTGCACATGCAAGCAAGAAGAGGAGAAAAGGCAGCCAGGAGTCGAGTGAGATTCCCCCCCCCCCCGTGGTGTCTTCCCCCCTCCCCAACACAAACACACTCACACCCCGACCAGCCCACAGGATTTCAGGCAAAGGGCTGAGGAGTCCTGTGCTATAAGCCAGCTCTTAATGTAAACTTCGCTCGTACCTTGATTTTCAGAAGGAAAAGAAGTCTTAGGATTACTTGAATTCCCATCCTGCTGGAAAGGTTTTGGTGCAAAAGAAAGGGAAAATAAAAAGGTAATGTGGCTGGAAGATTTGGGGTGGGGCACATTCCCCATCTCCACCGCGGCAGACTCTGCAAAGCAAAGCATGCGACTCAAGAGGAGGATCCAACAGGTCAAAATATAAAAATCAAAAGACAGCCCTTGTTTGGAAAAGGCAGGCGAGGAAGAAGCTCTTACGCACATACATTCTTGAGGCGACGTCCAAAGGAGGAGGAGAACCGGACTGGTCCAAGAGACGATTCCAAGATGGCATTGTGGTTGTCCCTCAGGAGCCAAGAGTCACAGGAGGCAACAATGGGGGCAAGGTGAGGCCAAGCCAAGCCAGCCTCCCTTTTGGTGCCAGCGCTGGGGCAGGGAAATGTCCAGAGCCACTGATAACGGAGCCCAGAGTCATTGCCAGTGGGCAGCTGTGTCCAAAAGGTCTCTTCTGTGGCTCAATACTGACCAAAAAGGGAGGCGAGGCAAAGAGGGGCAGAGATGCCCACAGTGAGTTCATGTCCCAGAAAGCGGCAGCCCTCCAGCCCCAGCGAGGCGAGAAAACGGGGGGCGCAGGAAGCATCCTTGGTCCCCTCCTCCTCCTGCCTTGTAACACAGGAACCATTAAAACATCACAGTATTAATGACAAGGACTATTGAAATTATGACACACACGCAGCCAGTCTCACACACACAGCCCCACATTCCTTCTTCAGCCGGAGTTGTGGTCTCAGCACAGCTTGGTACCATATGAGAAACCCCCCACCTCCCCCAAAAAGAAGGTCCTTTACCATTTTGGTCATGAAGGGGAAAATGGTTCTTGTGGGTGGTGGTACACACTCAAAGCCTGCACTGATTGTGTTCTTTTCACCCCAAGAGGGGGAGAAGAAAACCACACACATACAAAGAGGAGAGAGGGGAACAAAAACATGGCACCCGTAGAAGGAGGATTCCGTCTCCACTTGTGCAACCCATTGTGGGCACAAAAACAGCCAGTCCCAACGGAGCAAATAGGGGAAGGGTGCGGGTTTTCCAGACTCACACCCCAACTTTCAACTTCCAAGAGGAAGGAATTTTTTTGGGGGGGGGGACATGGGAGAGGAGGGGCAAAAAGTGATGCTTGTGGCCAGTCCCCACCACCTCTCTTCCTCTGAATGCACTTTGCAGAGTTTGGAGCGATGTGCATTGGCAGAGAGTGAGAGAGAAAGTGTGCCAATTGTTTGCATACAGAGACACACGCACCCACACACCCGTTCGCCCCTCTGCCTCTCCAGGACCACGGAGTAAGTACCCTATGTGCGCCACCAGCCCCTGCGGGACCCAGGATACGATTGTAAACAAAAGAAAAGAAACAATGCTCCTTCTCAGCTAATCCCTCCCACCCCAATCTATTCAAGCAAAATTATGTTGGGATAGATATAGAGAGATATAACACAGATACTGTGTGTAGGTATGTGTGTGTATACACAAACACACACACACAGAGTGCTACGCAGCCACAAAAAACACGTACAGAAATGTTTGCCCCTAAACAGAGGTATTGGGAGGGTTTTTTTAACTCTTTTAGCACCACCGGAGCTCTACCAGACCAGAGACGAACAGCTTCCTTTAGGGGGGAAACTCAGCCCCGCACAAAACCACAACTGTCATCCCCAATCTCTTGCTCACACTCCATGGACAAAGGGAACTTGTGGTGGTCTGTCGGGTGACAAATACTGTCAACAGGCAGCTTTTTCGGGTCGGGGAGAGATAACGGTGGCTCCGGAGCAAAAGCGGTCACCCGAGTCGGATACATTCATTTCTGTTTCCAGCGCATGCAGAAGAGCCCCGAGGCGGATGCCCGCATGGGAATGCGAGTCTTTCTCTGCACCCTTCGCCAAAAGAAAAACTTCCATTATGATTTGACTCCCATCTGTATACAGGTATGCAAAACCAAAATGAAAATGGAGGAGGATGGTGCAGAGGTGCCCAAGGGGTGCAAGGGAGCCGGAGAAAAGATGAGTCCTCAAAAATTAAAGACTCACGACATTCAGCGCTTTTCTTCTCGTATTTCTTTTTTAAAAGTGCATCTCACACCCACAGAAGAGTCGCTGAAGGAAAAAAACCATTTTGCTGAGGAGCTGCAGCATTATATATATATATAGGTTGTCCATTGGGAGGTTTGGGGAGCAATCCAGAAGGAAGAAGAATGGAGGAGCCACAGGATGGATTCCCAGAAGAAGCATCTGGAGCCAACCGCAGGGAAATGGGTCTGGGATTCACCTTTTTTGTGGGGAAGGAAGAGCAAAGCAGCTTCTGGGACCAACCCACTTTATCATTAGTGTGTGAAATTCATCTTTCTTTCTTTTTTGTTGCAAAATTTTCTTCTTTTTTCTTAATAAAACCCCATGTCGAAGAGAATTGTACGTCCAGAAGAAGGGAAAATGGGGAGGGAGAGAAGGAGGGCAGGCCTTTTTGTGCAATTCTTTTTTCAAAACAAAAACAAAAAAACTGACGACAATAAACCATCCAACAAAAGTCTTATATAAAATGGCCTCTTTGTAAGAGAAAATATACTGTGCGGAATAAGAGTCTCAACAGTATTTACACGTTCATCTAGATGTATCCAAAAAAGGAGGAAAATAAAATAAAATTAAAAAACAACAACACAGTTCTTTTTTTTTTCTAAGTGCATTTCTTCAAGTTTTTTGTCCTATAAATCATTTTATATCAAGCTTCTGTGAAAATGCCATTCACATTTTTTAAACTTATATCCTCATGTGAAAAATAAGTGTTTTCTTTTTTAAAGATAAACTTTTTGTAGGTTTTTTTTAAACTTCTTTTTTTTAAAAAAAATGTCTTCCAGAAGAAACTCCAAAAAAAGTATTTTTTTCCTTTTTTTCCCTCTTTTCTTTTGAATCTGTAACAAGTCACTGTAAAAAAACCAAAGTTCTGATAAAGTGCATGGCAGAAAAAAAGTCTTTTGTTCATTTTTAAGGTGCTTTTTTGCAAGGAAAGAAGTGCTTGGACGTCCTCCTGGCATCCTGGTCCGACTGATCCGTGCCGCCACTGACCGCTCTTCCGCGCGGAAGGGGGGAGGAGGAGGGCAGGGAACGGAGCCCCCGCTGCCTCTCCTGCAGTGCACTGAAATTCAGCCGAAACTGAAATTGGTTAAAATCAAGGCAGCAGCGGCAGAAGAGGAGAGAAGAGAGAACAGAAAGAGAGAGGAGAGAAAGAGAAGAGAGAGATTCCTATTGCTGTGAGGCGCTCAGTCAGTAGTCGTCCACTGTTTCCAACTCGCTTGAGGAGCCGTGAAGGGCGTAGCCTGAAGGAGAGAGGAGACGGGGAGACACTGAGGTCAGTCCATGGGGCATCATCACAGAATCCCCAAGAAGCCACATCCAACCCCCCTTTGGCACCATCCAAGCCCTCCTTGTCACCAATGGCCATCCAGCCTCTTTTCAAAAACCTCCAACAAAGGAGACTCCTCCACCCACCAAGTCTTCCACTATCTAAAATCGCTTTCAGGAGGTTCTCCTTATATTTAGGTGGAATCTCTTCCTGTAGTTTGAATTCCTCCAGAGGGAGAGGGGGCTTCCAATGGACCCAGGGTGACGATGGTGGGGTGACACAGGGGAACAAATCCTTCCCCTTTGGGCCAACAAGGCTCTTTGGGCTCAAAGGATCTACGTCAGTTTTCAAACCCAGGAGTTGATGTCCAGGTCTGTCTGGGGTTGCAACTTGTGGCTTGCAAGAGGGTAATGGGGCAAAGAAGAGGCTCCCAGGCTGGCTGAAGGAGGACCGCAGCCAAGGAGGGCTCTTCTCCAGCATCCCATATATGCTATGCCCCCTCCCCACCCTCCTCTGGACACAGAGATGGCTGGGGCAAAGCCCCTCCCAAGTCCCCAAATAGGCCCAGAACTACTGTCTCTCTCTCAACCCTTCCCACAGCTCCCCCAAGAACCTGACCAAGGATGCTGGGATCTGCATGGATCATCACAGGACGCCTCTTGCTCTTCATGGCTTGGCTGCTCTCGAAAGATGACATCTTGGGATTGTGGTTGGACTGGAAAAGGGACTGCAGGCTGCTGGGGCTCAGCCAGGCGGCTTCCTGCAAGGAGGGATGTTACAGAAGAGGGGTGAGTCAAGGAGAATAGAGGCATGCCGGGGGCGGGATGGCCAGGTCAGCAGCGGAGGCTCAACCGCCTTCTGCTCCCTAAGAACAAAACCATGATGGAGAAGAATAGCCAGTTGCTGAGGAGGAGGTTGGGGAGAACAGGAAGGCTTAAGGATGTTCAGAGGGAAATCCCACTCCATACAGCATCACTCCTGCTGGGAAAACCTCTGCCATGAAACAGAGGGACTCAATACAGACTCATGTCAGCAATGGACAGGAGGAGGGGGAAGAAAGAGGGGGCACGTAAGGTGGCGTTTTCTGGAGGCAGAGGTCAGACTTCTCCGCCTTTGGAGTTTCAAATGGATGGGCTGGAGGAAGCAGGGAGCCCGGATTCTGCCAGGGAGGCAACAGGCACCTCTAAAGCCAGTCCCAAAGGCTGAGGTGGGGGGAGAGACCATAGCCCTGCCCAAGGCCCACTCCCTGCTGCCTCCCAGAGCCCCCCACCCCTTGCCAGGCTCCATACCTGCTGCTGCTGGCGCTGCTGATTGGCTCTCTGCTTGGCACGGCGCTCAAGGAACTGCTTTGCGAACTCTTTGGCTTCCAGGGTGTCTCCCAGATAGGAGCGAATGCAGTCGTGGACATCGTAGGGGGACTCCACCTCCTTCAGGAATGCTACCACAGTGGGGACTGGTTGGGAAATGGGGAGACAAGGAAGAGGTGAGGCATGAGGATGGGGAGCTACCTGTGCCCTCACAGAAGATGGATGGATGGAAGGATAGCACCTGGCACTAGCCACTCCTCCTCTTTGCCCACCTTGGACCCTGGGCCCCTGGCTTCTTTCAGAGGGGCTACAACTCAGCACTGAGAGGCTCACTGGCTCAGCCCTCACCAGCACAGCCGGACTGCCTGGCTAGGAATAGTTTCTCCCAATGGATCTGACTTGGCATAAGGCTCTCCTCCTTCGGAGAGCAGGGCTGCTCTTTTGGGGTGAGAGGCACAAACCTCAAACTCCTGGGAATTCTACCAATGTTTTCATTTTGCCTGTGGGAGGTTGGTGTTTTCGATGGCTACCTCTTTTGTTGTCTCTGTGTTCCCTCCCCCAGTTCATACTCTGCCTTCCAATGAGAGGAGTGGGAGCAGACATTCAGCCACACCAGGTGCCTTGGACATGTGGTATGTGCAAAAGCAGCCTTTTGGGACCCAGGGTCAGAGGAATCTGTCTACTTGCTTCCCTCCCTGGAGCTGCCTTCCTCCCGCTGCTCTCCTCGCCTACCATCAAGGTTGCTGGAGGTATTGAGGGCGTGCAGCATCTGCTCACACCACTGGGTGAACCCGTCCTGCGGGGGCGGCTTGTGGAACCCCTGCAGCAGCTTCAGGAGCTTCTCCTCCTCGTCGGTCTTCTTCCGGCCCTGCCGACAGGAGGCACTGTATGTGTCCCTGTTGTGGGAGAGGAAGTCAGAGGATGTGGTTCATTCTTTGCCACAGAGAGAGGGCTTTATAGGTAATAACCAACACCAGAAGCTAATGGGCAGCCAGTGTAGGGATTTTAAGATAGGTGTAATACAATCAAATTTGGAACTCCCTGTCACCAATCTGGCTGCATATTTTGGACCAATTGTAGCTTCCGAACGTGGCATGAGGGTTGCCCCACGTAGAGCTCATTGTAGAAATTGAGATGAGAGGTTACCAGTGAATGTATAATTGTCACTTGCTATATGATGTTCTTTTGTTGTCTGTTTTATTGAATCATTTCCTGTATTGCTATATATTTTATATGTATTATCCTACTAGAGAGGCCCCTTCCCCACCACCTTTCCCTTCTCCTTCTGTGTCGTGTCTTTTTAGATTGTAAGCCTGAGGGCAGGGAACCGTCCAATTAAAAAGATTGTATGTACAGCGCTGTGTAAATTTACAGTGCTTTATAAATAAAGGATGATGATGATGATGATGATGATGATGATGATGATGATGATAATAATAATAATAATAATGTACAACCATTTCTAGGTTTTCCTGTTCCAGGAATGGTTGCAGCTGGCGAATCAGCTGAAGCTGATAATGGGAGCTTCTGGCTGTCACATCCAGCTGGGATGACAGCTGAAGCGACAGGTCCAGGAGCATCCCCCAAGCTACGGACATAGTCCTTTAGGGGAAATGTGACCCCCTCCAGAACTGGAGAGCTTAACACCATACCCGGATTGAGATTGCCTATAGCGAGTACTTCCGTTTTATTTGCATTCAATTTAAGTCTATTTTCCCTCATCCAATCCATTACTATTGGAAAACCCTGAGAAAGGAGATTCTAGAGAAGCAAAAAGCCTCATTGTTCAGGACTCTGTGTGAAAATCACATCTGGGTTTTTCCCCATGAAACAAATTTCTGGCCGAGAATATCACAGCTTTGTGCACAAAACTGGAAAAAAAAAAAAACCAAGCCAAACAGCTGGCTGCTAGTGAATTACATCTTCAGGAGACATAGTACTGAAGACACAGCTCCATGATATACGCATTGTCTCCCAACATAGGATTTTAGCGACCATTTTGTGTGTTTTTTTTTTTCCTGGAACAAATCCCAAACTCCAAGTAGTCCGTGAAAACTATGAAATTTTCAAGGATTTCCTTGCCTTTGGAAGAAAAACAGTAACACCCTTCTTTCATAAGGACTTTCCTCCCTCAGTGGGGACACACAGACACACTGCTGCATATGCACACACGCATGCATACCCTCTGCCCCACCGGCCCTACTTACCCCAGAGAGGGGCTGCTCCGGCTGTTCTTCAGGCCCAGGCTCCGGGCCAGGGGTCCGGCGTTCTTCATGCTCTCTTCCCAGAGGCTGATGGAACTGTTCTTGTCGTGCCCTCCCCAGAGCGAGCCCGAATCCACTCCCCACTGTGACTGGAGGCTGGCCAGGCTGTGAGTGCCATGCTATGGAACAAAACAGGTGAAGAGGGAGGATGCAGGTCATTCTCACATGCAGAACACAACACCCTCTGGAATGCCTCCAAACATTGCATTCTCAGCTTAGAAGCATGTCCCCCCCTCCCACTCCCCACACACAGGCGCCACTGTCCACCCAAGCCCTACTCCTGTCCTAAAGCAGAGGAGGAATGAGGCACCCACCCTGTTGGAGACACAGATACAGGTACTCTGGTTTTTTAGGAAACAATGGGGCAAAGTCAGGGGTTGGGGAGTCTCTGGAAACTATAAAAGGCCCTTGCCTCCAACACTCAAAAGCCATCCCTGGATGGAGGGCTTTGATTCCCAGAGTTCCTCTCAAACCTTCCCCTCTCTGTGAATCAGTTCACTGTGTCAGCTGAGGACAACCTCTGCTATATAAGGACAGGAAAGGGGAGGGCTGGAAAAAAAGTAAAATAAATAGAGAAAAAGGAAGGAAGGAAGGAAGGAAGGAGCAAGCCAATTGGGGAAAAAATCCCAGGAATGTGAGGACATGAGATGGCTATGGCTGTGTTTCCCCCATCTATCAGAGAAAGTAGGATCTCCTTCCATCTCCTTTTGCCCAGAAGGAAGATTCCAAACAGATCTGTCCCCTCCTCACCCCCAAGCAGATCCCACAAAGGTGTGCATTTCAAAGGGGAGCTTTTATCCCAGCACCTAGGCCTGAACAGGATTGACCAGGGAGCTGCCCGGAGTGGACACCAGGCAGGAATGACCACTCAAGGGAGTAAGGCGTCTCAAGAGCCAAGCCCACCCGAGGCAAGCTCAAGAGGAGAGAGATAGGGTCAGACTCACCCCCCTTGACTGCCCCCTTTGCTGCTGCTTCTGCAGGTGCCTCTCACTCTCCTGCTGTAGCTCCAGCAGGGCCTTCATGGAGACGCTCTGCTTGGACATACCACCCCACAGCGGATGCGAATTCTGCTGCTGCTGTTGCTGTTGGAGCAGCTTCAGAAGAAGCTCCTGCTGCCGACACTAGAGGGGGAGAGCAAGAAAAGCAGTATATGAGGGGTGGGAGGTCAGCTCAGTCCTTCTATCTTCCCAGCAAGCTCTGGGGCAGGAGCAAAGACCGCCAGCTCCACACCACCGACAGCCCTGAGGTAAGGCTCACTTCTTCCCGTGCTTCCCGTAGTTCTCGGCAGGCCCGGGCATCCCCCATCTTCTGGATGTCAGCGATGCTAAAGCTGTTCTGGCTGGAGGAGTTGCTGTTGATAGACTGCTGACCCCAGGAGGAAGAGGTGGAGGAAGAGGATAGCTGGGGGGGGGGGGGGAAGGTGGGGAGAAAAACCACCAGGTCTTAAATCCATAAGAGTCCACCTCTAATGGACCCACAAGGCTCACCAACCTTGCTCTTTGAGGGCCCCTTCCCTCTCTCTCTCTCGGGGACTGACCCCGCCATCTACACCAGTGATTGCCCTCCATGCATTTGGTCTTCAGCTCCCAGAAGCCCAGCTATTTTGGCCAATGCTCTGGGATTACGGAAGCTGAAACACCTGGAATGGCAGAGTTTGGGAATCACTGATCTACACTCTCAGAGAAAAACTCCATGATCACCCAGCCTTAATCTTTGCACTTTAAATCTTGCCCCACCCCAAGAGCTTAGTCTCAGCCTGCAAGCCTTATGTTGCCTTCCAGGAATGGGGCCTTTTCCCTCTCCATGCTAGCCTGAAAGCTGTCAGTTCCAGGTTCTTCTGGAGGAAGGAAAGGCAGAAGAGTTATCTGACTCCCAGCTGCCCCACAAGTGGTAACCAGGCAGAAGGTGACGCTGTGGTTGTAGTGTGCCAGAGATGGGTCCCCACCTGCACATGAGGGGCAGTGCCAGCACTCGCCCTCGCCTGCTTGCGCCGGAAGAGCTCCTCCTCCTCGCGCCGCTTTTGCTCCTCCTGGCGCCGTTTCCGCTCCTCTTCGTCCCGCTTGGCCCTGAGTTCTGCGCCTCTCCGCTCTTGCAGCTGTGGGGTAGGAAAGGAATGAGTAGCCTGGGGGGCAGGGAGGAAGAAGGTGCCCCCTGCCAGCTTGCTCAACCCCACTGTCTCCAACCACCCTCCACAAGCGGGTTGTCTCTGCTCACTTTCTGTTGCAGCTGAAGTTGTTCTAAGATTGGACCCTGAGTTGAAGAGTTAATTGGAATATCCCATAAACTGGCTTCACCGCCTGCAAGAAAAAGAGGGTAGCAGAGGGGAGGAGGAAGAGGAAGGAGTTGCAATAACACAAACTAGACGGCTGTAGTGTTTACCTTGAGATCAGCATTTGCTCTGTATGCACGCTATCTCTCTCACACACGCACACAGACAAACATAGAGGCAGTAAGGGGTGGGAATCATAAATCCCTTCAGATGTTTCTCAACTGCAACTCCCAGCCCTGGAGAACCATACCATTACTCCGCATCCAGCTGCAGGCACAAACTGGATGCTCCTCTACTCCGCCTTCCTCCGCCCTGCACTGGCCAGTAACTGACTGGGTGCAACATGCGCAAGGTAGGCTTTTGTGGGAAAGAGATAGAGAGTGTAGTACCTGCTGGGCAGGATTCTGGCCCCCCTTCACACGAAACATCCATTCAAAAGGAGAGACGGGTGTCAGGTCTGTGACAATCGTAACCCCAACTGAGGAAGACTTATCTGAAAGCCCCTCTTCCCACACACCCCTCATACTGAGCACAGAACAGAGAAAGGGAAAGAGTGCAAACATTCATGTCTAACAGAAACCCATTTACACCTTTTTTAATATAAATAATTGGGTGACTCCAAGAGACACACAAAGTAGGAGGGAAGGGTGCACATCCAAGCTCATGCTTGCTTTGCCTTTCATGTTATTCATACCCACAACAACACTGCAAGGCAGCTAATGAACACTGCCATTTTGACACAGGGCTGAGAAGGAATACGACCCAAGAAGGAAGCTGCCACTATATCCCACTCAAGAGATTCTGTTGCTCTTCCACCAAGGCAAAGACCACTTTGTCCAAGACCCATCTGTCCTCTCTCTCAAGCCTCTCTCTCTCTCTCTCACACACACACTCACACACAGAAACTGACCTGCTTGCGGTGAGGCTGAGGTATGTGCGTCCCACAGGGACCCGGTGTCTGGCACAGATATAGATCGGTTCATAGAAGGAATTATCCCTTGCTCCCCTGATCTGAAAGATAAGCAAAATGGCAACGCTCAACAAAAACAAATGGCCCAGAGAGGGGTGTGATGTTGTGAAATTGTACAGATGCTGTTGTGTTTCTATGAGAGAAAGTAAGGCAATGTGCTGTCACATATGGGATTCAGAGGAGGTATACTAAGAGGAGTAGTCTGTGGGGAGGGGTGCCAGAGATACTGGGTGATGTGCTTTTGAAACTAGTTTTGAGTTTGGGTTACTGAGTCTAGACAATGAGAGGTAGAAAAGGACACAGCCAGGTTTTCAGTTGGTTCATCTTTGGTCAGCGAGGAAAGAGGTATGATATGTACATCTGATAGAGATCAATAGTGAAATAAGTAACTACTAAGCAACTGCAGATTATAGCCACATGCTTCAGCATACTAAGCAATCTTGAGTGTATGCTTGCCTTCTATATAATAAGCCTTTTAAAAAATTAGGTTGGTGTTAAGTCTTGTTGGGTTGGGTGTCTGGTACTAGTGGTCGGTTTCTGGTGTGTAGTACCTCTGGGGACTGGTGACATGTGAGGATAAAGGAATCCACAGAGAGAGAGAGAGAGAGAGAGAGAGAGAGAGAGAGAGAGAGAGAGTCAACACAGTTTATGTCATAAAGTGTGGTAGCAATTGGACGGACTTGGAAAATGGGACACAGAGTGGTTAGAGAACAGTCACCAACCTAGACTGAGGAAGACCAAATGGCCTTTAGGAGACAAGGAGGTGAAGGCAGGCAGGGAAACTTGTCCAATTTCCATCTGGCACTATATCCTTATAGTTGTGCAGTGCAAGGGTGTGAATGTTGGACTAGGACTCTGGGAGACCGGATTTCAAATCCTTGTTCAGCCACAGAAACCCACTGGGTAGCCATGGAAAAGTCACTTTCTCTCAGCCTCAGAGGAAGACAGGGCAACCCTCCTTTGAATGAATTCTACTGAGAAAGTCCTCTGAATTAAGGCTTCTACCAGTTGATATCCATTTGAAGGTACATATTAACAACTGCATGCTATGGGGAGAAGCCAAGTTTGGGGTGGAGAGCTGTACCACCTGCAAGCAAGGACTGGGTGCCCAAAGGTGGGCAAGAGAGTGGGGCCTCCCTGATCTCTCATATGTCTTTTCCTTCCTTAGAGTGATGCTCTCAGGGATGACTCTGCTCCCTTCTTCTTCATTCAGTCTCCCTCTCATTCTCTCTCTAGCAACAATAATATCCCAAACTGCTTTCTTCTGTCTCTAGGTGGTGCTCTAACAGCAGCAGAAACAGCCAACAATCTCTATTTGGTTTAACATTCCTGTAAGCCCACTGCATGAGCTGCTCTAAGAGTGTGCTGCAGTCCACAAAAGGTTATACAAAAGCCAAACCAAATGTGTTCATCCTGGATATGCCACAAAGATCCAAAACACACTGCAGAAACAATCCAGTCTGAGACTGCTTTAACTGCCCTGGCCCATTCTTGCAACTTAATCAAGTACAAGGCATTCTATAAGTAAGAGCTATGTGTCCAAATGGCCCCACACTCCTGGCTTTTGGAGACCAATAGACACATATCCAATTTAATTTATTCAAAGTATTTATATATCGCCTGCCAGTCCTCAATTTAATTAGTGAGACACATGATTCCCACTTCTATTTCAAAACCTTCTGCAAGGTAATGCAAACCAAAAACAAAAATAATTTCCAGGTCAGTTGTGTTTTCAAACAGCTTTTCTAAGCTTCAACCAGAGTTTCAGGTATTTTTAAACTTTCTAATGCAGTTATTTTCTAGAGCAGGACAGTAAAAATTTTCAATGCCACTGGAACAGCAGGATTATATGTAGCGGAGAAGATTCAAATGGGAAAACAGACAAACACTGTCCTGAGCATTGACTTTTTTTGGCAAGGCAGAATAGTGAAAGTGTTACAGCAATCCCGGGGGAAGGGACTTGCCTCGGTTTGAGAGCCTGCAGCTGCTGGAGGAAGGTGGTGAGTTGCTGGGGTGTCAGGTCGCCCGTGGCCAGCTTCTGCTGGAGGGCATACTGCTGCCTGCTGTGGAAGGAAGGATGCAGAGGCATGATGAACTCAACCATGGCAAACCTCCTCTGTACAAATCTTGTCAAAAAAACCCATGATAGGGTTGTAACAAGTTGGAAATGAAGGCACAAACAACAACAGAATGACAGCAATGTCAACATCCCTTGGGCTTCTAAAGGGAGAGTATGCCATAATGGTGGTGGGGGGGGGGGGGGGGTATTACAACAGAGAAGGCTCTGTCCTACATCTTTCTGAGAGCCTCCTACTCTGGTGAGATACAGAGGAGGGCCTCCAACTCAAACCTTGGGCAGACACAGATATGGAGAAACAGTCCTTCACATACTGAGGCCCCGGCCCATTTAGGGCTCTAAACTTCATCGCCAGTATTTTGAATTCAAACCAGAAGTGCAGTGCAATTCTTTTAAAGCCAGTGTAATATGGCTTATATAAACCATTCTTGCCAGCAGTCTTGCTGCTGCATTTTGCTCTAGATGCAGCTTCCAAGCAGTCTTCAAGGGCAGCCCACATATACTGCATTGCAACAGTCCAACTGGGAAGTTACCCCTGTTTTTCTTAGGGTTCCCTGGCTGTTCAAGGTTCCAGTCAGCTGGTGCTGTGGAAGGCTCCAGCTAAGCCAGGCTGCTCACGGAGGCTGAGGGAGGAGGCCCAGCTCAGGGCCCAGGGTGGCAGCCCAGAATTACCTGCTGAAAAGCTGAAGCAACTGCTGATGCTGCAGCTGCTGGTAGAGAGCGGCTGCAGCCAGCTCTTGCTGCTTCTTCAAACGCTCCTGGTCCATGTTTCCCTGGGTGAGCGGGAGAGCAGAATGAGAAAGCGTTTTACGGTCACAGTCCAGATCACAAGGAGACTTGGCAAGAGCACAAGATGGCGGGAACGCAGAGAGGCATAAGAGACAAAACTAAGAAAGCACCTGTAGAATTTGCAGGGAGAAATCAGAGACACGTCTCAAAGTACTCAACTGGTATCGGCTTGACAGGCCCTCTCCATCATAAGGCAGCCATCTATAGTGTACTTTCAGGCATGTCTCTGGTTTTCCTCCGAGAACAAGGAGGTAGACAAAGAGAAGCAAGAAATGGTTGCTTTGCTAACCTCCGTCATCACTCACTGAACATCAAAATAGGTTATCTGAACACACACACACACACACACACACACACACACACACACTTACTTATGTGATGTGCCCCACCTCACAGGGAGGGTTTTTCAATGGTACAAAGAGCTAGTTTCTCTGACTCCATGCCCTGTGTCTCACGACCTCCACTTCCTGAGACTGAGAAGGCAAGCAGTGGTGGTGGTCGGGGGACTCAGTGCCTGGTCAAAATGCTCACCTCTTCCCAAAATCACAAGTGGTGGAGCTGGATGGGGATGGAAATGGGACCATTTTCAGTTTAAATTTCAACTATTTTCAAGGAGAAGGGGCAGCTTTTTCAAACTCCTTCTACCGATCAGAGGGCTACTGTTTCTACTCCCACAACCCTCCAAAATCTCCCAAGATGAAGCTAAGCCATCAAACAGCACTGCTCTAAAGGAGGGAGTTGTCCATCCCCTTGACAGAGCTGGCACCTTTACTAGCAGGGCACCCAACAATTCCTTTGGCTGTGCCTGATGCTGAGAGAGGAGAGGAGCACTACTGCACAAAAGAGCTGGGAGGGAGAGGGAGTCAGATTCCTTTGTGTGGGGCCTTCACTTGGTTGCCCACCTGCCCCATTACTATGACATTCAACCTGAGGATCTTCTAGATGCTCTCAATGTTCCTGTGCTAGACCTTACTTGTCTAATCCCACCAAAGGACATCACCATCACCCTTGTATAACTGCTGCTTCTACAGACACCTTGTGCCTGAACTCAAGCATTTCCATATCACTTATGTAAAATTCTGGGAGGCAGAATTTTATATACAACAAAAAATAATGTATTAAACAGAGGTTCAACATAAAGTTAAAGATTACTTATTTAACACAGCTACATCCTGACTGACCCTCAAAAACTAACTCCCATCTCTGACTCTTAAGCCTAGCAAACTGACCTGATTCTAACTCTCCTCTATCTCCAATGCTAATTCTTCTCCTATCTCTAACTCTTATTCCTCACTGTCCAGCTGCCACACACAAAACAGCCTTTTTAAAGATCCCATTCATTCAGCCAATCACTCTCAACAGATCACTTACCAGGTTACATTTACTATAGATTACATGCATAACCATACTTCTCTAGTAAGTAAACACAATATTTTTTTTAAAGAAAAGTCTGTAACATTACACTCAGCACCAGATATGTGGGCATGCACCATCCAAAAATGAGGGAAAGTGTGTTCTTTCCTGCTGATGAAACTGTTTTAGCTGCTGTCCCCCCTTGAATGAGTTTCAAGCCATTACTGTTTTTATTAGCCCTGCTTATAAATGTCTGAAGGTGGGCTCAAAACTGCATCTACCCAAGAAGGAAAACAAGTCAAGGGCACTGCCTCCCTCACACCCGTATCTTAGAGCCACCTCCCAATGGCCACTCGGGGGTTCTGGCAGTTGCAGCCCAAGAAGAAGAGAGGAGCTTTTCCATGATCTGCCTACCTAGTTCCTGCCATCCCAAGGACTGCTTTGCTGTTGCTTCCTATAGCGAGGTGGAGGATAGACCAAAGTCTTCCTGGCCAAGAACCCACTTCCCCCCAAAGAAAGTGCTCACCAGTAAAGGCGGAGGTGATGGACCCGGAGCAAAAGGCACTCTTCCCCACATCTTGATGACCTCTCCCAGTGGCTGGAAGCCCTCATCACAGCCCCGCTTCACCAGCAGCGACATCGTGAAGTAGCCAGCCTGGAACCACTCCGCCATCTCCTGAGTCGTGAAGGGCCCTGGGGATGGGCAAGGGAGAACAGGTGACCCACTGCCCAGCCGGTTTGTCCCCAGGGCAGGTAGGTATGTGTGCATGCCTGCATGACTCTCTTCATGATCCACACTGACCTTGGATCTCCCCCTGGGGATCCTTGTAGAACCACTTCATGGCTGCTTCGTGGGATAGTGGCAAGGCAGCGGCTGTGTTGCGGTGATCCACAATGGTCTGGGTGAAGTGCTCCTCCTCTAGTGAGCTGTCTTGCAAGGACGCCACCATCTTCTCGGCTTCCTGGAGAGGAAAGAGGGGAAACAACAGGAAGGAGTTTTAGGAGGGGCGATCAGTTCAGGAGACACAGCCAGATACAGTATGACCGTGTCTTCCTGGACAGCTGGAGGGAGACAGGTGCCATCCGAGAAAAAAAGTAGAAGTCTGGAACAGGAGGGAAGGCTTTCTCTGTCCTCACCCATTTGCAACAAGCAGAATGTTAGTCCTGGCAGCACTTGGTTAACAAGGAATGCCATCCCTTGTGACTTTCATACCTGCCCTTGTGACCCAAAGGGGAAGCGAAAGTCCACTCCCCTCTCTCCTTTCCTGCTAGCTGCTGGCAGAGTTCTGAGACCCCCTAAGGAGGCAAAGCTTTCTGGAGCCTGAGAATTCATCAGACCATAGAAAGGAGTGTTTTGCTTCATGGGGGTCCCCCTTCAGGGGTTCTGTGTTCCTCAGGTGGGTGACATGTGTGACTGGGAGCAGTGGCATCTGTGTCAGATCACTCTGTAGTCAGAATGGGAGCAAGAGGAGCCCTGGTGGTGCAGTGGTTCAATGCCTGTACTGCAGCCACTCACTCAAAAAACCATAAGGTTGCGAGTTCAATACCAGCAAAAGGGCTCAAGCTCAGCTCAGGCTTGCATCCTTCCGAGGTTGCTAAAATGAGTACCCAGATTGTTGGGGGCAAATTAGCTTACAGTTGTAAACCACTTAGACACTGCTTAGATGGTATGAAGCGGTATATAAATGAAGCTTGTTTGTTTGTTTGTTTGAGAGAGCGGGGAATTGACAAGACAGCCACAGAGAGGAACTGCCTTCTAAAGCTAGCTCACTCACCTGCTGCAGGTGTTTCATCCCATCTTCATCCTCATTGTCCCCAACAGCAAATTCAGCAGCAGCACTGACAGCAGTTGTGGATGAAGGTACTGATGCTGGGAGAACCGAGATGGCAACAGGGTTGAGCTGAGTTGGTGAGCTTAGGAGGCCTGGATCCCCTGGAGAGTTGTGGAGGGGGTAGCTGAGAGAACAATGCTGGGCAGAAACCAGTATCCGCCCTGTCCCAGAGCCCTCGATCCTTCTCGGGGGGGGGGGGGGGGGGCCCGAATCTCAGAAGAGGAGAGAGGGAGGGACCCTTGCCCTCAGGAAAAACAGAATAAAATTCCCCACCCCATCTCCAAAACAGTCTAGCCTTCATGTTTCTTCCAAGGTTAACAGTTGTCAAACTGCTGTGGATTCTGTCTTTTCCTCAGGCCACATTTTGGCCTGCAAGATTAGAGGGGGAGAAGAGGGAGGGAAAGAGGGGAGCACCTACCATCCATCGTTTCGGCAGCCTGGTTGCTGCTGGCTGCCAGCACGGACCCCTCAGTTTTAGAGGAACCCCCTGGGCCAACTGTTTCACATTCACCAGCTGGTAGGGTGGCAGCAGCCAGGGAGAAAGGGGGGGCAGAGCGCCACAGGGCACCGGGAGGGGCTGGCACGGTCTCATCTGGCGCTTGTCGGGGCTCCTTCCATTCTTTGGGGGGGGGGGGGAAGAGGAGAAAAACAGCATTTTAACCTGGAGTTTGAAGGCAAAATGGTTCACTCACTCTCCAAGACACCACCTGCACCCTCTTACCTCTGTCTGACCCCTCCTTGGCTGTGGGGCTGACAGGAACCTCTCCATTACCCCTCTGACTCCCATCCTTGGCCTCTGGCAGGTCTTCTTCCCCCTCTTCCTCTTCCTCTTCCTCTTCCTCTTGCAAGGGTTGGAAACTTAACTCCTGCTCTTCAGGAATTGCCTCTTTAGGGCTCTTCTGTGGAAGTGGCAGAAGGAGAGGGCTCAATGTTAGTTTGGGGGATACAGACAATGCACAAAAAATACCCCAGAAGCTCCTGTTTGCCCAGAAGGGAGGAAGAAGCATTCTGCAGGGCTGCTGGGAAGGAATAGGCCATGAACCAGGCCAAACCTGCATGGAGGTACCTTCTCCCCATTGTTTTAGAATATAGTGGATGGGAGAATGCAACACATTTGGAAAACAAGGTGCTCTGCCTTGCGGTTCGTCCTTGGGATATTCAAAAAGAACCACCAATGCTTTGTGCAAATCTTCAGACAAGGCTTTGCCAACCCACTATCCTCTGATGAATTGGCCCACAGTTCCCATAACCTCACCCCCAAGCATGGGAATTCTAGTCTCAATTTATCTGAACAGCACCAGATTGGGAAAGGCTACTCTAACGGCTTCTTGAATCACGGTAGCCTTGCCAGAATTCAAGACAAAAAACTGAAGGAGCTGGAAAAACTCAATGAATCTGGTGTGAAAGCTAGGCTGCATGTCAGGATGAAAAAATTTGGGGGGGGGGGGGGAATTCCTCCACAAAGTAGTGCAAGTGTTTATGTGGTCTTTTCTGGGGGGGAAGGGAGCAGGTTATTGAAAGGAAAAAATAAGAGGGGGAACTTCCTGAGCCCGTTTCTGGATCCCTCCAGGGAGCCCCAATGGAAGGGGCTCTCCCACCCTCTCCCAGCCCCAGCCTCCTGTACCTTGAGGGACATGAAGGCCCCGGAAGAGTCGAAGGTCCCCATTTCCTCTTCCTCATCTTCCAAGCACCATTCGGGCAGCCCATCCTTATCATCCTCAAAGCTGTCGCTGTTGTGCCGATGGCGCCGCCCACCCCGCGGCTCATCCTCACGATCTCGGAAGTCGAAGTCGAACTTCCGCCTGCGTCCTTCCCCACCATGCTCTCTCCATCCTGCTGACCGAGGCCCTCCATCTGTGGGAGTGAGAGGAAGGGAGTTACAGGTTGCTTTGCCCCCGTCCCCTGTGAAGCAATGAGCCCTTGCCAACCAGAGGTCCACCTCTCCCACATGATCAGAGGCCTCACTGAACTTTCCTTCTCCCAACCAGCAGCCCCATGACCAGGAGCCTTACCTGGGCTGGCTGACCGCCAGCGCTCACTCTCCCGCCTGGCTCCCCCACTCTGCCGCCAGCTGCCTCCTGAGCCGGCCACAGTGCCTCCACCACTCTCCTCTTCTTCCTCGTGCTCCTCTCGGAGTGTCCGCCAGTTGTCGCTATCTGAGCGGGCAAAGTCCTTCCGGCCTGGAGGGGCTCCTTCCTCAAACGGTGCCCGGGCTGAGAGGGAAAGCAAGACAGAAAGAGTTTGGGAGGACCAGGTTGGAAGGACTGTCACACCCCAGAAACCCATCTGCCAGAGAAAGAGCACCAAAGTGAACCCAGATATACACACCAACAAGCCACAGCTGTGGATCATGACAGCCAAAACAGGTACTCAAAGATACCTCCCATTTCAGTGGAAAGGGAACAGAAAGAACTGAAGGTCAAACCCTGACATGAAGAAGCCTCTCTCAACAGGGAATTTAGGGGTCTGGGAATTAGGCTGAGAACCTAGCAATGGTGTTTCAGACAGCGTAGCCCTCCTCCCTCAGCCAAAGGAAGTACATCACTTGACAGTTCTCCTTGATTCAAGGTGGCCCTGCAAAACTAGATGGCCTCAGAAGAGAGTAGTGCCCCTGGCCAAAGGCTGGTGACAGGATTGTCCTCACACACCAGTTTGTAACCACTGTATACAAATTTAACAGAAGTGCCCAAATTGTCTGTGCGTTTTTTTCCCTATTATGTCTTTAGCAGACTTTTATAGCTTAATGTTCTAGGTATATGTAATTTATGGTTCTAGATACTTGATAAGTTTGGGGTTTAAGTGTGTTTTTTCTCCTGTTGGTTGTCACTTAGCCACAGCACCAATCAAGAAAGATGAGGTATCGCTCCAAGAAGTAAACAATTACCCCAGAAAGGGAAGGACCATACAGCACATGTCCAAAGTAGAAGTCCTCCACCAGGGTGGCCAACTGTTCACACATGAAGAAAGCCTATAAAGTTTTTTGGGGGTTTTTTGGGGGGGGGGGCTTTGCAAAATCTTAGAGCTCTTGCAAGATTTCAAACCCCACAGGAACTCCCAAACCTATGTAAATCTCATTATGGTAAATCAGGCATCATGGGAGGAAAGCTTTACTCTGCCCAGTGCAGGAAAGAGGAGGAAGAGTGGTGCCCTGTCAGCCAAGATGCAAACAGAATCCTGGCATCTGGGATGTCACGCTAAATGCCTGGAAGTCAGGCTGGTGGGCGTGGGGCTGGCACCCACTCTCAGATACAGGATTTCAGGCTATGTGAGAAGACTTTAGGACCCCAAATACTGCATGCATAACTTGTAGAAAATGAGACACCTGGGAACTCTACCTCCCACCCATACCCCATAATCCTTGAAAGCAGCAATGGAAATTCCCACTGGCAGTTCTTGGCCTATGGATCCCCAAAGACCGGAGGCTTCCCACACTCCACATACCTACTTCCCGTCGAATGGGCTTCTCAAACCGACGTTCCCCTCTGCAGAAGGAAAGAGGAAAGCAAGCATCAGAGCAGGAGGAGGAGAAGAGGGGAGCCAACCCATCACCATCAAGACCCTCATCTCAGCGCCTGCCTCATCACTCACCGGTCATCCCAACTCTGGCTACGGTGTATCTCACGAACCCCACCACGGCCAAATGCTCCTTCCACCTCTTCAATGCTTCTTTGGTAAAAGCCACTCTCGCCACGGCCACGGCCTGTTCCATGGAAAGAAAGGCATCACTTGGGCGGCACACAACTGTCTCCCATGTAAGAGAGGACAGGGCAGCAATGGGAGGGCACTCCCCACCCAACATCCCATAAGTACCCAAAAGGTCTTCATACCTCGGCTTCGTGTGCTGCCCCTGCCCCGGGAGACCCCGGCGGGGGCAGCTCCAGTCCCCTTTCCCATCAGCCTCAGCACTGCAACACTATTCACAGACATGGAGAAGTTCCTCTGAAAAGAGGGGAAAGAAAGAGCGAGAGAGAAAGAGATCACATGTCATGGAGAGGAAGGAGTCCCTGGATTCCTCAGACTTGACAAGCCAAAGATCCTCTTTTCACTCCTATACCTTACCTGTTCTTCTTCTGTCAACGGTACTAATGCCAGGGGTTGCAGAGGATCATCCTGGAGAATGGCAGAGAATTCTTTGTCCTGGATTTCCTCTGGGACCTGCAGGGACAGGGACCACGGGTAGAAAGGAGGAAAGAAGAGGGAAATTTTAGTGGCCTGTACATGAGTGTCAAGCCTCCACCCAGCTTGCCCCAGCCCAGACTGTGTCTCTTAGGGGTTACTTTCAAGAGAAGATACAGAAAGGAGGACAAATGATAAAAAATCAAAATCCACTCCCTAGTCCTTAGAAGGAGGTGAGAGAAAGCGAAAGAGGGCTGGTGGAGGCAGCAGCACTGCACTTACCTTGTTGTCTTTGATGTAAAGTGCCAACATCTCTTCCCTCCCATATCGGTATTCAGCTAGTTTGTACTTTGGCATGGCAGGGGAGGGTGGAGGGGACGCAACACTTCCGCCGCTGGAGAGCGCCCGGAGCCTGGAGGGAGGCAGAAGAATGGAAAATGGAGCAGCACTTTTACATGTCTTGCTTATCTAGATTAGACTGCATAAATGAGCAACCCTCACTCATACCCTCTGAACAAAAAGGGTACACTAGTCACCCTGTGCCTTCCTCAACCTCACAATTTCATCCCCCCATCAAAAACTAACTCACCACTCTGGCCCAAAGTTCAGAGTCTCAGCTGCCATCCTGCTGCTCCTGGACTGAGCTCTCTCACTCTCGTCGGTTGTGTTTGTCTTCCTTTTCTTCTCCAACAACCTTGGAGGCAAGAAGAGTGCCAATGGAAAGGCAGCAGGACGCAAGGCCTCCGCCTTGCTGCTATGGCTACTGCCCCAAGCCCCTCTTTTGACCAAAGTGGAAAGGATGGAAAATGGACCATGAGATCCTCTGAAGTCTAGAGAATGCACTCTGGCCATTTCAGAAGATGTAGGGCAGGCAAAGGGGGGGAGGGTGGAATTGAGAAGAGGGGGCAGCTGTGAGAAAGAAAAGAGTGGTTGTTTTCTTAGAAGCATCCAGCTCACTTCTGTTATACCTTGAAGGCTCTGCCCTGGATCGTACGCTTCTGCTGTGAGGCTGGTTTCAATGGCTGGGGAGCTGCAGAAGAGGAAAGACTATCAGTTGAGATGCCCATCCCTCAAAACTTTTATTTAAACTGAAGGGCTAGGGAAACAATGCCTACAAGCCTGGGGTTAATGCCCAAGAGTCAGAGCCAAACAGGTTGGGCATCTGGACCTGGCCTAGCAGCTGTGTCACTTCCAGCCTGCAGCTGCCTCTTCTTGGCCAGGGAGTGTCAGGGGTGGCCAAAACTCAAAAGAGAAACAAACCGGGCAAATTAGGGCTTTAGACAAAAGATGCCTAAACCTCCTTGACCTATTTACCACCGATCATATTGCCCACCTCGGTAGGCATGCCACATTGGCTCCTATCAGCTGAAGCAGAAACAGCTGCATTAAAATAAAATTAAAATGCCTTTTCTTTTCTTTTCAAGAATTGTTTTTCAGTATATTGACACCTATTATTATGAAGCATAATCATCATTACAACATGTAAGTGAATGTTGGTAATGATGATTATGCTTCATAATAATAGGTGTCAATCCTGCTTTTTTCTCAACTCAGGGATGTAAGGAGGCTGAGGTTTTATATTTGTTTTTAAATGACCTTGACTGGTTTAATGCTGTAAATCTGGGTCCAGGTACTCAAAGCACATAAATCATGACCAACCTGTGTTTCCAGATAACAGATCCCCTCAGCAAGTACTGTACTGAAGTTGTGTAGTGTTTATCCTTTGCATATATGTAACGGGAGGCAACTTGCCCCTCACCCACCTCCACTGTGGAATCAGAAGTTATGAGCCCGCCGATCATTTGCCTCAAATGCCATGCTCATGCTCCTAAACTTCTGTTTCTTTTAGTCCCAGACATTCTTATCAAATGTCATTCCTTGGTCCATACAATCCTAAACATGCCCAATTTTGTCTGATTTCACAGGTTTAGCAGGCTCAGGCCCAGTCCATGGGTGGGAGATCACGAGAAGAAACTTGCAGGGACCCTCAGACAGGGTTAGGTAAAGAAGCTCACCTGAAACCACTACTGCCCATCACAGTTGACAGTATCGGGCTAGAAAGACCCCTGCACAACTGCTTGTGCACCAGTGCAAAAGGCCCCAGGTTCAGCCCCTGGAAGCATCTCCAGGAGGAGCCACAAAAGAGACCTGCCTGAAGACTCATAAACCTATGGTTGTCTGTCAGAGTTGACAAGATTAGACTAGGAAGGCCCAAGGTCTGGCATGTTTCCCTCTGCCTCTGTCTTTGCAAGCTTCATGGCACGTCAGTACCCCATCCCTTCCACACCGAGCCTTTTCCATGGCTCTTTCTTCCGCTGCCTCCCACAAGCTCAGTCCCGGAAAGCAAGAAGGTGATATGCTGCAGAGTAGAGGGGAAACCCAATTGCTGGCACGCATGAGAATGCCTTGTGGTAGGTTGGGGATCCCTTCACAGACACCTCAAAAGACAGAGCACCCGCTAAAGAATGGGATGCTTACCCCAGTAGCAGCTGTCACAAGTGCCACCTTTCCAAGTGGCTGAGATAGGGAAGCAAGACAAGTGGAGACACAGAGAGAGGGGAGGAAGAGTCACAGTTGCCGGTGTTGCCTCCTCCGCCTCCTCCAACGCAAGCGATTCCAGCAAAGGCGCTCCTGGAGCCTAGTCTGGCCCGAGGCCACCGGTGACCTCCCAGAAGGCTGTTTGGTCTTGGCCCCCCAAGACAGAGCCCAGTGGCTCAATTCACATTGGAGAAAATCTCTGGAAGAGAGAGAGGGGATTACAATTGCCTCCCACCCCTCAGCAGGGAGCATGTGCACACAGACACACGACCCCCATTCCCACTTCACCTTATGAGGGGGCAAAACATGAGCCAGATAGCGTGTGTGGGGGGAGGCTTGTGAGCACTGGGCCTCCCTGCTGCTCATCCCCTACACCACTTTCCAGTTAGGAGGGTCAAAACATCAGCCCCGTCCCAGAAGGAGCACCACAGAGGACTGTTTTCACCTCACACCTATCCTTCCATCTTAGAGTCACAAGGGCAGGCAGAAGGTGCCAGAGAAGGTGAAGGGCATGGGGTTGCTCCATTTAGAGACATGGAAGCACTGCCAGGCGAGCCACAGGGTGTGGCTTGGGGGCCAAAAGAAAGACAGGGCAATAGATCTACACACACAGCCACACACTTCTGGCATCTCTGCTTCCCAGGGTATTACTGCTAGACCATCTGCACAGTGGAAATGTCTTCTTGCCCCACTGACCTACTACTCCTACTATTATAACTGTATACTGTTGTTGCGTTGTGTGCCTTCAAGTTGTTTCTGACTCATGGCGACCATCAAGAGAGGGAGTGAAAAGACAGGCCCAGCGCCCTTGGGCCTATCCTCCAGTGAGTCCATCTGCCTTGGTCCAGGCCTCAGAGGGAGAAAAGAACTGCTGGACCTGATCCTCTCCTTTCCAACCACCATTCCCTTCTCTTTTTGTGTCGTGTCTTTTTAGACTGTATGCCTGAGGGCAGGGAACCATCTAATTAAAAATAATAATTGTAAGCTGCTCTGATAGCCTTTAGGGCTGAAGAGTGGGGTATAAATACCATAATAAATAAAATAAATGGTCTTTCCCTGAGGCTGAGAGAGTGTGACTTGCCCAAGGTCACCCAGTAAGTTTTGTGGCCAAGCTGGGAATCAAACCCTGGTCTCAAGAATCACATCAAACAGTCAAACCACCACACCACACTGGCTCTCATCTCTCTCTCTCTCTCTCTATGTAGATATATTTTCTGCTTTTTCTCTAAAATCAGGACTTACAGTGGCCTGCAATTTAAAACAAGCACAATATAACAACAACAGCAAAAACCCAACACACACACACACAGAGTCCACCATTAAAACAGAATGGAACAATTCACATTATTAGAACCATTTAAGAAGATAAAAGGCAGTTAAAACAGTTCAACAAAAACAATAATGCATTCTCTGAAGATGCCAGCCACAGATGCTGGTGAAACGTCCGGAATAAACTCTAGAGCATGGCCATATAGTCCAGAAAACCCACAAAAAACCAATAAAGCTGCCTCTTACAAGTCCTTCTTGAAAAGTTCCTGTCAGAATAAAAAGTCATTGTCTGCCCATGGAAGGACAGCAGGAAAAGGGTCTTTCTGGCCTCCCTGGGAAGTGATTTCCAGAGCCTGGGGCAGCCACTGAGAAGGCTGTGCTGGCGAAGGTGGGGGCTTGAGAGAAGGGACCCTCCTGAGGATCTCATGACCCAGGCAGGTAGATATGAAGACAGACAGCTGTTAGACAGTCTGGACCAAAGCTTATAGGGCTTTCTAGATCTTAAAAGTCATGCTGAATTGCACCCAGAAACAGACCAGCAGCAAGGAGAGCTGCATGGTCCCTACAACCCACCCTTGTGGATGCTCTGCTTGTAGCTCTTCGTACCAGTTGAAATTCCCAAACTTTGTTGCAAGGCAGCCTCATGCAAAGGGTGTCACAGTAATCCAAGACAAACACACACACAATCCTTGTAGGAGAGGCTGGAGCTTTGGCAGAAGGTAGCCAATAAGTCTGAAAGCCACCATATGTATGTGTCACAGCTTTGGTGGTGAGGCATGTACATTGCCCAGGGCTACTTGGAATGAGACTTTTTCCAAATTGAAATACAGTTAAACCCGGCAGGTTTAACTCTTGGCAAACCTCTCCGCCTCCTCTGCTTTGACTTTGCCTTAGCACCTGCTAAAGCTGCCTGGGCTAACAACAATGCAGCACATCCCAGAAACAAATCCTGGGCTGTAGGGAAGCTCTCTTATCTCTCCTGTATCCCTCCCCTGAGGCCTAGTATTTCATGGGAGAGGAAAGAGGACTTTCTCCCATGGTTCTGATAGGCAGATTTAGGGAGCTGCTCCGAGGCAGTTCATACTCCAGCCTCTCCCACAAGGATTGGCTGTGTGTGTGTCTTGGATTACTGTGACACCCTTTACCTGAGGCTGCCTTAGAACAGTGTTTGGGAATTTGAACTGGTACAAAGAGCTACAACAAGAGCATCCAGTCAGCTTTTGACTCATGTCTTGAGTACAGAACAGCAGAGACCCAGGGGATAGAGCAGAGCTGCAGAGCCCATGACCCTCCAGGTGCTGTTGGCTTGTAACCTCCATCAGCCTTAGCCAGGATTTAAACATGGCCATGGATGATGGAAGCTGTAGTCCAACATCCAGAAGGCCACAGTTTCCCTACCTCTTGCATGAAAAAAATTGGGCAAAGCCACCTCTGAGCATTCCTTGCCCAGGAAAACTCTATGGAATTCATGGGATCACCAGAGGTTGAGGCAATGTGAACCACACACACACACACACACACACACACAATTGGCTCTTCTTATACACAGATTTCTTATACACAGATTCAAGCATCCACGGTTTGAAAATGTTCAAAAACAGTATAAATTTCAAATATCAAACCTTGATTTTCCATTTTAATAAGGGGCGCCATTTTGCTTTGTCATTATATTTAATGGGACTTGAGCAGCCATGGATTGTGTTATCTGCAAGGGATCTTGGAACCAAACCCCAGAGTATAACAAGGGTTCACTGTATTTGATGCATCTATGTATTATGTGCTTTATATAACATACATAGAGCAAGTTTACGCACATATATCTCATAGATTCATTCAAATGTATAACTCTGGATTCATACTTCAGAGAATCTTGGTTGTCTGAACAAAGACATCATAAGCAAGCATCTAAAAAGTCAACCCCACAGCTACCTCCCTGACTTTAATGGAGAAGGCATTCCCCTGGGAAGGCACAGTGGCGCTAAATGCTCCACAGCAGTACAGTGCCTCCATTATCTTCACTATCTCCCATGCAAACTGTAAGTTCCTTGGGGCAAGACCCCATCCTTCTATACTCCAAATAACTCCCCCCATCATGCACAGTAAAGGTGCACTCCTATAATGATGATCAACTGACCCCAAGTCAAGAGTGAGCTCCATGACTGCGGGGGGCTTTAGAGTACGGCTCTCTCCACTTACTCCCTGCAAATGGGACCCCTGTGCTGTGAGGAAGGGCATCTGGGAATATTGGCATGAGAAGGGTATTGCTGTCTTTGGGTCTCAGGAGGTGTTTCAAGGCATAGACTCAGCAATCACTCAGAAAAAGCAAGGCCCTTCCTGAAGAACTTGAGAAAGTTGCATTTTTTGGACCAGAATACCCCAAACCTTCCCCAGGCCAATTCTGCAAGCTGTAGTTCAAGAAAAGATCTGTCTTAGTGCTGCTTCAAAAACAAAAGCCGCTACAAATCCATTCCCTGAGCTCAGGCTCCAACTTCTCACATGCAAGTCTGCACCCACACTGCACAAACAATCCAGTTTGACACCACTTTAACTGCCATGGCCCAATGCTATGAAATACTACTAACTGTAGTTTGCTGTCGCATTGGAGCACCCCGACAGAGAAGGCTAAGTGTCTCACATAACTACAAATCCCTGAATTACATAGCATTAAGTCACAGCAGTTAAAATGGGATCACCCTGGGTTATTTCTGCAGCCCAAATAAAAATGATGCGCCTCAAAAGGAGGTTCAAGGAGTAATTCTCCCAAAGATCCAAGAAGCTGCAAAGTGAAAAGAATAGCCAGCTGACTGCACCACAAGCATCACCGAGAACGCCTTAAGGACAGACTCAGCATTCAAGCGCTGCGCAAGCATCCTTCTTCTCCTTGAAGCAAAAGATATGGTTAATGAATGTACTATGAAAGTTGGGTGGTCCAAAAGGTCAAGTCCTGACCCCCCCAAATCACCCCACAGCCAGCCTCTGCCTGGGGAGAGCTGGCTCTCAATGGCTCAGTCCCTTTCTTTCCTCTCTTCTTCCTTCTCCTCCTCCTCGCTTTCACATCCCCTGCAAGGCAAAAGGCCAAAGGAATAGATTAACCCAGGAACAGGGAGGTCAGACAGTCTGGTTGCTTGCGAGGGGTTAAAAATAAAGAGTCCGCCTGAAATCCTGCATGGCAAAGCGGAAGGAGAGGGGAGGGCCTCTGTTCAGCCAACTTCCTTGGGAGGCATCTGATGACCGCTCTCAACCCAGGACCGCTGCCACCATGGCAAGTGCTGGCCCTGACCTGCGATGGTCTTCCCTTCCCGCTTGCTCTGCGCCGATTCAGCTGCCGCAGAGCTCACAGCAAAACCCAGGCAGTCCTGCTGGGAAAGACTTCACTCAGTCTGGAGCATAAACCTCAGATAACTCTTGCTGCTGGAGATTTACCAGCTCCCTTCAGCACCAGAGAAGATGTACAACTGAAAAGCCCAGACCCTCACAGAGCACAACCTGAAGGTGAGCTTATAACGCAGCACCGCAGCAAAAGAGGCCAATGCAATACATACAACCACTCGCCTGACTTGACAAGGTGAGCTGAGAACTACCCTCTGCAGCATTTGACAGGAAGACAGACAAGGCTTCTCCCCTTTTAAGCCATAAAGCTGGTAAGATGCCTAAGTGTGGGAGCGGAGGGGGCAGCCAGCAGTTTCTATTGTGTTGCCCACAGGGTCCTCCACTTGACTATCAGCCTGCCAGCTACAAGACCCCTTAACTAACCAGAGGGGCACAAGAGCTGGCAGGCTCCGCAGGGCAATCGTCACATCCTTCTGGGCAGTTAGGAATGGGAAGATGTGGGACGGAAAACTTTTCACACCCATTTACTTCCATTTATCCACAATGGTCTGGGCTAGTGTACTGCAACCAATCATGTCAGATGGGGAAATGTAGGATATGGGCTTCTTGTTGTCGTGGGACCTTGGTATCTGCTGGGCTTTGGTTCCAGGATCCCCCACCAATACCAAAACCTATGGATGCTCAAGTTCATTGTACACAACAGCACAGTAAAATGATATCCCTTATGCAAAATGCCAAAATCAAGGTTTGCTTTTTGGAATTTATGTATTTTTGAAACGTCTTCAAACTATGGATAGCTGGATTTGTGTTATAATGAATCTGAGGATATCTCTGGATAAATCATTTGGGGATGTGTGTGTTTTCTAAGGGGGAAGCACTCACAAACCCTGGCCATCAGAGGAGTAGACGAAAAAATGAGCACACTAACAGGCCTGCTTCTATTTGCTAAAATGTTTTGCTTTTCCCTCAGCCGCAAGAACCAGGCAGTCAAGACCAAACATCATACGCTGCCGGTGCTCAGAGACTCACAAGCATCCTTTCATGAAATAAAACGTTCAACTAGTTGTACTAAATCAGATTTGTTTAAAAACTTAAAATAAAACTGGGTGAGTGAATGAAGCTGAAGGTACTTGTATCTCAACAACACAAAGTTAAACTGTTTGATATATCAAAGACATTGCCACATTAGGCTGGAAAACCAGTATGCAAAGGGATCTTGCAGCACCTTTAAAACTAACTGGAGGAAAGAAGCTGGCAACATGAGCTTTTGTAGGCTTGGTCTGCTGCCTCATATGCATGGAGTGCAGGGTCCACAAACAGACCTCTATAAGTGGGCTTTGTGTGAACAGCAATAGCAATGCAAAACGTATGGGTATGGCCATGAGGTGACAGGTTTGAATCCTGAGCACCCCAGCCAGCATCATTCATATGGTGATCTATTCATCTTGGCTTTGGGTAACAGCCTTCCTCCTGCCTTTGTTCCCCAACAGCCATCCTTAAATCTGAACTGCAGATGTTGTTGGATTCCCTCATTCCCAACTACTGGCCCTGCTGGCTGGACACAAGGGACCTGGGAGGCCAACACACCAAATGCAAAGAGCTGTGGAAACACCGTAAGCCTCATGCCTTTCTCCACTTCTCCCCAAAGAAGGGCAGCAGCTTTCATTAGTTTGCCTTTGCTGTTCTTAAGCGCCTGCTGAGCTGTTCACCTGTTCACCGCACACCCCTCAATACGCAATTTAACCCTGGAGGAGGAAGAGGCCCAGTCTGAAGGGTTTCACTCATCCTGGGACTGGGGAGTTTGGGATTAGCCAAAAAAGGTTGCCAGGATTTGGGGGCGTGCAGGAACTCCACTTCTCTCTTGAGGTTTCCCACCAGTTGGAAGCAGCAAGCAGGAGCATTGGTATTGTAGGCTGGGACATAGTGGGTCCAGTCTGTTTGAAAGACTTCATTGAGATGTTTGGAGGAGTCCCTTCTCAGGTTCATTTGGGGGATACAAAGAGAGGACCTTCTTGGTGGCTGCTGCCAGACTTTGGGAAAGCCAATTCTGTTAATTTTGTACTCTTCAAAGCTCCGCCGGGCTTTTAGGACTGGCTGCAATGGACTTTTAATGAGGGACCGTTTGGTTATTTTGAGCCTGTGTGTGTGTCTACTTTTAATAAACTCTAAATGGTTCTAACTCTATAGATTATTTGTTTTCAAACAACATAGACAAGCTGACTCTTCTTTGTCCAAAATGGTTGGGACCAGAAGCTTTTCAGATTTTTGAATATTTGCATATACTTCATGAGATCTCCTGGGAAAGGGACCAATGTCTAAAAACAACATTCATTTGTTTCATCATATACACTTTATACACATTTGATAGACAATATTTTAATAATTTTGTGCATGAAACAAAGTTTGTGTACACTGTACACCATCAGAAAGTGTCACCATCTCAGCCACCCACCTGGACACTTTGGGAGTATTTTGGATTTCCAGGCAAGGGATGCTCAACCTGTCTGAAGATCAGGGAGTGTGAAAAAGAGCTCTGAATGGGCCTCAGGGCAAAGCAAGCAAGGCCTCTCCCTAAAAGCCAACGTGCCTAAACTGAGGGCATGGTTATTGCAGACACACTGTCAGATGACATAAATCACTGGAAAGAACAATAACACTTAGTAAAGTGAACAGGAGGAGGAAAAGTATCACAGGTGAATTGATTCAATAAAAGAAGCAACAGCTGCCCAGAATTTGCAAGAGCTGTTCAAGACCAGGGCGCATGACGGTGATTAAAAACAACTGGAGTTTTTAAGGCTCAGGAAGAACATAGAAAAAGTGTTTGGTCAAGCCCAAGCACTTGCCAGGGCTTTTGCTTTCCAGCGGAAGGGCAACAGCCTGGGCTTCAGCCTAGCATCCTTTTTGCGGGGAGTCCCACAGCCTCCTGGGAGCAGCCAGTGAGGTCTTAACCTCCAAAGCCCTTCGTGGTTTGAGGCAACAGTTATCTGAAGGGTAACACATCTTCTTATCCACCACAGAGGCCTTTCTCCGAGGGCCACCACAAACGGTGCTAGTTGGGAATGGGCATTCTCTGTAATAGCCCTGCCCTACTTGTGAGATGCCCTCTTTCCCAGAGAGGCCTGCCAGGCTTTCACTTTCATCTACTTTTTAAAAAATGGCTGAACTTTAAAGCAACTTTAACCTCAGATATGGCTGACATCTTCATACTGTATGTGGTTTTCTATCTTCAAGTCCCTCCAGGTTCTGAATGCTGTTCTGCATTATTTGATCTGTGTGATTATTGATGTATGTACCCCATGGCAAAGGAACTTATTACAGGGACAACAAACACCCTGAATAGTAGTTAAGGGTTTGGTGTGCAGTGGATTCACCCTCAAACAATGTCCTGACACTAGTTTTGAAGATGAGTTTACTCAGCAGGAGTTAATGGCAAGCAGCATGTATTAAGTTCATACATAATGCACAGATCCTTTTTCTCTTACTTGTAACTCCAAGCAAACATCTCACTTAGCATACAATTTGGAAAAGAGCGCCTGAAATCCAACAGTTTTCATGCCAGTGTCAGAGCAGGTAGTTGCCTCTTTAGGCACAGTCCCTACTTTCCATGTTTTTAACTGGGCGCAAATACTTACAACACTAACGATTTCAAAAACTTCCTAGATAATAATCCACATGCTGAGCCCTAAGGCACTAGACTTGGCAATGAGCTACATAAAGCCTTCAATTCACCAACTATGCCCCTCAGCTCTTTCCGTTGGTTCAACAAAGATAGGCTATGAATCACACCTCTTTGCTGGCAGACACCACAGATGGCTGGGAAACTCAGAACCAACCTCCCATAAACCTAAGACTTGCACCTAAGAATTCAAAAACATTTCCATGTTCAGACTGGGACTGGAATCCTTTTATTGAAAAGGAAGGAGTGGGTCAGGATCTATAGGAGAACCTCAGAGCCCACGGGCTGTTACCATGTCCATTGATTTCATTGCCTTAAAGAGTCTGAATGCACCTTTTGGATGCAAAACTTCCAGAGCAGCTTATTATAACCAAACATGGAACCAATTAAAGACTATGAGATGGAATGCTGGAAGCAAGCACAAAAGAGGGCAAAATACACCAGAGCTCCACTTGGCACCTAAAAAACTGTTTCAGGTTCCTGCATTATAAAAGTTCCAGATACTCGCTCTATCAAGAGGGGGCTTCCTACCCAATTTTGTGACCGACAGACGTACACACAACCCACTAAAACAGCACAGCCACCACCAGAACCATTCCTTGTTATACTGTGCTTCCAAGTTGTTTCCAACTTATGGGTACCCTAAGGGGAAGTTAGCCTTCCTTGACACAGGGCTTTTGGTTTGTGCTTGAAAAAGAGGGTAGAGGCTGAAGGTGCTCTTCAAGACCCAGCCTGAGGGCTCTTCAGCACCTGCCCCCTATTAAAAGCTATGTCCTGAGGCCCTGGGTCCAATGTGCCACAGCAGCATAGTCCGCTGGCGTTTATGAGAGCATAGACAGCTAAGAGAACGAATCAAGTTCTGGCTATCCAGAAAGAGTTGCAACTGGCCCTCAGTTGCTGAAAGGCACGCTGGGCCACCAAGGCTGCCTGGAGCCCTTTAGTGACAGAGCCAACCCAATGAGGGCATCCGTATCTCAGGTTTGGAGGGCAGCTGGGTGTCCAGGTGCACCACAAACCTAATACCAGGTCTGGATTGTTGCCAAGAAGAAGGAGGCTTTGCAAGGGAAATGCCAGAACAGTTTTACGATGCTGCTTCTCCGCAGTCTTCCAGCATCCAGCAAGTAGGAACCATTTTCAGTTCCACTCCACCAAATGCATCTGAGGAAGTAGAGTGAAGCCTAGCAAAGAAGCTCATGCTGCCAACTTCTTTCTTTCAGTGAGTCCCAAAGGTGCTACAAGATCTCTCGACGTACCGATTCTACAGACTAACATGGCTATATCTCTGAATCATTTTCAAAGGAAACTGACTGACTTCTCTCCTTCCCTGCTGCCAAGCTCTGATCCCCTTTTTGCAATTCTCGCCACTCATTGGTGAGGTCCAGGTCCTCCTGATTTTATTTATTGTTCATTTGTTCAATTTATATCCTGTCTTTCTCCAAGGTGGCTGTGATCGACACAGCTTGCATAAAATAAGAAGGCAGTCTTTTCGCACCTAGAATGCAACTTGAACAGGAGCACATTTTGTGGTTCTTTCAGCAATAAGATAATATCCAAAGCACATTAAGGGTTGCACCATTACATTACTGAAAATATCTACACTGTTATTCAGGAATAAAACACCCTGGCTGCCCATAATGCAATGCTAGATCCAGGAATTCTGGCCTCTTCCCTCTTTCCTTCCAGGCTTGAGGCTTCAGAATGACACAAACGCTGTTTCCTGGAGGAGCACATCTTTCATCCTTCAAAGACAGCAGACTAAGCAACCCTCCCAAGAAGAGGTAAGCAACGCCAAAAGGTATGCATCACAGTTTGTGGAACGTATGCTTTGGAACTTGCCAGTTTCAGAGAATTGCATTTTAAGAACAATTCACATTTCAAGCACATGACCTGCAAGATTATAACAATATTCCAAGAGCAACTACACCTGCCACTAACATTTAGCAATGACAGCAAGCCTGCTTCTGGAGAGGATGGCGCAGTTCTTAGCTACTATGGAGACAGGCCCTGATGGATCACCCCTCCACAACTGTGTACACATCCATAGCAGTTCTGCAGCAATAAACTACACAAGTTCACAACACAAGTTAACAGTGAACTTCAAAAAAACAAAATATGCACCAGAAACCTGATAACAGATCTGGTAACTATCGTTGCCACCAAGAAGAATGAGGCTTTGCAAGGGAAACACACACATTTAGGCCACAAAATAGGAAGCTAGGAAGATAGACAAATCACTAACTCTGTCAACTTACCCACAAGCCAGCTTTGGAAGTGGCCTGTTCTGCCACGGGGAAAAAACAGGAGGGCAAAGCGGGGATTCTAGGCAGGGCAAGGGGGCAATCATATTATGCCAAAGGGTCAACAGCCAGACCCAAGGGGACAAGGGCAGCTCCCTCTGTCTCTGCGCCAAAGGCCTGAGGTCCAGCCCTGGAACGGCTGAGAGCCGCCTTCGGACCCTCTCCAGCAGAAAGAGACCCAATCAATCAATCAATATCGTATTTGTTATTTGACGTTTTTAATTTGTTGCCTGCTTTACTTTACTGAACCCTTTCCTGTATTGTTATGTATTATTTATATGTATGATGCTATTATTTCCTAGATTGTATGCCATGGGTGGGTTTACTTTATCTATTTTATGACTTGTACATACAGCGCTGTGTAAATCTATAGCACTACATAAATAAAGCATAATAATAATATATTCAACTATAAGTTGACCTCATATTTTGGGGCTCAAATTAGGGATTTTGATATGACCTGTGGATAAGTCCAGGGTAAAACTTAGCAGCACATAACAAAGGATGTAAAGGCTGAAGTGAAGGAAAATGATGCTAAAGGCCTTTAAAAGTTTTGAAAGACACAACTATTTGTGCTCACCCTAAAGACTGGATGAGTGAGATAGTAGAGGGGTTCATGCTTGGTTTGGGGGCTCTGAAAAGAGAGTAAGCTCTCCCCTTTCACCAGGGCATGGTCTCTTTGCTGATAACTATTAAAGTACGGCACTTTTCTTCAGCCGCAGAGAAGTCGACCCAGTTTTTGGGCTAAAATGTCTAGACTTATACTCAAGCACAGGTGACACAGTCATACAGTTGGCCCTCCGCATCTGCGGATCCAATTATTTGTGGGTTTGATTAATATGTTCTCCCTAGGAATTTCTAAGTCCTCCAGAGCAATTCTGCCAGAGGTTGACCAGAAGCAGGAGAAACTAGCTGTTCCTCCAGAAAACGCGAGCCATTTGCAGGTCCTCAGTTTCTGGCAGATGCAGACCACAGAGTTGCCCTGGAGATGCCTAGAGAGGTGCTCTCCCAGATAAAAAGAGGAATGGGGTTTTTTTATTGGTGGTTTCTCCCCATTCGTGGGGGTCCTTTGCCCATAATGCCAGCAAAAATGGGGGGACTAGTGTAATAATAATCCTGCCAGGAACCCCAAGAGCCATCTCTGCCCCTGATGCTGCCAGTCAGGGCTTAAAGGCATTCCTAAGACCTGCCTAGATGCAAGGGGATGCACAGTGCAATGCTTTGAGAGCTGGGTGAGGATACTGGCTGTCCAGGGTTCGAATCCTGGCTCGGCAGGACCCACTCTCTCGGCTTCGGAAGAAAGAAAAGCCATTCTGGAGAAATCTTGCCAGGACAACCCTGCGATAGGGTCCCCACAGGTTGGAAATGACTCAAAGGCACACAACAACAACACAAGGACCTTCCAACCCCCCCCCCTCAAACACACACATTTACACATGAGATCTACAGGGAAGCCAGCCAGAAACCCAGTCACAGGCAACCAAGACCTCCTTGAGAGCTGTCTAGGTGCAAGAAGGCCTTCCTAGAATCACAGAATGCTAGCACTGGAAGAGACCCTCAACCCAAGGCCCCAAAAAAGATTTGCAGAAGGGCTAGAAAGCCAGGAGAGCCCTTGCTGCTGCTGACAAAACTGGGCTTAGAAGACGTCCTTTAGATCCAGGCACAAGGAGGCCTCCTTCCCTGGGCCTCAACGCTGAGCCCCACCAGGATCACAGAATGGGAAGAGAGCCCTCAAGCCAGGGCCCTGATCCAGCCCAAGCCCCTTCTTCTTCTTCTGCCGCAGGAAACTCTCCATCCAGCATCCCCATTGACAGATGGCATCCAGCCTCCTCCCAAGGAAGGAGGACTCCACGACTCTCCTCTGTCGATGTTTAGCCTGGAGGAGAGACGGTTAAGAGGTGGCAGATGGCCCCGTTTAAGTACTTGAAAGGATGTCGTATTGAGGAGGGAGCAAGCTTGTTTCTGCTGCTCCAGAGACGAGGACCAATGGAGCAAGGAAAAACGACTCCAGCTCAACATTCGGGGAACCTCCTGAGAGCAAGGGCCCTTTGAGGGTGGGAACACTGCTCTGGAGGGCCCTGGCGTCTCCTTCCTGGAGGCCTTTCAGCAGAGGCTCGGGGCTGCTCTGATGGAGGGTCCCTGCAGGGCAGAAAAGAAGGGGCCCTTTGGGGCCGCTTCCAACTCTCGGACCCTCCTGATCCGGGCCAGCAAGCCCAGGGCAGCCAGGAGAGGGTGTCACTCACCGCCATTCTCTTTGACGGAGCCTGAGGCGCCCCAAGTTCTGACTGAGGGCAGGCTTGGGGAAGGGGCCGCTGCAGGAGCGGAGAGGGCGGGACTTCCGGCGTCCGCGGAGGAGTCGGGGAGCCCAAGGGGCGGGGAGTGAGGGAGGGAGCGTTTCCATGGCGACGGCGCGTTGGGTGGGGGTGGGGGCCAGGTTTCCATGGCGACGGGCCTCCTCCCCTCCGGCCGCTCCCTCAGGCCTTACCTGCCGCCGGCGCCGGAGACGGCGGAGGGAGAGGGCAGAGAAGGAGGCGGAGGCCGCCGCCTGCAGAGGCGACTGCTGGCTCCGGTCTCTCTCTATCGCTCGCCCGCGCTTCTCGTCCTTCCTTTCCTCCCTTCTTGCCTGCCTCTGTCTTTCCTTCCTTCTCTTCTCGCCGCTTGTTTGTGTTTGTAACCAAAATGGCCCGCCCTCCTCCAGGTCACGTGGCGAGGGCTCTGCCAAGGTCGACGGGAGGGAAGGGAGTTCGCGCTACCCCGCCCCTGGGCATTGCGCAGAAAAGAGACGGAGCGGGGCGGCTGGGGGGGGCGTGGTCACGTGCAGGGGGAGGGAGACAGAGAAAGGGGAGGAGCCGCGCATGCGCAGAATGTTAAGTGCCTCGTCAAAGCGGAGGTCAAGAAAAGGGCGTCACTTCTACGGCTGGCGTCATCGGGGGCTGTCGCGCATCGTTAATAAAGACCTGCTGCTGGACCCACCGTGACTTCCCCCTCGGACTCATGGGCGCGTTCCTAAAGTGCCGGAGTCACGTGGCTCTGATGGAGCGAATCGTTGCCGACCCTACTCACGTGACACCGAGCCTGGTGGTCCGCACATGGAGGGTGCAGCGAGTTGTGCGTCACGGCAGCCCCTGCGAGCCATCTTGTCATGAAACGATCCTATACCTATGACATTTGCACCCTTAATGCATATATATTTCTAAAGGAGATTCTGTGATCTATCGAAATGAATTGTGTGTTTAACCTTATTTACCCAGCAATTCGTTATATATGGCCTCGAAAAATGTACCGCACTTTCCTTTATTTGTTTATGTAGAGTATTTGTACCCCGGCATAAAAGGCCTCAGAGGGCTTCCAGGCCTGTGTAATTACACAGGTCCCGCCCTAAAAGAGAGGCTAGATTTAAGGCACTCCATCCTCCATTTTGCAGCTTTGTATTTACGATTTGTTAATAGTCTCTAGGATCTTAGGTCTCCGGGCACTCTTGGTCAACCTAATAAAGTTGCACCAAAGACCTGAGAGCGTCCTAGAGAGAACACTCTACAGGCCTTTGTAGCTCCCAGCGCAGTCCTATGGTCGCTGTCGGACGTTGCACACAGAGTTGCCCTGGAGGACTAGAGAGTCCTAAGAGAACACTCTCTAGGCCTTTGTGCTCCTCCAGGGCAGTTCTATGGTCAGTGCTGTGGACGTTGCCACAGAGTTGCCCTGGAGACCTAGAGGTCCTAGAGAGAACCACTCTCTAGGCCTTGTGAGCTCCTCCAGCGCAGTCCTATGGTCAGTGTCTGTCGGACGTTGGCCACAGAGTTGCCCTGGAGGACCCTAGAGTTCCTAGAGAGGTGTTCTTCAGAGAAAACATGGTGTTTTTGTTATTTGTGGTTTTCCACATTCACGGGGGTCTTGTGCCCCTAACCTAGGAAATACATTATTATTATTCTATTATATATCTAGCGCTGTAGATTTGCACAGCACTCTACATAAAAACAACAAATATAAAAACACAGAGGGACAGTGCAAGTAATATATATATGTATTGTGTGTGTGTGTGTGTGTAACAAAATTGTTGTTGTGTGCCGTTCAAGACATTTCCGATTAGGCAACCCTACAGGGTTTATTGTCAAGTTTTCCTCTGAGGCTGAGAGGTGTGGACTTTCTAAAGGAGATTTCTAAAATAAAATTAGAATTCTAAAAAACATTTTAAATTTTCTAAAGGAGTCGTGCTTCTGTAGATGTTTCTGTGTGTTTATACCATATTACCAGAGGCATATTTACCATAGACTGATAGTCCGCTGGAGAAAAATAACCCGGTTTGGCACCGCTTTTAACTGTCCTGCTCAAGGCTATGGAATTCTGGGATTGGAGTTTTTGTGGGCCCAGAGCAGAGCAGAGCTCCGCTCTGGACCCCACAACATACTCCAACTCCCAGAATTCCATAGCCTTGAGCCAGAGAAGAGTTAACAGTGGTTGGCCAAACCTGGTTATTTCCCCAGAGTGGATGCAGCCTCAATTTACCTGTGCTTCCTTCCATTTTCGTAAGCCTTTTTTAACGTGTGCTAAAAGCAGCATAAAAGCCATTTGACGTTCCCTCTCCTAATGCAGAACTCTTCAAAGATTGGGAGAGAGAGCAGGGAAGCTCCACAAGATCATGGTGGAACCAAACCATGAGGAAAAAAACATCAAGGAGCAAACAATGGAGGATCTCTCAAGACTGGGGCTTCATCGCCTGAAAGGGAGGCAAGTGCAGAACCGTTCCACGCTGGAGGAAGGAGTTGGCTTTCAAGGCTTTATTTTTGTTGCAGCCTGAGGTGCAAAGTCTCTCTTTTAGCGATGGGGCTGGTGTGCTGCAGGAGATTAGGGCGCCAGGTAGGCATGAAGACAATAAATGAAAATGGCAAGTGTTTATCAGCCCAACCCGGTTTATGACCTGGGTTGTTCTCCTTGGGAAAGAGGGAACCACCTAGCAATGCTCTGTCTTATCTGGTTGATGACGAGTTGATGGGGTGGGTTCCCTCTGTTGGGACCCACCTGAGGGTTCGTCACCCATGCCTTCAGCATGCAGAGCAAGAACATCTTGGAAAGGTATCTACAAACTCACTTAGATGTCTCTTCCACTGCTTCAGGCCCACTTTGGAAGTCTGCTGTTTAAAATGACGCATGCATCCTAAAGGCTACAAGCTGTGCCAAAGCCATGCCTTTGGTCCTAAGGAGCGCAGCCTTGGCACCGCTTCTGGCTGTGCTTTATTTTGGCAGCTTTATTTTGGCCGTCTCTTTGCACCTCTCAGCACCCAATTAAGCTGTTGGTGTTTTGCTGATGAAGGCAAGTCCCAGGGCAGGAATCTTTTCTCTCGTCCTCAGATTGAACGGGAAGAACCTTAGGGCACAACAAGCCCACACCTGCAAAAATATGTGTATGTTCATAATTGGTTGAGCAAGAGCCTACTATAACTAAACAATTACCGTGCTGTGTATCTGCTGATGGTTTGGTTCCAGCCCACCCACCCCATGCCCCTTTGGATAACAGAATCTGTTTCGTCCCATTAAATACCGTGGCATAGTATAGCCATAGCAAGCTGATTTCTATACCGACTCATCAGTGTATTTAAAGCACTCCCTAAGCAGTTTACAAAGTGTTAAGAATTGCCCCCACCAAGCTGGGTACTCCTTTTACGCAACCTTGAGAAGGATGCAAGCCTGAGTGGGGGATGTCCTTATATAAAATGGCCGAATCAGGTTTGATTTTTGGAATTTATATTTTTAACATATTTTTAACCTGGGTTGTTGAATCCGTAGATGTAGAATCTGTGGATAACAGGGGCCAACTGTATAGCGTTACATTCCACTTCAATTGCCTTCCATGTAAACTATAGTATCCTGGAGTATGCCCTACCTTAAACCTAAACTCCAAGATTCCACACACTGAACATGGCAGTTTTAAAATGAAATCACGGGTGTGACCATTTTTTCCCCTGAGATTGCTTGCCACCATTGGTCCAAAACATACTGCAGAAATAATCCAGTTTGAGACCATTTGAACTGCCCTGGCTCAGTGCTAGGGAATTCTGGGCATTGAGTTTGTTGCACAAAGGAGCACCTCTGACAAAGAAGGCTAAATATCTCACAAGACTTCAGTCCCCACAATCCCCTAGCATTGAGCCAGGGCGTACAAGCCTGTCTCAAACTGGATTATTTCTGCAGTGGTTTTGGACCATTACCTCCTTTGAGGCTAAGCGTGTGACTTGCCCCAAGGCGCCCAGGGGGTTTCTTTGGCCAAGTGGCAATTTGCACTCCCAAAGACCATGCCCAGCACTCAAACCACTTGCACAGCCCTGTTCTCTCTTAAGAACCAAAGGGTTGCCTAAATAAAAAGAAGGCATTGCCTGCTGTTGGAAAGAGAGCCTCTTACGGGATGAATTCCATTGCTAGCAACAGCCACTGAGAAGACCCTCTCCTGCATTCTCACTGAACATACCTGTGATGGATAGAAAGCCTCCCACAAGCCTCTTAGGAAGTCAGGCAGGGTCCAGGCTCATAGAAGTCTTCAGACCGTCTTGTTTTTTGTTTGCATTTGTTTCTCAGCAATTGTGGCACGCCACATTCCTGCTGGAAGATCCTGGGGGCAGGCAGTTGGCCCTGGACCCTCAGCAGTTGCCTGCTCCTGGCCCAGAGGCCTCTTCTGCCACAACAACTGGTGCCTGACTATCTGTGCCCACCCTCCTGGATCATTGCCCTGTGCCCACCTGCCCCACAGAAATGTGGGAGGCAGCACAGTCATAGTTACCTTTGGGAGGATGAGGACAAGGTTCACCCACATAACCGGGCATAGTCCACAGTTTTGAACTTGTTGTGGCCTTACCCAAGGGAAAGGGGGAAAGGGAGGTGGTATATATCTGCTGGATGCTGCGCTGCCATCTGGTCCATTTGCTCCGCTTCTCTCTGGCTGGGCAGTGGGATGGCACACCTCCTGTCTTGCTCCTGTATTGCCAGGCGTTGCTGTGGCGAGCCGGCCAAACTCACTTCATTTGGGTGAGCCAAATAAAGAAAAGATGGGGGAAATGGGGTGGGCAGAGATAGTAGTTGGGTCAGTGTCTGACTGTGGGGTAGTGCTTTGGTGATGTTGTGATTCGACATGCGAGGAATCGGCCTCTGGAGGCCAGGGTTCAAATCTCCCCTTGGCCATGGAAACAAACAGAGTGCCTAGAGCTAGTCACATCAGCCTGAGAAAATGGTCATGGTGGCAAAGCTTCTCTGGATCAAATCTTTCCAAGAAACATCTGTGAACAGTTAGTTTGCCTTAGGGTAGCCATAAGTCAGAAACAGCTTGTAGGCACACATCATCCAAGGGTGGTGGATTCTCCTTCATTGGATTATTTGAAACAGAGTTTGGATGTCCACCCCTGAAGGGTGCTCCACTGGCAGGGCCTTGGACCAAGGGCCCTTGCCTTGGGGTCCCTTCCAGGTTCTAGCGTTCTCTAATGATGTGATTCTAGAACTGTAAACTTGTAACCTTTAGAAGAGCTGTTTGTGGAACTCATGGAGACATGAAGTGGTGGAATTCAGTCGGGGAAAAGCAGTCCCAGTGCTATTGTGGAAAAAGTGGAGGGGAACATCACGACTGACTTTTAAATAAAATATGTACACTTTAGTCAGAAGAGGGAATGGATGATGCCTTTCTAGAACAGATGACCACACCTCCGGAAAGGAGAGATGTAGTAGTGATGTGACCTTCAACTACCCTGATATTTGTTGGAAGTCAAACCTCAGCCAGATCCTCAGGTCTAGTAAATTCCTCACTTGCCTTGGAGGACAATTTCATGCGTCCAAAAGGTGGAAGAGGCAACAAGCGGGTCAGCTCTTTTGGATCTGATCCTAACCAACAAGGATGCCTGGTTAAGGGGTGCAAGTGGCGGGATCCTAGGTGGAAGTACCAGTTCTCCTGGAGTTTGTTATCCAGTGGAAGGAGAAGCAGGGCAGAGTCAAACCACGCATCCTAGACTTTAGGAGAGCGGATTTCAGATAAGTATTGAGGGGATCCCATGGTCAGAAATACTAAAAGAAAGGGAGTTCAGACCAGATGGGAGTTTCTCAAAAGAGAGATATGAAGGCACAATTCAAAACCGTTCCAGTGAGAAAGAAAAATGGGAGGTGTCTCAAGAAAAGGATGGATGACTAAGGAACTTCCAACCTGCGAGCTAAGATAAAAGCATGTATAAGAAAATGGACAAAAAAGGGGGAAATCACAAAAAAGGAATTCACAGAGAATAGCAGGCATTTGTAGGTCGGGTAAGTCAGAAAAGCTAAGCGCCAGAATGCTCAGGTGCTAGAGAGGTTAAAGACAACAAAAGGGCACTTTTTTCGGATACGTCCACGAGCAACAAGGAAGAAGACATAGTATACACCCAGCTCTTATCATTCTGTCTGTCTGGGTGATATGAATTAATAATTTCTTAACTGCCTTTCCCACGTGGATCAAGGGGGGAAACAATAGCAATGAAAAACAAACACAATATTAAGTCATGGCATCTATTCAACATCTTTATCAATGACCTGGATGACAGAATTGGGAGCCTACTTATTCAAATTGCAGATGATCCTAAATTAGGGGGAATAGCTCTAATACTCCAGAGGACAGGATCAAGATTCAAAATGATCTGAATAGACTTAGAAGCTGGGCCAAAGCTAACAAAAAAGATTCAACACGGAGAAATGTAAGCACTGCACTTAGGGAGGAAAAATAAACTGCACGGTATATAGGTATGGGGGACACCTGGCTGACTGAGAGAGACTTCTACGTGTGAAAAGGATCTAGGAGTCCAAGTAGACCATAAGTGAACATGGACTGAAAGTGCTGATGCGCACAGCATAAAGGCCAATGCAATTTTAGGCTGCATCAATAAAAGCATAGTGTCTAGATCAAGAGAAGTAATAGTGCACTTTTATTCTGCTCTGGTCAGGCCCCACCTGGAAATATTGTGTCCAGTTCTGGGCACCACAATTCAAAAAAGGACATGAGAAAACTGGAGCCATGTGTCCAAAGGAGGGCAGCCAAATGGTGAAGGTCTGGACCAACCATGAAGCCCTATGAGGAACGACTCAGGGAGACGCTGGGGATGTTTAGCCTGGAGAGAGGTTTAAGAGGTGACATGATAGCCCTGTTTAAATATTTGAAAGGATGTCATCTCTTGAGGGGGGAGCGAGCTTGTTTTTGCTGCTCCAGAGACTAGGACACAATGGAGCAATGGATGCAAGCTGCAGGAAAAGAGAATCCACCTCAACGTAGGGGAAATTCCTGACAGTAAGGAGCTGTCGACACGTGGAACAAACTCCCTCGAAGTTGTGGAGTTCTCCCTCCTTGGAGGTCTTCAAACGGAGGCTGGATGGCCATCTGTCGGGGATGCTTTGATCTGGATTTCCTGCATGGCAGAATGGGGTTGGCTTGGATCTGGAATCAGGGGGCCCTTTGTATTCAGAAGTGCATTAGTGGAGGCCTCAGCTACAAGAGACAGCACTGACTGGGAAAAGGTAATTTGGAATCCAAGGAGTTTATCACACGGGGGAATTTCTCTTAATTGCGAATGAAAAGAGAAGTGGGGCAGCAACGCATTCACATGAATTCGCTAGTTCAGTGAATGTACGTGAATTTGAATTGCATTCGAACTGACTTCCCATTGCCCGAAAATCGCTTCCCATTGCCCTGAAATTGCATGTGGTAGTCTATACAACCAAACGTTATAAACCCCACGATTGCATTTGGTGCCATTGGATTATGCTTCACATTCCCTTATCTGATAAACCCCAAGAGGCTGCCATCATGTGTGTTAAAGTGATTGAAAAAGCTTCCTTCACAAAATGTGTTCCTGCCCAAATGAGCAAATATAGGGCCTGAACAGACAAGCCAAAATAAAGCTGCTTCGGGTCACTTTGGAGGTATTGCTATTTAAATGTTGCATGCGTCCTAAGAGGCTGGAAGCCGTGCCAAAGCCACCCTCCAGCCCTAACAAACTGGAGCGCAGCTTTGGCGCAGCTTCTGGTCTTTTAAGATGTGTGTATCATTTAAACAGCATACCTCCAAAAGTGACCCAAATCAGCTTTATTTTGGCCTGTCTGTTTGGGCCCATAGTTAATCTGTGGAACTCAGTGCCACTAGAAGCAGAGAGAAGAAAGCACATCCAGACGCATGAAAAAGACCAGAAAGTCCCAGGTTTTGCTCCTGTGTTTTCCAATTTTATTTTGGTGACCCATGTTTTATCCCAGATAATTTCTGTCAGCTCCCCGTACAATCAGAGCCTTTTTATATCAGGTCCCCAGGTTAGATTATTTTTACCAAGTTAAAAATGACAAGTTGCTTCCTTGAGAACAAAATTTGTGAGGAACTGCATCCTTAGCACCGAATAGGTTTCCTAGGGTTTACCACATTGGGGCTTATTCAGCATCAAAGAGCCATTAAAGCGCATTCTAAGCATCTCACAAATGAAGCAGAATGCGAGCAATTGCGCAAAAGTGCTGATAAGCATTTGCTGAAATCCGAAAGTAAAAAGATGTGTGTTAATGCTTATTATTGACCATTAATGGCGGGTTTTGGGACATTGTGTGAAATCATTTCACATAATGATTTGTCATTTTTCTGGGATCTCTTCATGTTGAAAACCCCAAAATCTGTTTCCCTCTGAAGGGGGGGGGGTTCTGGGCATCGCAGTCCAACCACTTCCAGCGGGGCCCACCCCTGAGAAGGATGAGAGAGAAACTACAAATCAGGATTCCCTCTCCTCTTTTATTCTCTTTTTTCGCGTAGCCACAATCCGTTAGTTTCTGGTATTTACGATTAGCTTACGATTTCTTTAGGCTGTGCCTTAATCCCCCACCCCCACCCTGTCTATTTAAAGCAGGGAATTATCTCCCACGCCCAGCTGACGTTGCTTCCCTCCGCTTGAACTTGAGCACGGAAAACACCTCAGGGGATCAAAGAATCAATCATAACTCACTCGGTTATTTGGATTCATAGTCTTTTTGTGGGTTTTCAGGGGTCTCTGTGGCCATGTTCTATCAGAGTTTCTTCCTGACATTTCGCAAGCGCATCTTGTGGCTGGCATCTTCAGAGAATGCTTTGCCTGGAAAAAGTTGGTGCTAATCTACCTGTGTCAGCCTGGGAATGCCGGAGGGATTTGCATGTGAGGCATAGCAAAATAAGGACTCAGCAAATGGGAAACCATTCAGAGTCCGGGCTTTCCCCTCCTCTTTGTCTAGCTATCGTCTCCGATTTCTCTCTCCCTTTCTTTCTAAGGTTTTGGAACGGGTTGTCTTTCGCGCTGTCTTGAGTTTCTTAAGCCAAACTCCATTCTCGATCCTTTCAGTTCTGTTTCCGCCCCAAGGCATTCTACAGAGACAGCTCTCACAACTCTCGAATGACCTTTTACAGGCCAAGGCTAATGGCCTTTACTCGTTTCTCATCTTCTCGATTGTCTGCAGCCTTTGACACTGTTGATCACCTGTCATCCTAATGACATACTTCTCTGACCTTGGGTTCTCGACTGCTCTCGACTGGTTTAGATCTTACTTGTCTGGCAGATCTTTGCAGTGGTGCAGGGTGTCTCTGACTTCTTCTCCTGTTTCCCTTCCTGTTGGAAGTTCCTCGGCTCGTTCTGGGGGTCCCTTTGTTTTTTCTCTCTCACACTGTCCTTAGGAAAAACTCATCAGCTCTTTTGGTTTTCCTCCATCTGTATGCGATGACACCCCGCTGTATCTTTCTGCCCCGACCTTTCTCCAAGGCTTTGAACAGCAAGTTTCGTCCTGGCCTCACAGCTGTCTACACAGTGGATGCGCCATCGGTCGTTTGAAAGCTCAACATGTCCAAGAAGGGAGCTTCTTGTTTTCCTCCTAAGCCCAACCTTCAAACTCCTTTTCTGTCTCTTGGACAAATTTCCATTCAACCACGTTCCAGCATAGGCCCGCAGTCTGGCTTTATCTTTGATCTCTCTGTCGTGTCTCCCTTCAGCATTCCACGTGACCACAGCCAGGCTTGTTAGCTTCTTTTGCCCAATATTGACAAAATCGACCATATTCTCCGGCCTCTACTGCCAATGATTCCTGGGTCCAATTGCTCCTAGTTGATTCCTCCCACGATTGGATTACTGTTCTGTCCTCCTGGTGGGTTCCTCGTTTTCTCACCTCCGTCATTTAATCTCTGTCCAGCACTTCGCTCGTGCACGCATTATCTACCTCACCCCACCGCTCTGACACTACATCCTCTCCCTGTGTTTGCGATCCCTTCACTGCTCCTCTCCCTTTCCGCCACTTCAGATTAAGCTATTATGCTGTCGAACATCAAACCGCCCCTCCATGACTCTGGCCCTCCCCTACTTATAGACCTTCTTTCTCCTCACCTTCCCACCAGGGCCCTCCGCTAGGTAGTTCAAGGGCTTTTCCTCGTCTCAGCCCAGGATTTCCTCTGCCCACCAACTAGGATTCGCCACTCCCTTTTACACTTCTTTGCCGGCCCCTCATCTCCTGGACCCTTCTTCCTCCACAAGCCATTACTGTGAGCCATACTTCTTAACCAGCTTCCCTTAAACGGACGTTGAACAAACATCCTATTCAGAGAAAGCTATTCCCAGGCTATCCGCACTAATGTCCGCCTGCACTATCTGATCTTTGTGTTGGCCTTGCTTTTATGATCCCTATTTCCCTTTATTGCCTTTACTGTCTATGTATTACTTCCTACTGGTGACCTACTGTATATATGTTCCCGGACTTACTGATTAACCCTTCCATTATGACAGACGCTGTAAAGCCCTCCCTTCAGTCCCATAGGGCTTGGTAGACCGGACTCGGAGCTGTTGAGAGGAACATGCGACCCCTCTTCCCTTCCCGTCACCACCCCTTCCCTTCTGTTTCATGTCTTTTAGATTGCTTTAGCCTTGCGGGCAGGGGATCACCCGTCTAACTAAAACGATTGTATGTTACAGCGCTGTGTTAACTTTACGCGCTCATAACCTAAAGGCTAATAATACTAATACTTACGAAATGTAATAACCTTAATAATAACTTAATAATGATCCCCCCATCGCAGACCATGAATCCTACCTTTGCCTTGAGCCCTCCCAGCCCTGATGCCTGCCATCAGCAAAGCCGAACAAGACACCACTGCAAGTCGCCCTTTCCTGCATTCCCAGGCCTGCCCCTAGTAGATAGAGACCCCGCTTTTTCCAGGCAACAGCATTCTCTGAAGCTTGCCATCCAACCAGTTGCTGCTTGCGAACGTCAGGTAAGACAACTCTGCCAGAACACTGGCCACAGAGGAAAAAACCCACAAAAAACTCTGGATGCCGGCCATGAAAGCCTTCGACTTTATATTTGGATTCAAATAGGGTTTTTTAAACAGCAGTGGTGTATAGCAAAAGCTCAAAAGATTCATCCAAGGCATAGAGTCTAGACAAGTGTTTGCTAAACTGATCCTCCAGATGTTTTGGACTTCAGGTCCCAGGACTTCTGGGAGTAGAAGTCCAAAATACCTGGAGGACCAAATTTGGGAAACATTGGTCTACATCATTAGTTCTCAGCCTAAGAAACATTGCCCATGTCTTCACTGCTCAGCTATATCCCAGTTTGATCCCAGTTTAATTGTCAGGGTTCCATTGTGTGAAATGCCAGGATTTGTACTCCGTGAGGGACTTGAACCAAGGAGGGTAGCTATGGGGCTGGAGGGGATTTCTCCTCCCAAATAAGATTTCTCCTTGGCGCCATGACATTTTCCTTCACTACCCACATTTCTAATATTGCAGAAATTTAAAGTATCAGTTGAGTCTTTATAAATATAAAAGATCTAGAAATGAACAATTTTCAGTATCCTGTTCCCTGTCATGTAGAAATATGGAGACGGAAGGAAAAAATCATTGGGGGAGGGGATGCCTTCATTTTACCTCCCGACATGTATCTGCACTACCCAGCTATATCAGCATGATACCACTTTGACTGCCCAGGGTCCATCCTGTGGAATCTTGGGGTTTGTAGTTCAATGAGGGTGTTTTCCAGATGTTCTCAAAACGAGTCCCAGAAGTGGGCATGTGGCCCAGAGAAAGGAGCATCTTTGTGCCTGAACTTGTGCCATCCATCCTGATCGCCCCAAGCCTTGTTTCTGGCTGCTCACATGGTTCCTTCTTCTTCCATTTCAGAGCAAAACAGACCCATGATGCTGAGCTATTGCAAAAACCCTTTGCCACAAAATGTAAGTCACTTTCCACCTGCCCTAATATGTCTAGAGGTAGTGTGTGTGTGCACATGCGTGTGTGCATGCGCACACAGCTGATAATATGGATGACTTTCCTTACCTTTGTTGTCTGCTTTATTCTTTTCACCTTTGTTTTCTCCACAGTTTTGGTGGACAGCTCAGCGCAGGAAAAGATGAATAATACAAGCATATCTTAGGTCCAAAACATACTGCAGAAACAATCCAGTTTGAAACTGCTTTAACTGGCCTGGCTCCGTGCCAGGGAATCCTGGGAATTACAGTTTATTGTGGCCCCAAATTTCTCCGACAAAGAAGTCTAAATGTCTCCCAGAACTAGAAATCCCAGAATTCCCTAGCATTGAGCCAGGGCAGTTAAAGTGGTTTCAAATTGGATTATTTCTGCAATGTGTTTTGGACCAATGTAAACAAAACCTCTGACAAAGAAGCTCCTTTTTACAAAGTCTTTTTTATGCTCTCTCAGCTTCACTGTTTTCCTTTCTCAGCCTCTGTCCATCCTCTGTTTTTTTAGCAGTAGCGGCATTGGGAGGATGGTGAAAGAGAGGAGAAAGAAAAACGGACTTTCAGTGTAATGTTGCAGAATCATATCTGCAGTAAACAATGCAATAAAACTTGATCTGAGAGAGGAGGAGATTCTACTTTAGCTGATCCTACTATAGCCATGTGTGCCTGCCTACAACAGGCAAGGCAAATAGGAGCTGCCCCCCGAATGCTCAAAATGCCTTACTAACAGCAAAACAGAGAGAAAAGGGGAAGTCAGAGAAGCCAGTCTTACCAACTCCCCACCGTCAACGTGTTTAAAAAAGCATAAATCCAGATGTTAGGCCACCAAAATGGAAATCAACAAAAGTGGAGGCTGGTGAAATGAAAGATCAACCCTGGATGCATTTGAGGATAAACCTTCCAGTGGCCTCTAGAGTGTTCTCAATGTTTTTGTTTTCTCATGCAAGGTTTACCTGGCCTGGGTGATTAATTTCACAGTATTACATACAGTATTGTTGGTTTTGAATTAAAATAATGTGCTGGAACATGTTGAATTCCTTCTCTCTTTTTTTGTGGGATAGGAATATCTTTCCTTTTCAGGTTATTTATGACTGTGGTACCAAAGGTTCTGTTAAAGAAGTCATGCCCAAGAACACATTGATTTTTGTTAACTGAAGTACACTGGGCCCTTGGTATATGCTGGGGCTTGGTTCCAGGACCCCCTGTGGATACCAAAACCCAGAGATGCTAAAGTCCCATTAAATACAATGATGTAGTATCTCTTCTATACAATAGCAAATCAAGGTTTGCTTTTTGATGTTTAAAAAATATATATGTTTCCAAGCATGGTTGGTTGAATCTGTGGATACTGAAGGTTGACTGTATGCCTCTTTCATTTCTTCTCCTCTTGTTCTTCTCAGCCACTCTCGCCAGCTGTGACTTCGATGACACAGAGAGCCCTTTCTGTGACTGGACCCAATCTGAGGGCAATGGTGGGCAGTGGCTCCGAGGTGATGGGCCAAAGCCTGGCCAGAGTCCTGGCCCTCCAGGAGGAAGGCCTGAACGGAGTAAGACATTTTGCCCCCAGCACCTTGCCCTTAGTTTCTTCCAAGAGGAGGGCTGTAAACCTGTGGCTATCGCGACTTTTTCCAGGCATGAAAAGGAGCTACTCTTTGTGTTTCCCTTTCACACCCTGGAAAGGCCAGATCGGGGCCGTGCCATGCAGTTGCCATGGACCCAATCTGGCGGTAAAAGGGGCAGCTGGAGGCTGCCTCTTCAGGGCTGTATGTACAGCCTGTTAACCTAGACTGTTCTTACCAAATCAGGACTGTTGGAGGATATGCAATGCTGCCTAGGAGTATTGGAAAGCTCCTTTAAAATTTGGACTAAAATTTGACCACATTCACCTCCCACCCTTTCAGCATGGCAGCCACTAGTTGGCATTCCATCTATCACCAAAGCTGATGAAGACCCTCCTTTCGAGAGCTGCTTTATCCCAGAGGCATAGGCTATATCTCCACCCCATGAAACAAAATTTAAATAATCATGCACCAACTGCTTTTTTCAGGAGGATATTACATCTACCCAGAAGCAGGAAAATCAGCCCAGTTGGAAAGCCCAGCTCTGGATCCAGACGCCACTGAGCTCTGCATGGAGTTCCTCTATTATCTGTACAGCTTTGGGGACAAGGCTCAGCTGGCAGTTCAAGTCCAGGATGCTTTGGGGAACATCTCCACCCTGTGGACTCGAGGAGGGCTGCAGAGTTCAGCCTGGCTGGTTGGAAGCGTGAATGTACAGAGCCCAGTTCAGCGTCCTTTTAAGGTAACTATTTTGTGAGGGAAGGAGGAATGGAGCTGAGAAAAGTGACTTTTTAGATTATAGCTCTCAGAATGCCCCAGCCAGCTCTGCACAGTTTGCACCCCTGCTTTAGAGCCTTAGTTTTCTACTAGTTCCTCCCACCACCCCCTGCCAAAAAAAAATCAGAACATGACATGCCACTAGGCTACAGTAAACCACATATTTAGGTAGTGGTAAATATTAGAAAAGACAATAATGCTAGGAAAGGTAGAAGGCTGTAGAAAGAGATGAAGACCACACGCTAGATAGATAGATTCAGTTAGGGAAGTCATGAATCTGGATTTAAAGGACCTAAGCAGAGCAGTGGAGGACAGGAGGAGCTTGGAGATGTCTCACCCACAGGGTTGGCATGTGTAGGGGTTGACTCAAGGGCAGTTAATAACAACAGAAAATACCCTAAAGGCAGCAGATCCCATCTGATTGTGGCAGCTAAGCTATGTCAACCCTGGTTAGAACTTGATTGGAAGCTGCAGTGCCAACAAATCCCATGCTGTAGTAGGCTGTATTCCAGAGGACAGGACTAGCCAAATTACTTCTGAGGATTGCCTAAGAAAACCCTATGACACCTTGTTAATTAAAGAAATTATAGTTGCATCAGAAAAAGAGAAAAGTTAGCTATAATTAAGTTATAACCATGATGTAACTTATTTGAACAAAATTATTTGTAACTAAGCTATTTACTAGCCATTAGTTGCTTGTAGCCATCAACTAGATATTTGAAACTGGCCGCTTGCAAATAACCACTTCATTTGTAACTGGTTACTTCTGAGCCTAGCATTTCTATAATCTATCCCTGTGATGTAAACCTTTGCTTAAGGAAAATGAAAAAAAAAGTGTCAGTAAGTCCAACCAAATTCTGTAGCATCTCTGGAGGGATGCTGATGTTTATTGTGGCTCCATTCCGACCACAACACCCCTTCACCATGGCTCTGATTCCTGTCACATTCCCCAACCTTTTCCCAGTGGCAGCTGGTAGTTCCCATATCAGTGGGCAGGAGTGGCAAACCCACTCCTGCTTGTAATGTGAACTTTAAACTACAGCTGTTTGGGGGATAGGGTTTGCAAGCTTGGATGTCTCTTTGACAGTTCTTGCTAAATTCCAGCATGGCCGCTGACCATCTCTCTCCTTGCAGGTTGTGTTCGCAGCCACACAGGTTGACACCAAAGAAATCGATATGGCCCTGGACACGGTCTCCATCAGGCTTGGGCCTTGCACACGTAAGCTACCCCAATTCTGGGCTTCTCCCCCTTGCAGATTCAAGCAATGGAAAGCAGAAGGGCAGGTGGTGTGGGGCCAAGGGTCTGGGACCCCCTGACAAAGAATCCCAAATTTGTTTCCTATCCCTGTCAACTGAGAGATCCTTTCCTTTCCTCTTTCCTTGTTGCTTCTGGCCGGCAGCCTGCGTGACCGGTTGCGACTTCGACACTCCAGACGACCTCTGTGGATGGGAGAACCCAGCTGACGGGGATGTCCAGTGGGAGCCATGGCTTGGGCAAGGCGAAGAGCCTGGTGTGGGGCCCGAGGATGACTTCTCCAGACCAGGATGTGAGTTCCTCCTGCCTTAGTTGCCCTTCCTGGGCTGGGAGAAGAGTGATGGTGCCAAAACTCCCCTTTCTCTGAGCAGTGAGGCACTCAGGGCATTAGCATTGGCCTGCTCAAGAGGAGAGATGAGAGCAGACAAACATCAAGGAAGAGCAAGCTGCCCTAGACCAAAACCAGTCAACTCGGACTGGTAGCATCAGCTCTGTTGGGGTTCAGACACAGGAGTCTGCTGAGGGCTGAACCTGGGATCTTCAGCACAGTAATGCAGGAGGCTGCTGTAGTACCCTTGGCATATTTGGTCCTGTTTTGTCAACTCTTCTGGGTTTCAAACAGGATTCTTTCCTAATAGGTCCTGGTGAGTCTCCCAGGGACTGAATCCAGGACCTTTTGTATAAAAACATATGAGTCAGACCATTGAGGGTTAATCTAGCCTAGCTTTGTCAGCTCTGACTGGCAGGCATGGCTCTCCATCAGAGGTTTAAACAGGAATCTTTCCACACCTGGCCTGGAGATGCAACTGGAGACTGGGATCTCTGGAATATGCCAATTTGGGAAACTTGTACTGAGGTAGACCTTTTTTTGGAGGGAGGTTCCCATCCAGCCCACTGACTGTCAGAAGCAATAGCCAGAGTTGCAATCTTTGGGGAAAGTCTCATTTGGACAGAGGGGGTTGGTTTAATCTCACAGCAGAACTTGACCCTTTCTCAACCTCCCTTACAGTTGGCTCCTACATGTTGCTGAATGCGTGGGTCCCAGAAAGCACTGGGTCGGCCCTTCTCAGAAGCCCTCCTTACCAGTCCCAGGGGGGCTGCCTCTCCCTCAGCTTCTATTACACTCTGCATGGCGTTGGCAATGACACAGTGCTGAAGGTGTATGTGGCACAGGTGGCAGCAGGCAAGTTTGCAAATCCTCAAGCCCTGGGGAAAGGTGGCTCTCTGAAAATCCCAAAAGATTCCTGGATTCTCAGGGCAGCTGCCTCTCAGCTTTGGAGGGAGACGTTTGAGAATTAAGTTTCCTATTTCTCTTTGCTTTCCTGTTTCATCAGGGGGAGAACTGGGGTCCCCCTTGTTAACCCTCAGTGGGGAGCATGGGCCCAACTGGACTCCAGGAACGGTCAATTATACTGGGATAGCTGACATCCAGGTAAGGAGGCTGAGGGATACAACAGAATTGGGACTTTGGGGCTGGGAGGGGCAGTACTCAGCTTCATGAACAAGGGGTGGGAGGAACAATATAGGTGTTTTTCTACTTGTTGTGACTTTGAAGTCTCAGATGTGTCTGATCTTACTTAATTTCTGCTTAGTCTGTGATCAAAAGAAGTTTCTTCCCACCATGTTCTCTGACTGTTCAGGTTTAGCAAAGGCTTGTAAAAGGGCAAGAGTTTAGCCAGGGGTATAGCTAGGTGCCAGCGGGGGGGCGGGAATTAGGGCATTCCTCCCCCCTGGAAGTCTTCCTTTGGTCCCCAGACAGCTAGCATTACTGTAACTTAACACTTCAGTTGAGTGGTTAGAAATACAGTTTAGGCGTACAAAACAAAGGGGCAGGCAAAGAATTACCAAGGGAATGCAGACACAACAGATATAAGAATTTGAAGCATGAACAGTTTCCAGATGCCTTTCTACAATGTTAGAAATTTGCAGAGTGAAGTAAAATTTCATGGTGGGGACAGGATTCCTATAGCAGGCAATGATGTCATTTTGCCTCCCACCCTTAGTAGCTACACTCTTGAGTTTAGCAAAGAACTTGACTGCATTGCTTTAGGGACATAAATATTAGCTTAACAAAGGATGTTAAAAGTTTTCTCCCTGCTAGGTTAGGAGGGATTGATCCTGTTGTTTTTTTACTGGAAACAGTAGCAGTATCTTATTTCAGCTCACACTAGATAACACACTTTTCCCAATGTTGCATAAGGATCTCCTTGTGCAACAGTAAAAACTCACTTAAATTGCCAGTCAGGTTGTGATAAAAGAAGAGGACAAAGAAGCCCCAATTATATGGAACAGAAACTAGGGCTTGGGAAAGTGACCCTTTTTGGACTGCAGCTCCCAGAATGTCCAGCTAGGATGATCGTTAAAGCTTTCTGGGAACTGTAGTTCCCAAACAGAAGAAGTCTGTTTTCCAGGCTCAGAGCAGGATCAAGGGAGACAGAGAGAAGGAGGGAGGACAGGCAGGCAAATGGATGGATGGATGGATGGATGGAAGAAAGGGGAATCCCAACATTCCCATAAGTGTGACCCATGAAACATTGGAGGAGGAGTTGGTTGTGGGGAGGTTTTCACTGGTGGTCACCTTGGATTTTCCTTCCTAGTTTGTTCTTGAAGGTACCTTCAGAGGGAAACCTGGTCTGGCGGTGGACAGCGTTCAGGTCTCTCCATGTGAAGGTAATGTTGCTCCCTGGGCCACTAAGGCTGGTGTGGGGGGAGAGTCAGCCTAATGTGGGGCTGGGCAGGGGGGCAGTTGGAGTGGGAAAAGGCAGGAATGGAGGGGATCAAACAAAGTTTCTCATCAGACTCTTTCCCCTCCATGTTTCTTCTCATCCTCAGAGATTTTCACCCAGTGTGACTTCAATGACAATGCCAATCCCTTCTGTGGCTGGGTCAATTCTGGTGACAATGCCGTCACATGGACACGGACGAACCAGTCCACTCCGACAGAAGAAACTGGGCCCCCGGGGGACTACCCCAATGGAGGTAAGGAGCCAAGGGGCATCTGGGGAGGACTTTGTCTAAGAAATCATTTTAACTACCAGAAGCGTCATTTGTATTCAGCTTTCTATCCTGGGAGCTCTTGGGAACATGTTTGGAGCCCATCCTCCCCACTGCCTTGTCCTCATAACAACCACCCTGCAGGGCTGCAATTTTTCACTATTTTTTTCTAGAAGAAAGGGATTGGAAATTTTATCAGTATTTTAGCAATTTGCAAGAACATCTTCAAAAATTGCACAGTTTTCAAACCCTATTTGCAGTTGGAAAGTTATTCTGTGCAAAATTTATCTGGGGTAATTTTGCCCAGAAAACATGCTGTTTCCCATGCAGAAAATGCTGTTTTCTTTACAAACAACCGCATATGAATTTTGCACAGAGAAAATACCAGGCTGAAAAGATTCTCATCAAACCAGGATTCTTCTCATCAGGATTTCTCAATATACATATTTTTCAATTTTTTAAAAAATGTTTTGAAATACTCTTCCTGGCCTAATACAGTGCGCCTGCATTATACGCGGGCGTGCTATACGTGGCTTTGAGCGTACGCACTCAAGCTGCGGGAAGCACATTGGGCGCAAGGGGCTTCGCATCCCATTTGAATTAATGGAGCTCAAGCATAGGCAAAATTCACCTTAAGCGGGGGGGGGGGTCCGGAACGGATCCCCCGCGTAAGGTGAGGCTCAACTGTACCCATGTGAAGTAGATCAGACTGCTGGGCAGTCAGTTGCTGCTTTTCCATTATTATTTTTGTTTTGGTGGGGGAGAAAAAAATAATGTGTAAGAGACTGATATAAAACCTTAAAAACTGGGAACAAAATAAGTAGATAGAAATCTTTACTTTTTATACATAGTTTATTTCTTCCTCATTATATTGTTGTTTAAATGTCGCTTTGTTCTGCTCTCATTACCCAAAGAAATAACTATTTATATAGGTAACTTGTAACTTTTGCCATCCACGTTGTGCCTTGCTCTGTGACTCATGTCTGCAGGGCCAAGTCATGGTTTGTTCTAAGGTTGTTTCTTTGGCTTGCTGAGAGAGAGACGAGCCAGAGAGCCATTTCTCTCTCTTGGCAGTTGGTATCTCCCATGTCAGTAGGGTAGGGAGTCCGTTCTGGGTTGCAGCCTCAACTTTAAGGCAGCCCTGGCTATCCTCTTTCTCCAGAGGGCTACTACATCTACGTGGAAGGAGGTTCCTTGGTACCAGGCCAGTCCGTCCGTCTGACCAGCCGGGCCTTCTGCACAGACACCGAAGCGTGTGTTGAATTCTACTATTACATGTATGGCATTGTGGAGGTCCAGACGCAGCTCCGGGTGCTGGCAGAGGGGCCTTCTGGAATGGTGGCCCTGCTGTGGACCCGGACTGGGATACAAAGCCCCACTTGGCTCTTGGGATCTGTGACAGTCCCATATGGTGGACCTCAGCCAAGCAAGGTGAGCAAAGCAGTGAGGGGAAGGAACCGGTGTTAACCATGTATTGGAAACATTAATTTTTCAGACAGTAATTCCCAGAATTCCCCAGCTAGCATGAATTGGCTCAGGGAGGTGGGCTATCATAGGGAGAAGCAGTTCCAGGTGAGTCAGGCAGTCTGAGTCACGGAGAAAAGAAGGCTAAGAGGTGATATGATAGTGCTATTTAATATATTTGAAGGGATGTCATATTCAAGAGGGAACAAGCTTGTTTTCTGCTGCTTCAGAGAACAGAACCCGGAACAATGGATGCAAGCTCCAGGAAAAGAGATTCCACCTCAACATTAGGAGGAACTTCCTGACAGTAAGGGCTGTTCGACAGTGGAATGCACTCCTTCCTCGGAGGGTGATAGAGTCTCCTTCCTTGGAGGTCTTTAAACAGAGGCTGGATGGCCATCTGTCAGGGATGCTTTGATTTGGATTTCCTGCATGGCAGAATGGGGTTGGACTGGATGGCCCTAGTGGGTTCTTCCAACTCTACGATTCTATGATTCTATACATAGCCAAGGGGTTTACCAAGGTTGAAGGGAGGTGAAGTAGTGAGATTTCAGCCCCTTACGTGAAGCCAACGGTCATGATAATAACCGAAGCCACAAGGGAGAGACAAAGAGAAGTCCCCTGTAAGCCAATTCAAAGGTCAAGAAGAAGTCCATGAGCAGGAAGCATGCAAAAGCCAGGGAGAACAAACAGTTACTGCAGCATTTGTAGTCCCCTGACCTTGAGGTGCTAGGTGTTTTATTGCTCAGTGGTTCTTATTTTAAAGGCTTTGGCTCCTCCACCACTGTTCCTCATCCTCACAGTATTCCACATATCATGGGGGGGGGGGTATCTTTGGTGTACCTCAATTCCAGCTGTTTGGGCCAACTTAGTGGCATCAGCTACTAAGTGCTCTGATTCGGGGGGAGCCATAATCTGGAGCCAGAGGACTTTCTGTACCTAACTCCTCTGCCTCTGATTGATTGGACTCTGCAGGTGAGGGGTTACACCAGACTGACTCTCTCTGCTTTGACTCAGGTGCTTTTTGAGGTGGTGAGAGGGAACAACCCTTATCTTGACGTGGCGTTGGACAACATCTCTGTGCGTCGAGGACCCTGCACAGGTGAGGCAGGGCAGGGGCAGGGGTTTGATCCTAGAAAGAGGAGGACACCTTCTCTTTACTTGTCTCCCAGAGGGCTGGGACTCCCAAGGGCCAGATTCCACCATCAGATTCCAACAGACAGCTGGAGCATGAAAAGAAAGAGGTGGACAGGTTTCATTGATCATCAACAAGCTCAGAAATCTAACTCATGTATGCGTTTTTAGCACATCCAGTTGACGTTAAATTGACATTAAATTCCAAAGAATCTGGAAATGTCCCATTCATTTCTCTCTGCCTCCTGCCCTTTGTCCTTCTTCTGAGCAAGGCAAGGAGAAGTAACAGACATCAGCCCCTTTTTGCTACTGTTAGCAAAACAGTAAGGCAAATGGGCCAGGGAGGTGCCTCCTATACGTGCTCCTCCTTTAAATACACACACACACACACACACACTACATCAGTATTCTTAAGATTTTACAGAAAGAAACATGACAGACAAACAATGCATTGTATCAGGTGTATCAGGTTTGCGATTCATAAATTTCCAGCCAACACAAAAAATAATATCCATCTGGCACCATGGCAAGCATTATGCTATGTGATAGCATTAAAAAAACCAACTGGTAAGGATCAGGGAGAGAAACAGCTGGCATTTTCATTGGCATAACAACTGGCCTTGTATCACATTGCATAGATTTTAGAGTTGTTCCATCTACACAATCTTCCTCGTTCTCATACTGAAACTGTCATCTCTTCCCTCCAACAGGCTCTGGGACTCCAGTTCCTCCGACCAGTTCCTCAACTGCCAGGCCAACCCACACTGGCCCTGCTGTGACCATACCACCTGTAGGCCCCATGACATCGCACCCCACCACTGTCAGCCAGCCTGGCCCTTCACCCACAAGCCATGTGGTGACAACAACGACCCATGGTAGACCCACCACCACCACACCCCAAAGCTCCACGGTGACTGAGCCCCATCCTACCACTGTCAGGCCCACGGCAGGCAGGACCACAACCATTCCCACAGCACCCCCCTCCACTAGCACAGGGCCCGTGGCCCCAACTGTTGGCAGCCCCAGTCCTGCCACCATCACCCAGAGGACCAGCCCCATCACCTCCACCACCAGCAGCACTGTTGGGAGCTCTCCTAGCTCAGCTGCCCCCACAGGAGACAGCCACGTCAGCAGTACCAGTCCAGCTACCTCAGACCAGGAAAGCCAGACCTCATCTGGGGTCCCTGGTAGAACCACACCAGTGAGCCATACAACCTCAGCTGCTGCTTCCACCACCAGTGCCTCCAAGACGACCACAATTGGCACAACAGCTAGTCACGGCAACACAACCAGCTCTGCAAGCCACACACAGCCTCCTGTCACTAGCCCTGCCAGCAGTAGTCAACCAACAACCACCACTGGCCACACTAGTCTGGCTGTGAGTACTTTTACCACTAGTTCCCACACAACCGTGGGCAACCACACCACTCCTGGCCACAGCCAAACAAGCACCACCACCCACAGAACATCAGCCACTACCAGCTCCACGAGTCTGGCCCCCACCCCCACAACAAGTGATTCCACAACAAGCACAACCAAAACAACAGTCAACCAGGACAACACAACTGTGTCCACTAGCGCCAGCCTCTCTACTGGCCACACCCAGCTGCCTATCACTAGCCCTGCCAACAGTAGCCGACCAAGCACCACCACTGGCCACACCAGTCGTCTCACCACCATGGGCAACCACACCACTCCTGGCCACAGCCAAACAAGCACCACCACTCATGGAACATCAGCCACTACCAGCTCCACTAGTCTGCCCCCCACCTCCACAACAAGTGATTCCACGACAAGCACAACCAGGACAACAGCTAACCAGAACAACACAACTGTGTCCACTAGCGCCAGCCTCTCTACTGGTCACACCCAGCTGCCTATCACTAGTCCTGCCAGCAGTAGCCAACCAAGCACCACCACTGGCCACACTAGCAGTGTTACAACTACTCGCTACAGCAGCAGTCATCCCTCCAGTACCACCACAGGGCAGACCAGTCCAAAGGTCAGCACTCCTGCTCCCACTCATTCCAGTACACCCCCGTTGCCAACCAACTCTACAAGCCACACCCAGCTGCCCGTCACTGGCCACAGTACCACCACTGGCCACACCAGTCTACCTGTGAGTTCTTTTACCACCAGTCCCCTCACCCAACGTCCCAGCACCACTGCAGGTGCCACCAGCCGTGTTACAGCTGCCACTTACACCAGCCATCACCCCTCCAGTACCTTCCCAGTCCACCCCAGTCCAAATATTGGCACCACTGCAAGCCACCCAGACCTCAGCAGCCCCAGTCCCACCTCAGTGGGTAGCCCCACTTCGAGCCATGCCAATCTTACCACCCCCAGCTCCATCACAACCACGCCGCTCACCACCCCTGGCCATGTTTCAAGCAGCCCTGCCACCACCAGTAGCTCCAGAATGACCACTTCACAAACCACTCTCCAGACCAGCCCCACTCTCACTAGTCCCAGCAGCACAGCAGCCACCATCCACATCACTTCAGCCCTCACCGAGCCTCCTGGAACCAGCCCCACAACCACCTCTCCAGGCTCCCCAACAAGCAGACACCCCAGCCCTGCCATAACCAGGACCACGGGTCATGGTACCCCTACCCCCACTGTCCCCCTTCTGACCAGCTCCACCACCAGCACCACACAGGTCCATGTGAGCCCCACCACCCAGCACACAACCACTGTTGGCCATGCCAACATTACATCCACCAGTAAAAGTACCACAACTGTGACCAGCACCAGGCCCACATCTACAACCCCAGGTGGTGGCCACATTAGCCCCACCACAGTTGGCCACACAGGTCCAATCAGTAGCCAAGCCACTGCTACAACCACTACTGTCACCCCAGCTACAAGCACTGTCAACATTGCCTCCACCAGTCAAGCCAGTCCTGCCACCAGCACCCCACAGATAAGGACAACCACCCCAACCCCAGACACCACTAGCCACGCAGTCACTGCGTCTAGGCAGACCACTGTCACCATCACTGAAAAAAGCAGCACAAAAATGCCTGTTGGTCCAGATGCGACAACCACAGCAGCAGCACTTCAAACAACCACAGCAAGGCCCATCCCCACACTAGGGGCCTCCACAGGGACCAAAGTCACGACCACCACTCCCGTCACACCTCCAGGTAAATGCCTTCATGAGTTTCCTTATGGAAGGGGGAGGAAAGGGGTGGTCTGGGGTCGTTTTGTGAACTGTAGATATAGAAAATACATGGCTTTTTGGAAAACCATTATTCCCGAAGTTGCATCCCTTTCTGAGCATAGAGGTCTATTGAGGGCCCTCCTCTGTGCCCTGCCAGCAAGGGAATGGCCTCTCTTCAGAAGCCCAGTTGGCACCAATCCTGGCTTCATTTAGGCACCAAGTAAAGCATGGCTATTTATTGGAGGCTTTTGGTCTCACATATTTATTTCATATGCTGTACACAGGTATTGTACTTCTAATGGTGCCCTGAAATCTTTTGATATGGGGCAAGAAATAAATTTTTGAATGAACAAATGAATAATACTGATAAAAATAAACAGAGTATGAAAAAAGTGTGTTTGGGGGCTTCAGTGGCCATGTTTGCTGGTGGATTCTGGGGACTGTAGTCCCAAAATTTTTTTGTCAGAGTTCTGAAAATAACAATATAATTTATACAGTATATAGTGTATAATATAATATTATATATATCAAATATATTATAATTTATATAATTTTTGTATATAAATTATAATGTTTTGTCATTATAAATGACTGAGAATGAAAGAGAAGGGAAGTAGATCAAGACCACTGTGTTGTTTAGAGAATAAAGTCATTCTGGTTATTAAGGAAGAGAGAGCCTCTGGGCTTATGCAGATCATCTTTCCATATCCAGGTTCAAAATATATACTTGGCTCCTACATATTTATGGTTAGAGGCACTACAAGGTAGGATGACATGAACATCAGCCTTGCATACTTCTCAGCATTTGCTTTGGTTCCTCTCTGGTGAAGGCAAGTTACTCTGTACATGACTTCTCTTTCTGCAAAGAGACTTTCATGTTGAGTTGATTTTTACAGGAGGGCTGGAATCGTCCAACTGCTGGGAATTGGAGTCCGGGGGGGAAAGTGGATTTTTAAGCTTTCAGTGATGATTATGATTATTTTACTCACCTCTCTCTATAGACTGAGGTGAAAAGAGCATGTAAAATCAATACATAGCAAAAACAATCCATACAGACTTGAAAATACTTGATTTTAAAATCATCTGGCAAGACCTGCTAGAAGTGATTGGTCTTTATTGCTGTTTTAAATTTGGAAGGTGTACCAGCTAACAAATCTCCTCTGGCAGGTCATTCCTCAATCTAAAAATGGCCTAAGAAGATGTCCTCTGGGTAACAGTTGCAAGCCTACTTTTGGCTAACTGAAGCAAATCTCTCCCAGGGGAGAAGTCATATTATACAGGAAAAGACAATCCTGTAGGTAACCTGGGATGGAGGATCAGTTAGAAAAGTAACTAGTTAGAAAAGTAACTATTCCAACTACACTTGTGTCTGACACTTCCCTGTCCCATCTCACAGATCAAGTGATCTGCACCATCTCTGGAGACCCTCATTACACAACGTACGACGGCCGCCTCTTCCACTTCATGGGCACCTGCACCTACCTGCTCTCTGCCCTCTGCAATGCCACAGCAGACCTTCCCACTTTCAGGGTCCAAGCAACCAACGAACACCGGGGAGCCAATAAGCAGGTTTCCTACGTCAAGTCCATCAGCGTGGAGGTCTACGAGACCCAGATCGTGCTGCTGAAATCACGGAGAGTCATGGTGAGTTCTTCTGCGGTGCATCTAGAAACCTGGGTCTTTCTTGTGTCCCACTTCTGTCCAGTGTTACTGCCCCATAAGTTCAAGTGAAAATACACAGGTCACAACCTGCTGCACCTTCTCTTCCAGCAAGGCATCCAATTTCCACTTGCTTTAGGTGTAGCTCCTCACATCCTCTGGCAAGAAAACAAATGTGGCAGAGATGCTGCACATTGCTTGTGACAACTCCCCCACCGTCCATGTGCACTCATCCAGTATTGGCAATAACACAGCTCTACAAGCCTACCCCACCCCAAAGTCCCTCACCAAATGCCTACACAAAATGCCTGATGTTCTCTTTCTGTTTGCCGATCTCCAGATACTGAGAGAGCAGCTATATAGAGCTAGTGGCTTCTACCTCTGCCCTCCACCAAGTCAGTGACTCTTTTCTTTTCAGCAAAAGCCCTACCCTTGTAGACCATATTCTCAGGGACACCACCTGGCCCAAAATACACAAGCAAGCCTCTAAACATCTCAGCCAAACAATCAACCTTGACAACCAAGACACTTGCTCACCTTGTTGTGTCCATAATGCAGGTGAATGGGCAGAGAGTGACCTTGCCGATTTCTGTGGCCATGGGCCAGGTGTCGGTGCGTCTCAGTGGCACTTTCGTTTTGGTCCAAACTGATTTTGGCTTCTCCGTGCGGTTTGATGGGAATCACCACGCCGAAGTCTCTGTCCCACCATCCTACTACGGACAAGTTTGTGGCCTCTGTGGTGAGTGGAATAGAGAGCCTGAGTCATTTGATGGAGCCGTGGCGGTTAAAGTGGTGTCAAACTGTGTTTTTCTACAGTGTAGGTGCACCCTAGGATTCCCAGAGCCCAAAGCTGTTTAACGCTTTAAGAACCTTAGGGCTTGAAACCTCAAAAAGCCCTCTTACTACCAGCAAGATCAGACAGAAGTGGGCTGGGGGGGACCAGGACTAAGACAAGTTCTGCTATGTTAATGGAGGGTGAGAGATCCAGGCTGGAAATCAAGACTCCTGCATACTAGAATGCTAGGAAATATGCAGTTTAGGGTCTCCAGCCCTTAGCAAGCCCCCTCCTGTCTTCCATCCTCCTGGTTACAGTGCCTCTTCTTACAGTGCTTCTCCTGGTTTTCAGGGAACTACAATGGGCAAGTGACGGATGACAACCTCATGCCTAATGGCACCTCAGCTGGGAGCAGTGCTGACAAGCTTGGAGAGAGCTGGCAGGTCCCGGATGCTGGAGATGCTGGGTGAGTCTTCCACAGCGTGGCTTAAAATCCCAGGCTGCCTTTATCTCTCTTCCTCCTTTAAATATGTCACATTTTGTAAGAATGTTCCAGGCGAAGCCTTTCCTCATATGGGATTCCATATCCCCCAACTGTCCCAGTTGAGCAGGGACAGTCCTGGTTAATCCTCTCTCATCCCACTTTTTGAGCATCTTCTAAAATGTTCCTGTTTCTTTCTCCTCCTCCTGCTTTTGCCATTTGTCCTCAGCCTACTTCTGTTACTGAAAGCTGAGTTCAGAGTTCAAAAGGAGTGTGACCTCAGTTAACAATTAAGAATGGAATAACTTGATTTCACTTTGATATTGCCTGGTTTTCATCTGTGAAATATTGGAGAGTATGAATTTTGCTTTAAGGGGGAACATGGACTTTCCTTGAAGCTGGGTGGTGACAACATGCGATCTACCCGCAGAGGCTGTTGTGTACCTTCAAGTTGTGTCTGACCTAAGGTGACCCTATCATGGAGTTTTCTTGGCAATATTTGTTCAGAGATGTTTTGCCATTGCTTTGTCCTGAGGCTGAGGGCATGTGACTTGCCCAAAGACAACCAGGAATTGAACCCTGGTTGTCTTTGGGCAAGTCATAGTCCAATACTCAAACAAGGGGGAGTTCCCCAGCAATTGGCCCTGGACTGAGATTTATGCAAAGTTTCAGAATTAATTGCTATAATTAATTGCAAACCTATCCTAGCCAGATTTCTTCAAAGGATGTTTACCACCATCTTCTTCCTCTGAGGTTGAGAGTGGGACTTGCCCAAAGTCACCCAGCAGCTTTCAGGGCTGAGTGAGGATTTGAAACTGGACCACTAAGAGTCTTACTCCAGCACTTAAACTGTTACACAATGTTAGCTCTTTATGTATGTTGTGTTGCCATATCAATTAATAATTAATTTGATAGGTAAATAAATTGATAAATACAGCACAAAATCAACTCTGACGTTTCTTCTTTGTAGCTGCAGCAACTCAGGGGACCCAGGAGAGTGTGACAAGGACATTGCGGCTGAAGCGGAGAAACCCACCAGTTGTGGTATCCTCACAGACCCCCAAGGTGAGAGAAAGTGGGGTTCTCTGAAGCAAAGTTTGGTTAGTAGGTTTTTGCTAGAGAGCCTAGACCTTGAGTGGTTTTCTTGTTTATGTTTAAGCAATTCTCCACAGCAGGTGCTACCTGAGTGAACAGGTTTTACTTGTCCTAAGCAGGAGTTTTTAAATATTAAAAAAAAACCCCACAACTATGCCCATTTTTGATCTCACGCCCATCTTCAAACGTAGCTCTGGGAAGAGGAAAAACATCCCCAACTCTTCATTCCCTACTTAAAAATGAGTTCCTAGGATCACCATCAAGAAACCCCACTGGGAAGGGTAATAGAGCAGCCCCTCTATTTGTCCCAAAGTAATCTGAGAGGAGCATTCTGCAGAGAGATGCCCATGGGGTTTAAGTGCAAAAAGGACTCTGTGTGCATGTTGGACATTAACTGCCCTTCTACATGTCCCCCCCTCCAGGTCCGTTTGCCCCATGCCACAGCAAAGTGCCTCCCGAGGGGGCATTTGAGAACTGTGTCTATGACCTCTGTGGCACTGGCGGGGATGCGGGCACCCTCTGCTTCGCACTCCAGTCCTATGCTGACCGTTGCGCCCAAGCCGGGATCACCATCGCCTGGAGGAACAACAGCTTCTGCCGTACGCTTCTTTGCTTTCCTTCTTTTTTATTCCCATCCAGTGGTGTCTCTTGCACTGTAGTTTTCTGGCCCCTGAAGCCTGAAAATGTCTCCCAACACCACTCACTTTTATTAAAAAATACAACCCAGCAACGTTTTGGGGATAGTTTTGCCCTAAACCACACAGAAGTCCCCTAAATATGTGGAAAACCACAAAAGTACCCCCATTCCATCCCCACAAGCATCCTAAGATCTAATACTACCCCCAAATACCTCGGTTTTCCCCAGCAGTTCTACTCAAGCCGGTGACCAGAATATCCTGTTGCCATTTTGAGAGGGACTACAGAGGAAAACAGAGGTATTTGGGCTTGTTTGGCAGATATAGTCCATGAGAAAGATTAAAGGTCTGTCTCCGAACCTCCTCAAAACTGGGCCCAGTCAGCACCTGGAAAGCCTTCCGCGTTGCCAATCCCTCATGGCCAAATATTTGGGAGAGCGGCAAGGGTCCTTCCACAGCAGGGGAGGGTGGCAAACATGCTCCTTCTACTGAGGCAACTGCCTTGCTCCATCTAATACAGGGGTGGACAGTTGTGGGAGGCTAAGGGGCTGCGTTGAGGGCTGCATCCTCCCCAGCACCTATATTGCAATAGACAAATAGGTTCCCCCCAGAATGCCCCCAAACACCCTTGAGGAGCTGGGGGTATTTTCACATTGTTTTGGGGAGATTTTAAGACCACAAGAAGCTTTTTCTGGGTGGGGGACAACAACAACAAGAAGCGACCATAAGCACTACCTGTGTTTTTTTAGAGGCCTCTCCTGGCCCTAAAACGAACCAGGGGGACCTCAAAACGTTTGGGGACAATATTTTGACCCTTGAAAGGTCCAACGGTAGGGCTGGTCCAGAACTGAAGTTTCCAGAATGGAAGTAGTCGTTCTGAGAGGAAAGTGGCACAGTTGCCTTTCACTTTGCCCTCTGCTTGGTTAAAGATGCATATCTCTCTCTCTCTCTCTCTCTCTCTCTTTCCAGCCTTAAACTGCCCCCCCGGGAGCTCCTATGTGCCCTGCGGCCCGGCCTGCCCGGCTACCTGCAGGGACGCCCCCTCCCAGGACAGCTGCTCTGGCCTGCCGTGCGTCGAGGGCTGCGTCTGCGACGAGGGCCGCGTTCTCAGCGGAGACCAGTGCGTCCCCATTGACCAGTGCGGCTGTACAGACACCAGTGGCCAATATCATCCGGTAAGAGGGAAATCACTTTTCTCCCCACCTTGAAAGGCTTTCATTATTTATTTCCTTGAAATTAACTTGTTATTAGAATGAAGCAATAAACTGGGAAATACTTATTAAAATAGTTATATTCCACCCTCTATCATACAATTTTGGAATGGCAAAAAATGAAATAAGTTTAACCAAAGCAATGGGAAATTATTTATATAAACCAAAAACTTTTTATAAAACAGTTTGACAAGTTATTGCACGTGAATATTTGGATAAGGTCAATTATGTCTCAAAGGCTTTAATAAAGAGCCATGTTTTGACTTGATGCTGGAATGCCCCAAGCATTGATGCTAATTTGAAGTCGAAGGCTTTCATGCCCGGCATCCATAGTTTTTTGTGGGGGGTTTTGGGGGCTCTGTGGCCATGTTCTAGAAGAGTTGTTTCTTCTTCTTCTTCTTCTTCTTCTTCTTCTTCTTCTTCTTCTTCTTCTTCTTCATCATCATCATAATCTTTGATGCCAGCCACAGGTGCTGGCAAAACGTCAGGAAGAAACTCTTCTAGAACATGGGCACATAGCCCCCCAAAAACCCCACAAAAACCTATGGATGCTAATTGTGCTGATATGGGGAAGGCACTCCCTAACCCCAGGTTGTGCCAGAGCAGAGGAGGCCTTGCTTCTATGTCCTCCTGGAGTGTATTGCCCCCTGAATCCAACATGTGGTCATAACACACCCCTTGTTTAGTGAAACCTGCCTTCCCCTAGGAAGGCAGTGTTCAAGTTCTGGTGTGTATTGCTACAGCCATGTATCGATCGGTGGGTGGCCAAATCAGGAGGTGCTAGCCAGCATCCAGCATTGCCCTATTGGGGTCACTGGTGATCTGGAAGGGTAACATCCATCTTCCTGGGTGTCTTCCAGTTCCCTTTTGTCAGCCAGCAAATAGTATTGGCAGCACACTCTGGCACTTCAAGCAGCCTTCTGTGGTGGCAAGGGGCTTTATGCATGCAGGCACCAAATACCTCCTTCTGCAATGCTGAGAAAAGGACATACAGGTTGAGTCTCTTTTATCCAAAATGCTTGGGACCAGAAGTGTCTTGGGTTTTGGATTTCAGAATACCTGTATTTGCATATACACACATAATGAGAAACCTTGGAGATGGGACCCATGTCTAAACACAGAATTCATATATGTTTTGTATACACCATACACATAGCCTCAAGGCAATATTTTAATAATGTTCTGCATGAAACAAAGTCTGTGTACTCTGAATCATCAGAAAGCAAAGGTGCCACTGTCTAAGCCACCCATGAAAGACATTTTGCTTCTCTTCTTCCTCAGGTTGGAGAGAGCTGGATGGGGAACAGTGAGTGCACCCAGCGCTGCACCTGTGGCACTCTCAACAGCATCACCTGCCAGGAGTGGAGCTGCAGCCCCATCCAGGAATGCCGGCCCCTGGAAGGGCTGATGGGCTGCCAGGACACAGGTGAGGGCATGAAGAGCCTGGGAGTGATGGAGGATGATAGCACCACTATTGGGAAAACTCATCTTCTTGTGAGCTCCAGCTCCCAGATCTCCACATCCAGACAACCTTTGTGTGGTCTTGGTGGTGAACCATAGATTCCTGCAGCAGTGATACACTATTCCCAACCACAAAACCCTCCTCACAGGAGCCTGCCCTTGTCTTGAGATACTCAGGAGAACCCTATCTTTCAACCCCACCACTTACACCTTCAAAGGTTTGCCTTATGGTCTCCATAAGTCGGAAATGACTTGAAGGCACAAAACAACAGCAACAACAACTGTACTGCTTTCAATTGTTTTTCTTAAACTACTTTTCAACATCAGTAACTGTTGGTTTTAAACTGTTTTTAGTGTTGTTATTGGCTGAATTCCATTTTAATGTCGCTTTGTGTGCATTTTAATAATACTGTACAGTGGACCCTTCCCATACGTGGGGATCCTTTCTGGACCCACCCACCCCTCACATAAAGGGAAAAAACCTGTATGCTCAATCCCCATTTAAAACAATGGGTGCACAGTGGGGCGCATACCATTATTTTAGACAGGGCTTGCCTTCCACGTAAGGTTAAAGCTGCTTATGGCACACCCCACGTATGCTGTGTGCGCACTGTACTTGGTTTAATTTTGAAGCTGCCTTGAGTCCTTATTTTAGGAAAAAGATGGGAGATAAATTTCACCATCATCTCACATGTAACGCTCTCCTCTTCCTCCTCCTCCTCCAGGAGTGGCCGCTTGCCACGTGGCTGGGGACCCACACTACTACACTTTTGATGGCACCATGGTCTCCTTCATGGGCACCTGCACCTACACCCTGGTGACCCTGTGCCACAGTGACCCTCGCCTCCCATCCTTCAACATCACGGCCAAAAATGAGGAGCGCGGCCAGCCCGAAGCCTCCTACCTCCGCCTTGTGACTGTGGAGGTGGCCAGGCACACCGTCACCTTGCAGAAAAACCGCCGCGTTCTGGTAAGAGGCTGGTGAGGGAGAGGAAGGGAGACCATTTGTGGAATGAGTAGAGAGCCCAGAAGCACTGAATCCCAAATTTTATTGTTTATTTATATTATTTTTATTATTTTATTAAACATTTTGCAGGCTCCCTAGGCTGATATCTCTGAGAAACCACAAACAAAGCGAGGTGCCTCCCACTGGACCCCAAGGCATGGTCCAGATGAATAGGAAAGGCTGTGCAATGTGCATCCATGCCATGGTGAAAAGATTTTGCTGAAGAAGGACTTCTTCAGAAAGGACTTTTTCTTCTCTGAAACAGTCCCTTGTGGGGCTGAAATTCAATAGGTGCATCTGTCCTCCGTGTGTAGATGCTCTCTCCCGGTTGAATTTGTGAGCAGTTCTTAAAGTCCCCATCCTCCCCATTTATTTCGCTGTTTAATCGTTTATTTTATATCCCGCCTTTATTCCAAGTGTCCTGGGACTTGAGTTGGTTCACAGAAGTTAAAACAGAAACAAGTAAAAGTTTGCATCCCCAAAATATATACAAGTTAACTATAATTAGATTATTAAATGAATAAAAAGCAATTTGAAAGCATAGCCATTTAAAAATACCCAAGGACGATAATGGCACTTTATTTAAAGCCCTTTTAATGTTGGTTGTGGGCAAATGGTTTCACACCAGCTTCGAAATGCAATGCAGACAAGCAGTGAGGTTTGCAGCATCTCATTCCATCTATCGGTTTTGACTGCAGATTGATGGCCAGCGCGTGCGGACCCCCGTGGAGGGGCGCATCCCAGGTGTGTCTATCACATCCAGTGGCATCTACGTCGTCCTGGAAACAGATTTTGGTCTGGTGGTGAAGTTTGATGGAAACCATCATTTGGAGATCCAGCTGCCTGGCACTTATTTCGACAAGGTACAGTCCCAACCTTGGCAGCCAAAATACCCTAAAGGCACCAGATCCCATCTGATCTTGAAAGCTAAGTAGGATCAGGGCAGGTTAGTACTTGGATGGAAGACTGCAAATGAATGCTGTTAGGCTCTATTCCAGATGAAGGAACTGGCAAAAACCCTCCTGAATATTCCTTACCTAAGAAATGCCTCTGAAATTCATGGGGTTGCCATAAATCAACTAGTGACTTGAAGGCACATACACACATATGCACACACACATACACAATCCAGACTGCCTAGATTGCCATTGTGGTGGGGTAATTTGAACATTGGACTAGGACTGTAGAAGAGACCTGAGTTCAAATCCCCACTCAGCCACAGAAACACACCGTGTGACAGAAGCAGGCCTTTGACACTTACCTTTTGTGACTAAAGAATATTGTAATGGGATGTGTTCTGCTTTTATTCTGTTGGTTGTTGTTGTGTTCTTTCAAGTCATTCCCAACTAATGGTGATCCAAAGGGAGTTTGCCATTGCCTTCCTCTGAGGCTGAGAGAGTGTGACTTGCCCTTTTATTGTGCTTTATTGTGTTTTTCCACTGTTTTTATTTAGTGTTTTTAATATAATTTTTTTAATTTAATGACCTTTAAACTTTTGCATCAAACAGGTTTTTAACTGATTTAATTTGTTGCAAGCTGCCTTGGGTCCCATACGAAGAGAAAGGCAGAATAATACATTAATAAACCTCTGTTTAAAGGCCTGCAAAGAAGGAGAGTCCGCCATCTTAGGCAGTCCATTCCACTCTCTTACAGTAAAGATGTTTATCCCCTGATGGTTAAGTAAATGTGACCCCCCCCCCCAAAAAAAAAAAACCTTGACTTGCATTTTCTCATCCCAGGTGTGTGGCATGTGTGGAAACTTCAATAACCAGACCCAGGATGACCTTTTGATGCCGAATGGCCACCTGGCCACCAACGACAGCCAGTTTGGAAACAGCTGGAAAGCCCCCGGAGATGCGGATCCAGGGTGAGCAACTGGGAGGAGGAAGGAGGGCAATGGTGCGCTTAGCCAGGGCTCTGGATTAATGGGAGCAGGAACTGAATCCTAACTGAATGCTGCAGTTCTGAACACATTCTCATCCAAAAATTCCAAATTCTCATACTGAAATTACACCTATTTGTTAGACTTGCGTATAGTTAGTTAAATGTGAGTGTTCTCATTGCACAGAAGAACACAGTTTCCAAGCTGTGAGGATGAGACTCTACCTCTACCAGCTGAAGTGATGAAATATAAAATACAGTACATGTCATTCATTCAAACACTTTTTATGGAGCATCCAAGCAATGCCATTGCCACATGCTGGCAATCACTTTGTGATGATTTTCGGTTTTTGATTGTGTACTTTAGTGCAATGGAATTGTATGACCTGGTTGTCCAGAATAGGCCCATAAATTGTTTAAGGATATCTGGCCTTTGATTAAAACTTCCTGCCTTGCCTCTTTTCTGATTTTCTGTTCAGTTTGCTTGGAGAAATTAGTCATGAATTGATGCCTAACGGCCTCTTATTCTTCAGTTTCTATTTTTCTTCATATGTATATGTGTCTTCTCCCAGATCCCTCCTTTTTTACACAGAAGAAAGAAATGAGAGGAAATTGAGCTGGAAACCTCTGTCACGAAGGGGAAAAAATTCTTTATGTAGTGTACAAGTAAAATAAATTTAAACTGTTTAAAACAATTCAAAAATTATAATGGTAAAATAATTTTAACAGACCAAAAACCTATCAGACAAGTTAACAAAATGGTGTGGGATGGAAGCCACTTAGGAGGCAACTGATCACTGATCTCCCAGCCTTGCAGTAAACCAAGAAAAGTGATAGAACTGTCAAGAAGGAAGCCTTTAATTAATGTTGCAAGAGCCCTTTGCTGTATGGGATACGTCTTTTGTTGAATCATAGAATCACAGGGTTGGAAGAGACCACAAGGGCCATCCAGTCCAACCCCATTCTGCCATTCTTTGTAAGCATTATACAAATACCTATGATAACCTTGGACATGCAGAAGAGCATGACTGATAAACAACAGTTCTATATCAAGTGCTTGTTTGGAATTATCCTTTAAATTCCACTTGAAGCCATTCATGAAAAAGGAAAGCTTCAACTTTGCTAAAAAGATCTAGTGCAGGAGGAACTTCTTTCAAAGGAAAGCTCCCACAAATATTATAACTGGTCATGTTCCCCTTAATTTTACTAACAGCGCAAAGTTTGAGCATGTTTCTTTCCTGAATACAAATTGCAAATCCCACACTGTCTAAAAAAACAAAGAAAACAGGGATGTGTTTCCAATCTGGAGCTCTTCAGAATGCATTTTTTTCTGCTGACCCTTCGGTCCTGCTTCTGTTTGCACCCACAGCTGTCAGCCGGACGACCGAGAGGACCTGGAGCCCAGTTGCTCCCAAGAAGAGATGGAGCGCCTGCGCTCCTTGTGCCTCGAGGTCCTGCAGCCCAAGTACCAGCCCTGCCATGGCATCATCGACCCACAGCCCTTTGTCCAGAACTGCTTCTTTGACATGTGCGAGTACCAGGGCATGGCCTCCGTCCTCTGCGACATCATCCAGTCCTATGTGGAAGCCTGCAAAAGCCAAGGCGTGACCGGCCTCTCCTGGAGAAACAGCACCTTCTGCCGTAAGTTGACTGCTGCAGAAGGGCCCAAATGGGACGCCAAAAGAGTGGGAGGAACCCAAAGTTGGGAGTGGGGGGAGATGATGACAAACTCAGAGAAGAATTATGCAAACAAACAGAATAGGCCTGAGAATCTATATCTCAAGAATATATCTCAAGAATGTTTTCTGCTGCTCCAGAGACTAGGACCCGGAGCAATGGATGCAAGCTACAGCAAAAGAGATTGCACCTCAACATTCAGAGGAACTTCCTGAGAGTAAGGGCTGTCCAACAGTGGAACACACTCCTTCCTTGGAGTGTAGTGGAATCTCCCTCCTTGGAGGCCTTTAAACAGAGGCGGGATGGCCATCTGTCAATGGGGATGCTTTGATTTAGATTTCCTGGATGGCAGAATGGGGTTGGACTGGATCAGGGCCATTCTTGGGGTCTCTTCCAACTCTATGATTCTATGGCAGCTGAAGAACATTTTAGTATAGTATATATGGGAGTCTCCCTCCACTTTTCTACTTGTCACGCCCTCTATTTCTTCTCTTATATGAAAAACACTCTCAGCTTATCAAAGTGAAGGGTTTGAATTAACGCTTCCAGAATCTTCCAGAAATCATGGCCATGGACCATGCCAGCTGAGGGATTCTGGGAGCTTGAGTCCTGCCAAAGTATGTTATTTTCCAATTTTTCTAAGCCCTGGATTGGAGTGTCCCTGCTTGGCTTCCACGCCAACCCTTTAGTTGAGGATTGTTTTAATTGGACTCGCTTATTACAGAACATTCAGATCACACATTGCCTTCTGTGTGTTTGTCTGAGTGTGTGTTGTCCTCTCACTTTTTTCAAAGCATAGTGTGGAAGGGCAAAATGGCACTGAGGCTTTCCCTTTAATGAAAAGTGACCTTAAGCCTTTTTGATTGTTTCTTGTGGGGTTTGGCTCTGGGGATTTGTGAAGAACAGCTTTGCTGCACTCATGATCCTTCCTAACTGTTCATTCGAGTTTCCCCTGGGGCTTGGAGAAAATGATGTTACAAAGAAATGGCATTAAAGGGTAAAAGAGGGACCATTCAAGGTGGGATTAACAGGCTGTTTATCAGCTTCAGTGCCAATGCCAGGAAGAACCAATTGCAGAGGCAGGTGTCACAAGCAGGAAGCTTTTAATTAAAGCTGCAAAGAACAGGGCTGGACAGAATGGACTTTTAGCAAAGACTTTCTGCAGTCAACTGGGGACAGGATTAAAAGAGAGGTTCTGTGTAGTCATAAAATATTATGTCAGGAACTAGCAAAGAAATAGATCTAAGGTCCAAAACACACTGCAGAAATAATCCAGCTTGAGACCGCTTTGACTGCCCTGGCTCATTGCTAAGGAATCCTGGGAATTGTAGTTTATTGTGACACTAGAGCTCTCTGACAAGAAGTGGCTAAATGTCTCACAAAACTACAGTTCCCAGAATTCCCTAGCACTGAGCCAGGGCAGTTTAAGTGGCCCCAAACTGGATTATTTCTGCAGCTTGTTTTGGAGCATAGATTGAAATAATGTTTTATTGCTACATGGAAGCTCTCCTTTAATCCTGTGTCCAGTTGACTGCAGAAAAGCCATGCGTTAAGTAGTGCTGGAGGGCCTTTCTGTAGAAGTGGCCCGGTATTTCCTCCCAGTGCATGCTTACATATTTCTTTTTGCCAGTGTATAGAAAAGCAATGCTAAGGAAACATAGTTCTAAAGACCACTGCTCCCTCTCCTTCCTTCCTCTCCAGCGCTCCCCTGCCCACTGCACAGCCATTACACGGAGTGTGCCTCTCCTTGCCCTGCCACCTGCTGCAACCTCTATGCGCCGGCCAGCTGCCAGAGCCGCACTACCTGCGTGGAGGGCTGCACTTGCGACCGGGGCTACGTGCTCAGCGATGACAGCTGCGTCTCCATGCGCGACTGTGGATGCCTAGACAGTCAGTACGAGTACCATAGCGTAAGTTAGGGTGGGCAACTGCAGCAGGATGGGGGGGCCATTTCTCAGGTTGGCCAAGTAGTCTGTTTGGGTTTAGGGGCAGGGATTAAGTTAAAAGTAAATAGATGTCCATCCATAGAGAGACCCTGTAGCACCTTTGAGACTAATTGAAAGAAAGAAATCGGCAGCAAGAGTTTTCGTAGACTTCAGTCTACTTCCTCAGATGCATTGTCCATACAGCATTTATATGCAAAATTGTGGTCTTTAGAGAAGTAGCCGTGTTAATCTCTTGCAGCATAAAAAAAGGAAGGAAGGAAGGGGGAGGGAGAAATGAAATGTGGCAGCACTTTTAAGAGTAACTGGTTTTTATTTTCTCATGAGCTTCCATGGATATAAACCCATTCTCTGGTTTTTTTTTGTGGGTTTTTCAGGCTATGTGGCCATGTTCTAGAAGAGTTTGTTCCTGACATTTCCCGAGCATCTGTGGCTGGCATCTTCAGAGAATGCTGGCATGGCACTTCTCTGGATCTGGATGCTACATGTACACAAAATGGATTAAAAGCAACCAAAATTAATTTGCTCAGCCAGACCACTCCTGAGTGAATACCTACCTGCTGCCTCTTCTTGGGGTGTGTGCTTACACATCCCTCTTGTGTGTTTCTGTGTGTGCATACACGAGTGTGCCCCTAGCTCTGACCACCACCATCATTTCCTTTGCCTTCAGCCCGGGATTGGCCTGTGACTTTGCTATCGGAGGGCAGTGAGTCCACTCTCAGCTTTAACAGTAGACTCTTTGGAAGGTCTCCAAGTGGAAGCAGCTCCTCTGAGGATAATGGGAGCTGTCCAGGTGCTGAACACTTTAGGGATCTCAGTTCAGCACCTGGCCAGACAGTGTGGTGTAGTGGCTTGAGCGTTGGACTAGGACTCTGAAGACCAGGTTTCCAATCCCTGCTTGACCATGGAAACCCACTGGGTGACCTAGGGCAAGTCACACTCTTTCAGCTCTAGAAGGCAAAGGCAAACCCCCTGTGAACAATTTTTCCCAAGTTTTTTGTGGGTTTTTCGGGCTCTGTGAATGCCATGTTCTAGAAGAGTTTATTCCTGAAGTTTCACCAGCATCTGTGGCTGGCATCTTCAGAGATGCCACAGAGCCCGAAAAACCCACAAAAAACTATGGATGCTGGCCATGAAAGCCTTCGACTTCAAACTCTGATATGTTTGCCTTAGGGTTACTGTAAGTCAGAAATGACTTGAAAGGCACACAGCAACAACAACAATCTGTATAGCTCCTCTAATACCAAGAGGAAGAGCAGTGGGAGTGGCTGCTACTAAAACCATGGGTACACCGTCCCCCAACAATGTAGTAGGAGCCATTCATGATAGGGCTCTGGCCACACCGACCAGAACAGGCACAACCCACTACAGAGTCACCCCATAAACCGAGAGACGGGATATTCAGCAGTCCATTGCTGCATGATGTGTGGCTCCTAACCAGAGCTCTTCTCCTTTTCCAGCCTGGAGACACATGGGTGACCACCGACTGTCGCCAACACTGCACCTGCAACGGGAACGGACACATCACCTGCCACACCTTTGAGTGCCTCCCTGGATCCCTCTGCACCCTCAGCAGCACTGGCCTCCGCTACTGCCAACCCACCAGTGAGTCAGGCGTAACTAGGTGCCCAGTGTCATAAGAACAAGTGTGGCCCCTGAGCATGTCCATCCCTGTTCTCTTGTCCCTTGGGCAAGGACTGGGGTCAGGAAAGGCAGCCCTCCTCACTGGCTGCAGGTTGAAGGCTACACCTCTCCCTCCCTCTGGAGTTGCAGCTCTGCTACTTTCTGTGCAAAAATGCCTTTTTGGGCACAGTCAGTTCTTAATTACAGCATTTTCCGAGCAGAAAATAATATTCCTCTGCAGAAATACTATTTTCTGCACAGAGTATGTTATTTCTACACGAATGCCACATGGAAATTTTGCATAGGGTAAGTCCCAAGCCATGACTAGTCTTTGAAAAGTGTGCAGGAATGACTTGGGGAGTAGAGGGTGTTTGTCTTGGAGAAGACTGAGAGGTGACAGGAGAGCTATCTTTAAGTCTCTAAAGGGATGCCATGGAGAAGAGGGAACAGGCTTGTTTCCTGCTGCTCCAGAGAGGAGAAGACAAACCTATATGGATTCAAACTACAAGAAAAGAGGTTCGATCTAAACATTAGAAGGAACTATTTTTTTATTGTAAGAACTATTGAATACTAAGAATGATCTGCCTCAGAAAGTGGTAGACTCTCCTTCTTTTCAGGTCTTTGAGCAGAGGTTGGATGGCCATCTCTCAGGAGTGCTTTAGTTGTGTGCTCCTTGGACCAGGTGGCCCTTGTGGTTCCTGCGACCACCAAGATTCTGTGATTCTATGGCTTTATTAAAACAGGAAGAACATTGCTAAAATTACTTTTTACTTTTGGCTTCATTTTAAAGAACAAAATTAGTGACAATTAAATCCTTCCTTTGTAACGCCTTCCTTTCGTCTTTGCCCAGAATTCCACCAGTGTGTGATATCCGGAGACCCGCACTACCGCACTTTTGACAACTTTGTCCACCACTTCCAAGGCCGGTCCACTTATGCCTTGACTCAGACCTTGGAAGACCTACCGGTGTCTCTCGTCCCCTTCTCCGTGGCAGGCAGGAACCGGCGCCGTTTCCCCTTGCACCGCTTCTCCTTCCTCCGCGAGGTCTACATCTCCGTGTACGGCCACAGCATCACCCTCATGCAGAAGCGCAAGATGGCGGTAAGAAGGGTGGGAAAGCCTAAATCTTACTGATATCCCTGACTAAAGCAGATCTATGGAATCAGTGGAATTTGCTTGTTTGTTGACCAACATAGAGGTTATTAATCAAATCTCTGAATCATCAAAGCCGCAAAAGTCAAAGCTGCAAATGTGGAGGACTGACTGTACTTTTTGATTATGAATGTGCCTTGATGCGCTTTTCTCCCTGCCCCTTTCCCTCGCAGGTGGACGGCCTGGCAGTCACTCCTCCCTACTCCACCCAGGATGGGAGTCTCCAAATCACACAGAGCGGGCGCAGACTTCTCCTGCAAACGGATTTTGGGTTGTCAGTCTCTTTCGATGGCAGGGATTTTGCTGGTAAGAATAATGTGGTTGCAGGTTTGTGGAGCAGGTTGTGGAGGGGGCTCTCCCATTTTGGGGAAGGGATTGTGGTGATCCTGGGGATCAGGTCTAGACTAGCCCATAAAATGGAACTTGACAAATTCTCCTGCTGTCGCAAGGCACCTAAATATTTCCAGGTGGGTGATTACATAAATGTGTTGGAGCCACAAATCCTCAGCACACTTGCGTTGCGACACCTTAACACCCATTTGAGAAGACAGAACAGAGCCTTCTTGGTGGCTTTGGAAATCTCTCCAAAGGGAGGCTATGATGGCTCCTTCCTTCTTGTCAGCAAGTGAAAACTTCATTGGAGGCCAAAGAACTCAGCATTTCCTCCTTTTGGTGGGCCTTCCTTCCTTCCTTCCTTCCTTCCTTCCTTCCTTCCTCTCTTAATCTCTTTTTCTCACCCACCCAGAGATCAGCCTACCCAGCACATACCAGGATTACGTGGGTGGACTCTGTGGGAATTACGATGGGCGACGGAACAATGAATATATGAAACCAGATGGAACCTGGACTCGGTTCCTGAACACCTTCGGCAACAGCTGGCAGGTCTCTGTCCGAAGGGAGATGAAGGCTGGAAGCCATAGCCGCCTCAGGTCAGGCCCTCTTTGTGTGTGTGTGTGTGTGTGTGTGTGTGTGTGTGTGTGTGTGCGCGCGCACCAATGTGCTTCTGTTCATTCATAAAAGAAAGAGACCTGGGGTCCAGGTTTTCCAAAAAGCCATGCCTTGAAAACGAGGGGCCTCTTTCCCACAGATGTGGCTACTCTGTGGATGGAAGTGTGCTTTCTAGAGTAACGCTTCTCAGATTTTGGTCCTCTGGGTTTTTGGGAGTTATGCTCCCATCATCCCTGACGATTGGCCAAGCTGGCCAGGCATTCTGGGCGATGATGTCTGAAATAACCTGTATGACCAGCATTTGAAAATCACTCTTCTAGAGCATTTCTGTAGATCAGGGATGGGCATGTGCCCAAGAATGTACCTCCCAGTGGACCTGAGAGTGTGGCACACATGCCTTCCCCTTCTTCAGGCCTTGGGGACTGGATGATTTGCCACATTTGGCAGGTCCTGTGGCCTGGAAGTCCAAGGAGAATCCTTTTTCTCCAAAGAAGACATGAGGTTCCTTCTTGTTTGGGACATTGGTCTCTTTAGCCTAAGACAGGACTTCCATATGTGGGGAAAGGGGTGACCTTTTGAAGGATTTCCAACCTGTTTTAGACCATGGGGTTTGGGGAAAAGTCTCCCTCCCTCTCAGCATAAAACAGGCCAGTACCCCCTCCAAATGTAGCAAAAAGGTGACAGTTTTTCAGCAATATATATATATATATATATATATATATATATATATTTATTTATTTATTTATTTATTTATTTATAAAAATGTTGGGGGACTGAGGCCGTTATTTGGTACCCACTCCTGCTCTAGAGGGACGCCTTTCTCTGGTTACTGCTTCATATAAAGTAGAGCTTAGCACAAATTAAACCCTTGCCATAGCTTGGCTGTGTAGCCTGGTCTGGGTGTGACTTCTGTGCCTTGTCCAGTTCTGTTTGCGAATCCTGACACCTCCTCTTTTTCCCACTGCAAGGCGCGAGGAGCCATCAGATGAGGTCGAGACAGGATTCGAAATCGACTGCAGCCCTGAGCAACTGATGTTTGTGAATGGGACAGATGCCTGCGGGGCCTTGTCAGACCCCCAGGGGCCCTTTGCGGCTTGCCACAGCATCCTTTTGCCTGACACTTTCCAAGAGTGAGTGTGCCGGGGGGGGGGGGGGGGCACCATAGGCTCAGGAGAAATGAGAAGGTCTGTTTGCATGGAAGGGGGCACACACATACACAGATGTTGAAAGTGTTGCTAGGGGTGAACTACACATCCCAGAATCCTTTGTAGGGCTGGCTAGACAGGGTTCTGGGAGCTGTAGTCTAACAAGGCAACATTTCCAAAATCCTCACATGCATGTACAGGTATACCTCACTCAGTTCATGAAATAAATGTTTCCCTGGGCATTCTTTCCATAACAGAAAGCTTGATCCCAGTGGAAGAAATGACATGAAAAGAATATTCATCAGTCTGGATGCACCTTTTTTCTTTGACCAGCCTCCACTTTTCCTATGATTTCCGTTTTGGCAATCATGCATATAAATCTCTGCTTTATAACTGGTGAGCGAGGCTCATCTCCTCTCCCCTTTTCTCTCTTTTTCACTGTTCACAAATGCTCAATAAGGGATTCTGGAGGCAGATGCTGTTTCCCTTACCTGTCATAGGTCAGCACACACAGGTAGAATAGGATCAGCCAGATCAGAATCCCACTTGTTTCCAGCTCATGCTGCCTCCACTCAATACTCTGTGTTCCTCCAGCCCTCCTTCAGCATCTTTCCAGTGCTGTTGCTGCTAAAAATGTCCAGCTAGTGAGAGGATGAGAAAGAAAAGTTGCAGGGCATGAAAAGCCTTTGTAATAAAGGAGGCTGACTCTCAGAGGCTTTGTTAACTGAGATCGGCCACTGTGTGACTTGTTTCCCTCTTTCTCTCTCCATCCTGCCAGGAGCTGCGTCTACGATCTCTGTGCTTTGTTCAACGATACAGAGCTCCTGTGCCAAGACTACGAAGCCTATGCCCAGGTCTGCCAGGAGGAAGGCGTAACGCTGGGGCCGTGGAGGCAGGAAACGGGATGCGGTGAGGAATGCTCCCTCTGCTTCCACTATCTCTTGGGGCTTAAGGGTTCAGTTATGGCTCTCTCCAAGACTAGTGGAGCCTTGCTCAAAACTAATCCACAGAGAGTTGTATGTTCCCTACTTCCCCCATAAGGAAGGGGCCTAGAGCTTGGAAAAGTCATTTTTATGGTTGGTAATGATACATCATTGTTACCGGCTGCATCTACACTGCAGAATTAATGCAGTTTGATAACGCTTCGACTGCCATGGCTCAGTGCTATGGAATTCTGGAATTTGTGGCTCTGGAAGGCAAGGCTGGATGCCCACTTGGCCATGGAAACACACTGACTGACCATGGGCAAGTCACGCTCATAAATTCTTCCAGAACATCCACAGGAAACTAAGACATACTCTCTCAGCTTCAGAAGAAAGCCATGGTGGCAAACCTCCTCAGAATAAACTGACAGTTTATTTTATGTAAGATTTAAATTAGCTTACAGTTGTAAACCGCTTAGAGACTGCTTAGGTAGTATGAAGCAGTATATAAATGAAGCTGCTATTGCTAAACCTTGTTAAGAAAATGCCAGAAAAGGGTCACCATAACTCACAGTCAGCTTGAAGGCATATAGGAACAGCAACAGCAGCCTAAGATTCGTGTTCTAAGCCTATTGTAATGTAACTTTGCAAAAAATTGGGTGTCTTAAAAATATATTCATTTATTTCCTCCCTTCACAGCGGTGTCGTGCCCGCCTCACACGACTTACCAATCTTGCATGACCGCCTGCCCCGCAAGCTGCGCCAACATGGCAGCCCCCTCGGACTGCGAAGCCCCTTGCGTAGAGGGCTGCGCCAGCGACCCTGGCTACATCCTCAGTGGGCTGGACAGTGTGCCTTACAACCAGTGCGGCTGCACCAGTAATGACCAGTATTACCAGGTAGGGAGCAAAGGGGAAAGCTGGAGTCCTGGGTTACAGACTGACTGGAAATAACGGAAGTGGTGCTGTGGCATTATGAGCCCCATTATTTTGGCAGGAAGCAATGTTTGAGGCTAAATTTGATCAAGTCACTTTTATGCACTATGACTTCCAGAACTCCCCATTGGCTTAGCTGGCCAGGAGATTCTGGGAGTTGTAGTGAACAAAGATGACTCTGCTCACCTGTATTAGAAGTCAGGATGCATAAATAAAGTAGGAAGAGACATTTAATGAGTTGCCTGTAGAGGTGGTCTGCAAAGCTGGCTAGGGGCTGCTGGGGACTGCAGTCAAAAACACCTAGGAGGCAGGTGGGGCTTTTCTGACATGACACCGTCTCCTTTTCCCTCTCCTAGATCAATGACACCTTCTGGACGGACAACTGTTCCCAGCTCTGCACCTGCCGAAACACAGGGACTCTGGAGTGCCAGGCAGGTGGATGCGCCTCCGGGGAGATCTGTGCCCTGGCAAACTACACACTTGGCTGCTTCCAAGGTGAGCTCACTTTACGGGGAGCCAGGGGGCTTGGAGGAACCACCCCATTAAAAGGGAAGATTTAGTTCTGTCCCTTTTTCCAGAACTGTATCATGCTGGTGGGGAGATCATTCAGGTGTCGGGTGGCACTGTTTATCCACTGTTTCAGTTGGTGCATTGCTCCAGGGACCTATCCACACTACACAGTTCTAGCACTATGATTCTACTTGAACTGTCGTAGGTGTATCCCATAGAGTCCTGGGATTTGCAGTTTGATGAGGCACTAGAGGAGCTAGCTGGCTAGAATTCTAAATACCTACACTACAAATCTGAGGATTTTGTAGGACAAGCCCTTGGCAGCAAAAGTGGAACGACGGTGTGAAAGTTGTGTAGCGCAAAAGGGCCTTTGGCTTTCTGGGGGCCTGATCTTGAATGTTTCCTCTCCCTCCTGAGTCTCTTGGCATTTCTGTTCACCATTAACATTTTGAACACGACTGGAGCAACTGAATTAAAAAATGGCCTGAGTTCAGGATGTTGGCTTTATGGAAATCCAAGTGGATGGAACTCACTGCCACTTTAAAAGGGTGACAAGATAAATACATGGAGTTTACAGCCACTAGTGTCTCCTAGTCCAGATGGCTATATGTCACCTCAAGTACCGGAGGCAATAGAGGTCTCTGTACATCAGTTGAGGGGGGCACAAGGGTGGGATGCAGTTTTCCAGTGGGCTTCCCAGGAGAGGCAACGGGGCTAAGTCCACTGTGGGAGAGAGGACACTGGGCTAGGAAGGCCTGATTTGGCCTGATCCAAATGGCTCCTCTTAGGTTCTTGTGTGTGCATTGTGTGGCACATAGCTGTGAATGCTAAAACAAGGGGCACAAGGAGGAAGAAGAAGGCTTGAGAAAAACCAACCTTGGTGGGTGTGGGGCGAATGGGGGTAGGTGGGCTTGCTCATCCTGGACCCCTGGGTTCCTTGGGGAGGACTTGAGCTCCTTGGACTGAGCACCTTTTCCTTCTTCTTATTCTTTGCAGCGAGTGCCTGCCTCAGCAACCCTTGTCAGAACGAAGGGACGTGTCAGGATACCTCAGAAGGGTTCCTCTGTTCTTGCCTGGAGGGCTATGCAGGACTCTTCTGTGAGGAGACCCAGGGGGACGAATCTCCCACGGCAGCCCTTCCCCTGGAGACCTCCACTGTGCCCCCCACATCTCCCCCGTCAGGTAACCCCACAGGCCTCCGACTCTCTCCCTGGCCCCCAAATCCACCTTCCACCTCTATTTTCAGGCCCAGGATTTATCTTATTTCAGGTTTGTTTTATCTAATTGCCCTATATGCCCTCTCCATATTCTAAATAATATATACTGTAAATTCCAAAAAGCAAACCTTCATTTTGCCATTTTACTATGCCTCTGTACATAATGGCACTTGAGCCTCCATGGATTTTGGTATTCATGGGGGCTCCTGGAACCAAACTCCAGTGGATACCAAGGGCCTACTGTACTTTGTTTTCTTTAATAATTATTTGTATATATTGGTTTTGCTTACATTAGGTTTTATTTATTATCATTTTTTAAAAATTTGTTCTATAATTTATAATTAACTTTATTTGCATTATTATAATTCTGTTTTATTTGTGCTATTATTTTCTATTTGGCCTAAATACTCTAAAGGCACCAGATCCTTAATGGTCTTGGATGCCAAGCAGGGCCAGCCCTGGTTAGTACTTGGATGGGAGACAGCCAAGGGATCCCAAGTGCTGTCGGCTCTGTTTCAGAGGAAGGAACTGGCAAAAACGTATGAAAAAGCCTGCGGTCAGCATAGGTCAACAGGCAACTTGAAAGCACAGAAACACACATAGGCACAAACACACAGTCTAATTGTTGCTTTCTTAGTTTATATGACTTATTTTTATTGAAAAAATATTAAATTTGTATTAATTTTATTTAAATTGTTTTATTTTAAAATTATTTTATATTTATATTTTATTTTTATTTATTTTACTTTGATTATTGGTTTGTTTTGCATCCTTTTTACTTATTTATTTAATTTGATTTCTATCTAACCTTTTTTTTTCAGTACGGCTCACAACAGATTCAAACAAACAAACAAACAAACAAACACAGCTAAAAATCATAATAATTAAAAACCTTTTAAAACTTAAACAAGCTATCCAAGTGAAGACAGTTCATTGGACTGTTGTGATGATCTTTCTCTCCTTTCTTTCAAGATGCAGAAGAGAACAACCATCTCACAGCCATCCTTCTGGGGGTCTTCATTCCTCTTGGGATCCTAGTGATCATGGTGGGAACAATCTGCTTCTGTCGGCAGCGGAACAGGTGAGGTCCTTATGGGCAGCGTGGGCAGAGGTCACTCTTGGTCAGCAGCTGTGGCAGGGAGGTCCTTGGGCCTTTAACCAAACACCGATGGCACACCAGTGATCATCCTGAAATGGTTTTATTTTTGAGGAGGGCACATGGATGGCCATGTTCCTAGTCCTAACAAGGAAGAAGGATGTTGATCTTGAAAGGGTTACTTTTTTGGACTAAAATTCCCATTGTGGTCCAAAAGAGCAGTTTTTCCAGGTTCTTGTATGAGGAAATATGGTCCTTTGTGGGATGGAGATATTGAACAGACAAACCGTCTGAAGGAATTCACCTTAGATAGGATCCGAGTGACCAAATTACCAAAAGTGACGCTGCTTGGCACATGCCACATTATCTGACAAGACTTCACAGATTCTGACATTACTGGATAGAATTTGAACCATTGACAGCCCAAGACTCCAGTCAGTAACATTATGAGGACTGCAAACTTGCTGTTATGTTGTTCGTATTGTTATTAATATTATTAGAATGCTTACCTCCCACACTATCTCTAACAGGGCGACGTACGATAACGTCAAACAGCTGAAAGAAATTTAAAACAGTAAGAATTAATTAAACTGTCTAAAAGCATTCAAAGATATAGCCGTGTTAGTCTGTAGAATCAGTACGTAGAGAGATCTTGTAGCACCTTTGAGACTCACTGAAAGAAAAGAGTTGGCAGCATGAGCTTTCCTAGACTTAAGTCTACTTCCTCAGATGCGATGATGATGATGATGATGATGATGATACATAGAGATCTTGTACCACCTTTGAGACTCACTGAAAGAAATTGGCAGCATGGACTTTTGTAGACTCCAGTCTACTTCCTCAGACGCATTTCTAAAAGCATATTAAACAATTTTTCAAATTAAAACTGCTACAAACATCTTAAAACAGCTGAAACCCATACATCTGTGAAGCTTTGGATGGAATCTCTGAGGCCTCAAAGGTGTTAGTCAAAAGCCATGTTCTTACTTGGCACCAGACGGATGCCCACCTTGGGCCTCAAAGGAGAGGACCTTCCCCAGAAAGTAAAAAATGTGGGTGCTAAGTCTGTCTGTGGCTGTGAACAGTGACGCTCTCTGGAAATAAAACCAATGAATGGCAACTTGCTTGGACAGCCAGGCCAGGAGCCAGTCGCTAGAGGAAGATATTCCCATCATGCCTTGCTCCCCAGCATCCTGAGGTTGGGTGGACCTTTTGAGCAAGGGGACCATTCTGATGCCTCATTCTCCATCCCTGCCCCCCTGGCGCCCCAGATCCCCCTCTGGAATTAATCTTGCTTCTCTTTCCCTCTCATGTAGGAGGGAGATGAAGGAAGACCGCACTGCTGTCTTGTCCGTTGCAGGTGAGAGGGGGTCCGGGGGGCCCTCCATAGGCAGCTGGCTCTCTGCTCCGGTCCTCAAGTTGGGGGTCTGCAAGGCTGCTGTCCTTTGCTGACCAATTGCTGACCTATGAATGAGAGACCTCCTAAAGGCCCTGTTATGCTCAAGTCTTGCAAATGCAGGTCATCCATGCTTCGCTGATGGTGTCAGTCCACTTGTCTCGGGGTCCTCCTGTTTTCCTATGGCCTTCCACTTCTGCAAACATGATTTGCCTTTTTCCAATTAATCCAGACCCATTGGTGCACCTTTTTGTCAGTCCATGGGTCCTGCAGAATTCTCCTCTAGCACCCCATTGCAGAGGAGTCAGTTCTCTTCACTGTCCAGCTTTCACAATAGTTCAAGTAAATCAGAAATACGATGGCACTGATGATTCTGGCTTTTTATATTTAGTTTATATAGCTTTACACTTGAGGATCTTACGTGGTTTTCTTCACAACTGCCTTCCCAAGTCTCAGTTCCTTGATCTCATCACTGTTCTGACTGATATCTAAGCCAAGGCATATAAGGAGGAATGCTACCTCTTCTAAAACAACAGCCCCCTCCTCTCCTCATCATGCAGGGAGAGAAATGTATTTCAGTCTGGTATTATTTTAAAGACAGCACTGTTCAGGGAAGCGCTCCCAGACATTACATGATTGTTGTCCAATGTTATTTTAATTTGTTGTCTGCTATATTATATTGTTTGAATTTTAAGATGGATTAATATGTACTGTATTGTGTTTAATTATTTTCGTAGAATGTATGCCATAGGCAGGCTTATGCTACCTATTTTAATTGATTGTATGTAGAGCGTTGTGTAAGTTAACAGCGCTTTAGAAATAAAGCTTAATAATAATGGTAATCATAACCTTCTCTTTTGTTGTTTTGCAGGGCAAATCAGTGCTTCAGGTCCGTCCAGCGAAAGGATCACTCACTTCTGAGTTTCTGGATCTCTTACTGAGAAGATCCCTTCTCTCACCCATTTGTCCGAGCTGAAAGCGTTCAATAAGGGACCCTTGCTTCAGATTGTCCTAATTATCAGGGCCCCTTGCTTCAGGTTCCCATGAAGGATCCTCACCTTGCTTTTCTGGACCCTGACCGGCTGGGAGGGAAAAAAAGAAAGGGAAGAGAACCGCTTGGAAAGGACACAGACACGAACCTGCACCTGCCACTTTGTCCACTTTTGCCTCCATTGGCACAAACAGATCTGCGGAGACTTGTGTTGCTTCCAGGGAGACTCTGATCTCATGCTAGGGACAGTCCTGCCATAACTTTTGTGTCTGGAACATGTGGAAGACTCATGGCTATAGAAAAACATGTCAATAAAAGTGGGTCGTATCGCTCACCAACCTAGGCTCTCCTTGATTATTAGAATGTGACATGATGGCTGTCCTTAGTCCCAAAGAAGCCTGGCTGCATTTGCCTTTCTGACTCCTTTGCAGCCCCATAATAACCACAGAGAGCTCCTTGACCAAAAAGTCTGCTTCTAGGATCTAGACCCACACCAAAACCCTCCTTAAATCTCCCTGGGAGAAATAGGGTCACAATCAGAGATGAGGGCAAAGGGAAAGGGGCAGGGACCATTCCCCACCAAAGACTCAATATGCCTAGAACTAGTGACACCGTGCCCCTCATTCCCACATTTGGCCGATGGATAGCTGATTTTCACCTTTTATCCCAGGGTAGCAGGAGCCAAAGAGACCTAATCCATGCATTTTTGTAGAGGTTTGGGTCAAAAAACTGCTGCCTTGAGTTCCTATGTTGGGAGAAAGGCAGGGTATAGTAAAATAATAATAATAATAATAATAATAATAGTTATTATTATTATTTGGGGCGTAGGGTCCCAAAACAGAGACCAAATGACTTCCCTTCCCCATCTGCAAAAGCAGCAGAGTCTCTTTTCTTTCTTCTTGTTTATGAAGAAATAAATATTCACAGGGAACCCTGGGAAGAAGCATGTCCATCTCATTTTGTTTGAAAATATATTCCCTCTACAGCAAAAAGCTGCTTTTGTCAAGTCTGTCTGTTTGGCCTGAGAGTGACAGACCCAAACCCTTGGTCATTGGGATCTCCATTTAAATGGTAAAACGTGGGAATACTGCCTATCTTTTTCTCTCCTCTTTTTCCAGACCAAAAAAGTGGGCCATTTCTAGGGGTCCAGGCACCCCCAAAGCAGTTGCCAAATGGATAACAGCCTTTATTTTTATTTCCTTGGCCTCCTGTGTCAGCAGCCATTTTGTAGGCTGACATATCAGGCTAACATGGCAGCCATTTTGTAAACGGGCAACTCATGGCGGCCATTTTGTAATGCTACCCATGATTATTCTTTTCTCAAAAATGGCCAAAACCTGAAAGAATATCAACTCCTCTGGAATATATGGTTTGTGGATAAGATGGGAAACCATAATGGAAGTGATTTTGGGAACTGTCTTCTTTTTCCTTCCACTGAGGAGAAAAAGAAGAGGGAAATTCCTCACGCCAGTCCATGGGTGACAACATGGACGGTCCAAAACTCCAACCAGTCAACAACCTCCGCCAAGATGGCGACAACGACAACAATTATGATATTCTCAGTTTTAGTCTTTCCAGTTGCTACTGACTGGAGATTTGGAACATCCATGGTCCGGATTTTGTCTCCAATGCATCTACACTGTAGAAATAATACAGTTTGACACCACATTGAGTGCTGTAACTCCATCCTGTGGAATCTTGGGATTTGTAGTTTTGAAAGGTCTTTAGTTTTCTCTTCCAAAGAGATTCTCCTTTCACCATGCACTTAAACTGTAGGATGCCAGTTGACTTTGGTCTTAATGAAGTCCTAATTTATGTGCCATGTGCCATGTTCAATATTTTTCCGTCCTCAGTCACTGTGAAACAAGACTGTGTTAAACTTAATCCGTATTGTATTGTATTAATAATACCCTCACTGCTATTATTGCATTCCCACCATCAATTCTGCTTAGTACTTCGTGTATCTCATAAGATGGGCATTAAAACCTGCAGCATTGGGTGCATTCAGTTTGACACCAGTTTAAGTGCTATAGCTCCATCCCATTTGGCAGACTGGCCAAACATTGGATTTTTGTCTTTGGACTGCAATGCCCATCTTGCAACACTGCAGCCAAAGCCTTCTGGTTTTATGACACCAAATATTTTTACTTGTAAAACTTTAAATAT
>NC_056527.1:118863197-118907037 GCF_019175285.1 Sceloporus undulatus
TTATTATTATTATTATTATTATTATTATTATTATTATTATTATTATTATTATCATCATTATCATTATACTTTATTTATATAGCGCTGTAGATTTACACAGCGCTGTACATACAAACAATAAAATCGATAAAAATGAAACCCGCCAATGGCATACATTCTACAAAATACATATAAAACAATAGATGATAATAATACAAGATAGAATTAGATAAACATAAGCAGCCAACAAATTTTAAAAAACATCAAATAGCAAATCAAATATCAGATAACAATCGGATAATATCAGATAAACAAACTGTTTATGTAACAGTTGCATTTTCATTCAACTTCTCCTCCCAAGAGCCAAAAGTCTTCACAACAGCCTTGTGAGGGAGGTCAAGTCCAAAAAAAAGAGGCCCTGAAGGCCCTCCATTTTCCTGGCTCTGTGGGCAAACTGAAATAGAGGCACTGTGGTGCCATGGCCTGAGTGCTGGACTAGGGTTCGAATCCCTACTCAGGCCTGGTGGAAATCCCTGGGTGAGTCTGGCAAGTCATACTCTCTCAGTAGCCTCAGAGGAAGACAAACCTCCCTTGAAAAACATCTTGTCAAGAAAATACTGATTAGTTTCCCTTAGGGTCACCAGGGCATCCACACTGAAGAAATAACCCAGTTTGACACCACTTTAACTGCCACGGCTATGTAATTCCAGAGACTGTAGTTCATTGTGGCACTAGAGCAGATGAACACACAACAAACTAGTTCCCAGACTTCCGTAGCAAGCTTGCCACATTCCATAGCGTTGTGCCATGGCAGTTAAAGTGGTATTAAATCCAATTATTTCCGCAGTGTGGATGCACCCCTTAAGTCTGCAATGACTTGAAGGTGCGCAACAAGAACATGGGACCGAACTAGCATCTCCCAAGCGCCAGGCCAAGATGCTCGCTGCTACACACTGCTGACACTTGTGTGCTCTCACACTCCCTCTGTCTCTTTATCGTACACTTATGGGGCTTCTAGGAAGTCTTTTGACCCACACCATGTTCAAGTGTGGACAGGAAACCACTGGTGGTGCTCCATGGGGTCACAACAGCAAGGGCATGTGGCAGTGACATGGATTGGATTGCTTGACAAACTACCACAACAACACACCCTCCAACGCTTCACAGATGAAAACGGGGACACGTGTGGCCAGGCAACATCAGCGTGTATGAGCAAGGGGGCAAAAGTGGGACCTTGTTCCAGGATCCCCTATGGATAACAAAATCTGTGGATGTGCAAGACACTTCTTCTCCGCTGCTGTTCTCTGTGGTGTGTGGCGGTGACCTCCATGTTATCGCGGCAGTGGGGTTATCTCAGTATCTTATCCACGAGGCAATTGGGCGCGTGTGACTGCCTTGTTATCATTTCTGATAGCCACCAAGGCAAGTGAGATAGAGGCTTGCATGCTGGTGTCTCTTAAATTGAAGTGACAGCACATCTGGGGTTCCTTTGCAATTGTGTGGAAAAGCACACCCCAAAACTGCTTTGGTGCAACTAGGAAAGACAATGCTAGACTTCCCTCCATCTCTCTGGGGGACATTTTCCTTCCTTTATGCCCACAGTCTCTCTCTCTCTCTCTCTCTCTGGTTGTGTATGTTTGCACACCCAGATTAGGGACTGCAGTTTGCAAGCAGATTAGTAACTGCCCTTTGATAACCACTGCAAAGACAGCTCCCTCTCCAGCCTAAATAATCGGAGAGTTAAAGCCAGTCCTTAGATTTGGTAACTTGGGACAGGAGACAGATGAAGCAAAGGAGGAGAGGGGAAACCCTGGTTTTTCTCTGAGTTTCCTTACTACTACTACTACTAATAATAATACATTTATGTATATTCCCCCTTTTTCCCACTTGCAGACTCAAGGCTGCTTGCCAACATTAAAATGGATGCAGCTGAACTATACAAGAGGGACAGTCGTGTGGCGCATGGTTTGAGGACCATGACTCTGAGGACCAGGGTTCGATTCCTAGCTTAGCCATGAAACCTACGGTCAGTCCCACTCTCTCAGCCTCAGGGGAAGGCAAGGGGAAACCTCCTGGGAACAAGTCTTGCCAAGAAAACACTGCGGCCTGAGGCTGAGGAACAACTGAAGGTGCCAACAGACACCAGACTACAAAGTATAGTTGAAGTCTGAGCAGAATTCCAAGCGTGAGAAGCATGGCCATCTTGCCTGAGGAAGCCTCCCCAATCCCCATGCGCTTGAATGCGTCTCTTGTGAGGCTGTGAGTCAGAGAGGCCCCGAGAGCCTTTGCGCATAGAAGGCCATCATGTGCTGCTCTGCTTTTATGGGGCAATAAACCCAGGCGGGAGAGAGCCACTTCCTCCATGACTAGGCCCATGCTCAGTAGTCTCCCAAATTACAAAACCGAGTTGAAGAAGAGTCAGAGGGAGGGAGGGAGGGAGGGAGGGCAGAGTCTTGCCAGGCCAAGTCCACAGCAGCCTGGCCTGGGCCTCCCTGGCTCCTTGGCCATCTGCCTCAGCGAGGGAGCATTCCTGCATGGCAGCATGGGTGGGCGCGGCCCTTCAGAGGCCTTTAGGCCAGAGGCCGGGCATCGTGGGCTGGGAATTCCTGCATGGCAGAAGGGGTGCTGCTGAGGAGGGCTCCCTGGGCGGGCCATGGCTCCAGAGCCCCCCTGGGACGTCTGGCTTTGCCAAGGCCCCAGCAGCCCTTTGGGGCAGAGAGGCCCAATGCAGACCTTGAGGCCAGCCAAGGCCCAGGTCTCTGGAGGCCCTCAGGGTTGGGCCACTGGCCCTTTGGTTGCCTTGGGCAAGAAGCCCACTCTCTCAGCCCCGGAGGAGGGCCAGGGAACTGGGCCAGGAAACCCCGGAGAGGGTCGCCCTGAACCAGGCAGGCAGGAGAAGGACTACAACTCCCAGGACTTCCCGGGATAGAGCGGCGTCCAGAGGCAGGAGGAGGATGCTGCCTGCAGTGCGGCTGCTGCCCAGGACCCTTTCGGAGAGCCTGCTTCCCCTTCCTTTTTGCAGAGGAGGCCAGTCGGACCTGGAAGGTGGCAACAGCCCTTCCTTCCTTCCTTCCTTCCTTCCTCCCCTTCTTCCTTCAATCCCTCCCTCCTTCACTCCCTCCCTCCTTCCCTTCCCTGGGGCTGCATCAGGAGGCTCTGAGCTCACAGCCGGCCTCCTCCTCCTCCTCCGGCTGCTGCTGCTGAGCCCCATCCCCCGCCGACGACGCCGGCAGCAGCAGCAGCAGCAGGAGGAGGAGGAGGAGGAGGAGGAGGCCGGGGCCGGTGGTGGGGCCTCTTCCTCGGCGGGGCCCCAGAGAGGAAGGAGGCAGGCAGGCAGGCAGGGCGCTCAGGTCGGGAGCAAGGGCCCAAAGGGAAGGAGGGGGGAGGGAGGATGGACCTTGGGGGGGGGGCTCGGCATCCTCCCCCCTTTAAACTGGGGGTCACAGAGAGAGAGACCCAGAGGAGGCTCCTCCTGGGGGCTCCCTCCCTCTCACTGAGACCCCCCCTTTTGGAGACCATCCTTTTATTAGGATGCTCTCAAAAACCCCTCCCTTTCCCTGTTTTAAGGGGGGGCTGAGAGTGTGACCCCCTCCCTCCCCTCAGAAACTGGGGGGGGGGCTGCCCTAGTCCTCTCGGGCGGAGATGAGTGGTTTCCCAGCAGCCTTTGCGAAACTTCAGCCCCCCCCCCCATATCTTTTTATTTTTTTTTAAAAGGGAGGGGACAAAGGGACAGTTTTTTGTCCAAAAAGCTTCCTTTCTGGGGGGGGGGGTCCCAGAAAGAGCCTTTTCAAAAGTCCAAGGGCAATTCTTTGTCTGAAATATTCCATGTATGGAATGGCAAAAGCCCAGGCCTCTGGAATAGCTTTCCATGTAAACAAACAAACAAACAAACAAAAGAGGGGGGCTCAAAGGGGGGGTTCACTCAAAGTATTGGAGCCATGGGCAGCTTTGACTTCTGTGGATTTGGTTCTTTGCCCTTTGGACCCGTATCTTCCTTCTCTCTGGGAACCTCCAGAGTCCTCTGGCGCAGCTCTGCCAGAAGTTGGCCATAGAGTTCTGCTGGAGGACCTAGAAGCTCCTAGAGAAAAGGACCCTCTGGCCATTCGCAGCTCCTCCAACTTCTGGCAGATGCCGGCCATAGAGTTGCACCAGAGATGCCTAGAGAGGCAGTCAAAAGAGGGTGGCACTGCAGAGGCATTTGGAGGAGCAGGGATCCAGAGGATGGCACTTTAGTTTTGTTGCTGTTGCTCTTGTTGTGTGCCTTCAGGTTGTTTCCACCTTGTGGGACTTGTCACAGGGCTTTCTGGGGCTGAGAGGGTGTGACTGGCCCAGAGCCTGGTCTCCAGAGTCCTAGTCCGTGCTGGCATTGCAGACCCTGGAGGTGCTAGATGCTCCATGGGGCTTGCGAATGGCAGATGTCTAGGTCGGGACCCCCAGGGGTCATCTGGCCAAAGCCCTTGGTCCCAGGCAGGAAAGAGCCACAGAGAAAGCAGCAACCACTGACCAGGAGCCTTTTCTTTTCCTCCACAAAGCCATCGTTTTGGATAATCTGGCAGCAGGAGGGCAGGAAAGACAGGGCTCTTCAGATTTCCCTGAACCTGTCTGGCCAAGGAAACCAACCGTATTGGAGGCAGCCTGGCATTGGGATTTGAGGGCTGGTCTAGGACTCTCTGAGACCAAGATTCGAATCCTCCCTCAGCCATGGAAGCCCTCTGGGTGACCTTGGCCAGGTCCCACTCTCTCAGCCTCAGAGGAAGGCAGTGGCAGACGCCCCCTGAAGAAATCTGGTCAAGGAAACCCTAGGAGAGGGTCTTGTAGCACCTTTGAGACTAACTGAGCGAAAGACGCTCTAGCATAAACTTTTGTAGACTTAGACTGCATCTGCACTGCAGAAATAATCCAGTTTAACTCCCATGATTCCATGCTATGGAGTTATAGGAACTGAAGCTTTGTGAGACATTTAGCCTCCTCTGTCAGAGAGCAATGGTGCCAGAATCAAACCAGAATTCCATAAAATTGGAGGCAAAAGCGGTCTCAAACTGGATTATTTCTGCAGCACGGATGCAGCCCATGACACCTTGAACACAGGGAACAGAAACAAGAAAACGCCAGTTAGGGCCTGGCTTTGGGTCTCCTTGTGTTGGAGCTTTGCATTTGCCATCCCGTCATTTCACAGATATGTATCGCTGTCTTTGTCCCGAGGGCAAAAAGAGGGTCATTGACGCAGAAACCACACTGCCCCGCTCTTACGTGCCGTTCCAGAGAGATCCATATCTGGGGTGCGCCTGTGTTGCCGTTGCGTTACGCGTGACTCCGTCTTTGGGTTCCTGGCACACTGCTCGCCTTTGCAATGAACTTCCCAGCTGCGTCTCATGATCCCAAGACAACCATGAGGTCTGTGTGGAAACAAAGGTTCAGGAAGGTTCCTAGAGTTGGAAGGGACCCCAAGGGCCATTGGACTGGATGGATTACATGATCTCTTAGGAATGATTTGCCTGTGGATCAGATGACCCTTGGGGTCCCTTCCAACTCTAGGATTCTTCTTGAGATGCTGAGCAACCTTCTGCCATACAGGAAGACATGCTCCAAACACCCCGACAGATGCCCCTCCAGTCTCTGTTGAAAGACCTCCGAAGCAGGAGGGTCTGCCATCCTCTGAGCCTATTCCACCCTCAAAGGGCTCTTACCCTGTTAGGGGCAATCTCTTTCCTTGCCATTTAAGTCCATCTCCCATGTGGCCTCCCTTCACAGATCTAAAGATGGCTCTCTTGTCTCCTCTCAGGCTGCATCCACACTGCAGAATTAATGCTGTTTGACCCTGCTTCAATAGTATTATTATTATTATTATTATTATTATTATTATTATTATTATTATTTCCCACCTGTCACAGCTGTGTGTGTTGTGTGCCTTCAAGTCATTTCCAATTTACAGAGCCCCTATCACAGGATTTCCTTAGCAAGTTTCTTCAGAGAGGGTTTGCCATTGCCATAATCTAAGGCTGAGAGAGTGTGACTTTTGTGGCTGAGCTGGGAATCGGACGCAGGGTACAACATGTTAAAATACAAAATACATTTTAAACATAATAATAATAATAATAATAATGTATTTATATTCCCCGCCTCCCTGTGGATCGAGGCAGGATTACAACCGATAAAATCAAACAACACATTTACACAAACCAACAGTTAAAATACAATACTTTAAAACCACACAAAAACACTCATATAAATATGGTACATTTTTTAAAATACAGTCTACATGTTTTTAAAAAATCACGATTTAAAAGAATAAACCTTTAAGTGCCGTGACTGAATGCAATGGAATTGTGGGGCTTGTAGTTTTGTGAGACTTTTAGCCTTCTCTGCCAGAGAGGCCTGGTGCCACAAGGAACTATAAATGCCAGACTTCCATAGGATGGAGCCATGACCTCAGGCTTCTTTTCCCAAGCCAAACCAGCTTCCAAGCCTTGGTCATCCTTCTCTAGACATAGAAACATAGAATCATAGAGCTGGAAGAGACTGCAAGGGCCATCCAGTCCAACCCCATTCTGCCATGTAGGAAATCTAAATCAAACCATCCCCGACAGAACTGGACACAAGATTCCCACAGATGAAGTCTGACCAAAGCAGAATAGAGTGGCTCTACTGCTTCCCACAATCTGGACACTATACTGCTGTTGATTCAGCCTGGAATTGTGTTGGCCTCTTTTGATGCTGCATCACACTCTCAACTCATATTTTGCTTGTGCAGATCCTTTTTGCTGCCTTTCTCACCCCATGGGGTTTTTTTTGGTTAAACTTTGGTATTTTCTCTCCTCCTAGATAAGCAGGGGGATCCCTCTCTGCGCCCCCCGGTCTCCTTGACTGGGCCATGTCTACAGAGAGCTCTCCTCTGCTCAGTTACCGTCTCTTCCGGGTGTCAGGGGAAGGAGAGATGCCGGGGGTCACACAAGAAGAGGCCCCGCTGGTGGTGGGGGTGGTGGGCTCCGGCGGCGCTCACCCCGACCCGGCCCGCCAGCTCTCCACCTTCTTCGGTGTCATCGTGCCCACCGTCCTCTCCATGTTCAGCATTGTGGTCTTCATGCGCATTGGTGAGTGGCCACCACGGGTGGTATCAGCGGTGTGCCAGGACTGTTGTTCTGGGCAGAGGGAGAATAAAAGAAACCTGGTTCTGCCAGATATATTCTCCCCCATCTGCCCACTAGACCCTGATTTAAGTGAGATTGGATTTGCACAAACCACAGAGTTGGAGAGCATTCACACAGATGCAGCAGTGCCCCAAAGGTTGTGGCTCCAGACGTTCACCATGATGGACTGGGTCTGAATTGTGGAGAAGTGGGGAGAGGGGTGGGATGAGTTGGGGGATATCAAACCGGCATGAGCCCCTGCCCTTCCTCAACTTAGCTGCACCTGTGCAATCACAGCCTGATCTGTTTGTCCAAATCCACCTCATAGAATCATAAAGTTGGAGGAGACCACAAGGGCCATCCATGTATGGGACTTCATTCAGCCAAAGGAAGAAGGACGTACTCTTCTTGTAGTATCTTTTGGGCTGCAACTCCCAGAACCCCCCAGCTGTCACTGTTGGGGGAAACATCCATTCAGAGTGCAGAAAATGTTATTTTAAGTTGACTGGGGGATTCTGGGAGTTATAATACAAAGCCTAGATGAGAGGTGGGAATCAGCAGAGGAATTTTCATTTTTGGACTATAACTCCCAGAATCCCCCAGCCCATTTTGTTTTATTTTGCATTATGTCTGGTGGGGGGGGGTTCATTGTGTTTTACTATTGCATTTTAATAATTTTATATTTTTGAATAGTTTTTAAATGCTTTATTCAGTAACTTTTTGTAAAGCACCAAGTACATGGGTGGCACTACATAAATAATAATAATAATAATAATAATAATAATAATAATAATAATAAGCAGCTTTCAGTGGGATATATTTGGCCCCAGGGCCCACCCCAATATAGAAAGAGGTCCCAGCTTTTGTGGGCCCCTTGACTTTGCTCTGACAGCTGAGGTTTGGCAAAGGTGAGCCCACCCAACCCTCACTGTCTTGCAAAGCTGATCTGATCAAGGCCTGGTGGAAGGTAAAATGGGAATTTCGATATCAGGAGCAGAAACTCAAAACCTTTCTTCTCTCTGTGTGTCTCCCCCCCCCCCCAATGTCCTTCTCTGCAGGGTTTGTGGTGGGCCATGCAGGCTTCCTCCAGTCTCTCCTGATGCTGGTGGTGGCCTACTTCATCATCTCCTTGACCGTCCTGTCGGTCTCTGCCATCTCCACCAATGGGGCTGTCCAAGCCGGAGGGGCCTACTGTATCCTTTCAGGAACTTTGTTAGTTCCAAACCTCCCTAAAACTTCATTTGGTACAGGTTGAATTGCCCTCACCTGAAATGCTTGTGACCAGAAGGGTTTGGGATTTCAGATTTGAGAATATTTGCCTGTACATAGTGAGATATCCTGGAGATGGAGCCCAAGTTTAAACACAAAATTCATTTATGCCTCATGTAGGCCTTATACACATAGCCAGAAGGTAATTGTATTTATGTGTTATGTGTCTTCAAGCCATCTCTGACTAGTGTGGACCCAAAGACGAGCCTATCCTGGGGTTTTCTTGGCCAGGTTTGTTCAGAGGAGGCTTGCCATGGCCTTCCCCTGAGGCTGAGAAGGTATGACTCGCCCAAGGTCCCCCAATGGGTTTACATGGCAGAGCAGGGAATCGAACGACGGCCGTAGTCCAACACTCAAACCAGTTTTATTCACAAGATTTTAAATAATTGAATGCATGAAACAAAGTGTCTGTACATTGAAGTATGAGAAAGCAAAGGTGTCAGTCTCTCAGCCAGCCATGAGAAAGGCCTTGGATTTGGGAGCATTTTGGACTTCAGAGTTCCAGAGGTTCAAGGGGTGCGTGAGCATGGAAGCCAGCCCTTCTTTTCCCTCTTAGATGGCCTTAACTGACTCCCCTTTACGCTCTTCAGTCATGATCAGCCGGACTCTGGGCCCCGAATTTGGGGGCAGCATTGGTCTCATGTTCTACCTGGCCAACGTCTGCGGCTGTGGGGTTTATGTCCTTGGGCTGGTGGAGGCCATTCTGGATGACTTTGGCGCAGGTGGGTCCCAAGGGTTGAACCATGGATTTAGGACAGAATCCAAGGCTGACAGGGGAGGGGGAAGTCCAAAACCCAGGTCAGAGGTGGGAACCTGGTAGCCATCCTGAAGTTGTTGAATTGCAGCTCCCAGCATTCCTCACCGTTGGTTGTGCTGGCTCAGGGATGTTGGGTGTTGTGGTCCAACAACTGAAGAGCTACATCAATCTCATCCTGAGCCTAAGCTCAGTTGCTGGCCCCAGTTTTTGGGGAAAGGTGAGATAGAAGTAAAATAAAATAATGCCTGAATCCTGCTGGTTAATCTTAACAATGAGTAGATCCATTCAATCAATTGTTGCATAGTGTGTCAATGTATAGGTAAATGCAGTTGAGTCTGTGGGTCTACTCTGTGTCTGACAATATTTGATGTGATGTGATTTGTTTGATATTTGATGTTTTTAATCTGTTTTTTTCTTTTCTATATGGTAATTTTATCTATTCCTCTTTAATTGTTATTATCTTAGAATGTACGCCTTGGGCAGGCTTTTATTTACCCCTAATTTTACCGACTTTGTACAGCGCTGTGTATAATTACAGCGCTATAGAAATAATGTTTAATAATAATAATAATAATAATAATACTCTAGTCAAGACTAACAGAATTACATGTGAAACAGCAACAACAACAATAGTAGCAAAATTGCTTTTCATCATCTGCAAGGAAGTCTGGCATGGTATGTTCTACCTGGACATCAGCCTGAATCTTGCCCCCAAATTCTGTTCCCAAATAGAATCTGAATCACTGAGGGTCTAGAACTCCAGTCGGGAAATATCTGGTAGATTCTGACACTGAGAAAAGTTATGCGTTTGTTTATTTGTTTGTTTAGACATTTGTCTATCCTGCCCTTTATCATAGGATTTCAGGGCAGGGCCCAGCTAAAACAACCAAGTTGAAAACAATTGCAGATCAAGCAAAAATGTCTCAAACAGGTTTTCAGAAACCCAGCTTCAGCATGACAACAAACAAAAACAGCTTTTAAAAGGCTACAACAATTAAAAAAACAAAAGAGAGAATATAGGGTTATGGTAAATTCAGCCCCCTGGGCTTTCGTACAAAGCTGTGTCTTGACTTGGCGCCAGAAAGAGACCAATATTGAGGCCAGTCAGGCCTCGGGGGGAATGGGGGGCATGTTCCAAAACAGGGCGTCTCTCATGTTCTTGGTTTTGGAAGGGAGGGGTATCCCTGGCCCCCCTGTTTACCCCCTCTGCCCCCCTTCCTCCTCTTCCTATGTCCTGCAGATGGATCGGTGCCTCCCGGGGCCAAGGCCTTACCGCAGGGCTACCTCTACAGCTTCCTCTATGGCTCTCTGGTGCTCTTCCTCTGCCTGCTGGTCTGCCTGGTGGGCTCCCACATCTACTCCCGGGCGGCCTTCTTCATCTTCCTGGTGGTCAACATCATCTTGGTCACCATCTTTGCCAGCTTCTTCGCCGTCTCCCCCCGGGAAATCACGATCACCCACGACGGCAACCAGAGCCTCAACGCCTCCTTCACCGGCTTCAACATCTCCACTCTCAAGGACAACATGTACGGTAGGTGCAGGCGCAGTGGTGCTGGGCAGCGGGTGCCAGGGATCATTGGCGGTCATTAACTCCCGCTTTCATCTGTTCATCCCAAAAGGAGGTGAAAAAACAGTATCCTCTCTGTGTGTCTGTGTCTTTCTCTCTCACCTCCTTCTCTCCATCCCCTTTGCAGCCAAGTACTCCCAAGATTATACCACAAACAACATGATGTCCTTTGCCACAGTCTTTGCCGTCATGTTCAATGGTTGCACAGGCATCATGGCCGGCTCCAATATGTCAGGTGAGGTTTGTGCAAGGCAGATTTGTGTGCCAGGAGGGGGGCTTATGTGGAGGTTTTTTTTGGGGGGGAGGTGGGGTGTTACTAAGGATCCAGTGCCCTTTGCGTGGCGTCTGGGGGAATCTCCGCTTGGCCCACCCCATCCCTAATTAGGGGGACTTCTGCTTATCCCCCTCTGACACCAAAGTTACCACCACCCTTGAACCACTGCTGCCACGATGGACACTGTGTGTCTGAACTCAACCACAGTAGATCTCTGGTAGCGTTCAGAGGTACACAGATATATATTACAAACATAATTTATTGCACAGAAATTCAACAGACATTTCTTGGTCTACATAAGCTTACAGTCACAACATTCCTAGGCTTATAGCATCATAGAGTTGGAGGAGACCTGGAGGGCCGTCCAGCCTCTGTTTAAAAACCTTGGACAAGGTGGTCTTTGAGGATAATAGCAAACTGTATGGCTCTATCAACATGTCTGCCTTTGTTTTTGGGTTTCAAAGGGGAACTGAAAAACGCCAGCAGCTCCATCCCAAAGGGGACTATTGTGGCTGTTGTGTACACCTTCGTCATCTATTTCTTCCTCTTCTTCATGACCAGCTTTACCTGTGAGAGGTGAGGTGTTTGTGTGTTTATTTTGTTTCAATCAGAATACAGTTTCCATGCCAGTTCCTGCAAAGCCAGTCCAACCCCCTTCTTCTGCCATGCAGGAACTCACAATTAAAGCATCCCTGGCAGAAGGCCATCCAGCCTCTGTTTAAAGACCTCCAAAGAAGGAGACTCAAAATGTCTGCCTTCCTGGAGTTTCCTGGGGAGCCATGGCACTCTGGGAGGGCTGGCTGGGACTGTCACCTGCGCCATGGGACAGGTCATTGCCGAAGCCGTGGGTGGGAATTCTGCAGCCTTTTCCCCAAATGTTCTTGTACTGCAACACCCAGCATCCCACACCTATAACCTAGATGTTAAAGCTAGGAGAACTGCTGGGAGGCGGAAGTCCAGCAACATTGGGAGACAGGGCACACCATTCAAAACCTGGGGAGCTCAGCAAAGTGTCGTTGGGTGGGCAGCTTGCTCTTCCCAGCTGGAACCATAGAAATGTTTTACTTGCTGAACTGAACACTTATTTGTGTCTTAATATTTACACTAAAATGTGTGACGTGAGGCCAGAAAGTTATTTTTGTTTGTTACAATATGTCCTGCCTGCTTGATCTTTATGAAACAAATGGCATTTATTTAGAGAACCATAAAACTTTTTCAGAAGGCAACCCTGTGGTTAAAAACTGAACCCGGATCCCCAAAAGACTGCCCTCTCTGCCTTCCCACTTTGGGTGAAGTTTTGGACTGGAAATGAAGGAGGGTTAAAAATAGGGTAATAACAAGAGTGATGGGCAGAACGAAGGTGGCAGAGCCAAGAATGTAGGGTTAGGGCATATCAGGCGGGTTTCTTATCAGTGAAGGCCCCCTGGAAGTGTTGGATTACAGCTCCCATACAGTGGTCTGGAGGATTATGGGAGCTGTACTCCAACACATCCAGGGGTGCTGAGTTGAGATGAAACAAAGAGAATGTTTGGAGAAACACAGAGAAACAAAGGATGCCCACCTTTGTAAATCCCCCTCTTTTTCTGTCTTATAGGGCGCTGCTGATAGGGGACTATGGGTTCTTCCGGGCCATCAACATCTGGCCTCCCTTTGTCCTGATCGGCATCTACTCCGCATCTCTCTCAGCCTCCATGAGCAACCTTATCGGTGCCTCGCGGATCCTCCATGCCTTGGCCAAGGATGACCTGTTTGGTGAGGCTGCCTCGTCCTTTCCTTTGCTTTTCCCACTTCCCCCAGTTCCCACCCTGCAAAGTCTCCTGCCTTTCAGCTGCCTTACAAATTCTTTTCCCTCCAACAGGGATTGTCCTGGCGCCTGCAAAGGTGGTCTCCAAAGGGGGCAACCCTTGGGTCGCTGTCCTCTACACCTGGGGCCTTGTGCAGGTAATGGCTTTGACCTCCATCCTTCTCTCTCTCACACCTCACATCCACAGGTGTCTCTCCCAAGGTACCTCAGGAAGGCTGAGAGATTGCTGATCATCTGCCACTGGTCTCACAACTCTCCCTCTCCTTATTAGAATCGCACATAGATAGAAAGGACCCCATGGGCCATCTAGTTGAACTGCATTCCACCATTCACCCCAAGAAAGGGCCATCCAACTTCTGCTTGTTGTTATTAGTGCCTTCAAGACACTTCTGACTTATGGCAAACCTAAGGCTATCACAGCGTTTCCTGGGGCTGAGAATGTGTGACTTGCCCAAGGCCACCCAGTGGGTTTCCATGGCTGAGCAGGGAACTGAACCCTGAGTCCAAGTCCTACTCTCAAACCACTAAAACACACTTCCTCTCCAACCTCTGCTTAAAGAGCTCCAAAGATGGGGAATCCAGCATCCTCTGAGACAGTCTGTTCCACTCCCAAGAACACTTAACCCATCAAGAAGTTCTTCCTATTGTTTAGGCGGAATTTTTTGCAGTATGAATCCATATTGAATTTGAATCCATCTTGTTATTAACATTATTTTTGTTATTACTTTATTCATTTATACCTTACCCTTTTCCCAAAGCTGGTACTCACTGTGGCTTACAAATGTTAGAAATGACATCCTACAAAAAAGTATAATTAAACTCTCACTTTTAAAAGCTGCGTAAAAACATGGGTGATTTGGAGCCTGACCCCTCACTCGCCTTGTCTCTTCCCTCCGCAGCTGGTGCTCCTCGTGGGAAAGCTCAACACCATCGCCAGCATCGTTACCGTCTTCTACCTCGTGGCCTACGCGGCCGTGGACCTGGCATGCCTGGCGCTCGAGTGGGCCTCTGCTCCCAACTTCCGGTAGGTAAAATGTCTGGTGGGAGGGAGGAAAGCAGTCAGGCCACTTTTCAGGGGCTGCCCAGAGAACCAGTTCACGGTATGTTCTGGGAAGACTTTATTTGGTTCATTTATACCACAAGATCTCAGGTGGCATACAAATAAATAAATTTGAAACAATTTAAACATGTAAAACAGTAAGGAATAATGAAACAATTCTGAGATCCAGATGAAATTTAAGCAGTTTAAAAGCATGTTGTTGCTGCTGTTGTGTGCCTTCAGTTTGTTTCCAACTTATGGAGGCTCTAAGGTGTATCATGGGGTTCTGTGAGACTGAGAGGGAGTGACTTGCCCAAGGTCTCCCAGTGGGTTCCATGGCCAAGCAGGGATTTAAATCCTGGTCTCCAGAGTCCTAGACTAAAACTCAAACCATTATGCCATGCTGGCATAGCACACCAGACAATATTTTGTGGCTGGGTTGTGCCAACAAGTCAGTTTCAACTGATGGCAGCCCTTTGAATGAATGAGGAGTCTGGTCACCCATATCCTTGCTCAGGTCTTGCAAAGTCATGGCAGCACCCAGGTTTTCCTTGACTGACACCATTGGCCTCTACTGCAGCCTCCCTATTTTCTCCTTGCCTTCCTCTTTTCCACACATTTTCATATTTTCCAATGAGCAGAAAATCCAGTGATCAGATTTGAAGGCACACAACAACCAGAACAACAACATGTTGTCTCATGATGTGTTCAAAGTACAATAGTCTCAGTTTAGCTCCTTTTGGCTGTTATGGAAATAGTTTAGTCTTAACTTCCTCGCAGAGTACCATTGATTTGACCAGACCATATTCAGCAATCTGTAACACGCTTTTAGATAACTTAGCAAGGTAAATTTAACAAGTTAGATCAGTTTTTTATCTGTGAGATGTCTTGGATCCCTTCTGGGAGAAAGGTGACATACAAATGAAATGAAATGAATAATAGTTTAAAACCAGTTACCTAAAAAGTGGGATTCATGTGACCTTCCACATTTGATTGGACTGCAGTACCCATTATTCCTCATCATTTTGCCTGTAGGACTGATGATGGGAGTTGCAGTCCAACAACAGGATGGTTCGACTCCAAGGGCTTTGATAAAAAGCCATATTTTTTAAAAATGTTAAAGAAACGAAGGTTGGCACTTGTCAGGCGTCCAAGAGGGAGGTTGTTCTGCACCTCATCTTGTCGCAGAGTCCATTGGTTCTACAGAGGAGACACAGGGAGGTTCTCCTTTGCCCCTCTTTTGAGGGGCTCTGTAGGGTGACCCACTCTTGCCGCCTCTCTCCTCCCGGCCAGGCCCACCTTCCAGCTCTTCTCGTGGCACACGTGTTTCCTGGGCATCGTCTCCTGCCTGGTGATGATGTTCCTCATCAGCCCAGCCGGGGCCTCTGGCAGCCTGGGACTCATGCTGTTGCTGCTGGGCTTCATCCACCTCCGCTCCACCGCATCCTCCTGGGGCTACATCAGCCAAGCCCTCATCTTCCACCAGGTATTTGGCAATCACATCATTGGAGGCTGAGGAGGAGTTGCCCTCAAAAGTTGGCTCCTAGGCTTTCATTAGGAACAACCAAAATGTCCATAAAGTGTGCAAGCTTTGGAGTGGTACAGACCTCTTTGGCAGGCAGATAAAGGTTGTGTAACTTTTACTTGGCTTTGGGGCCAATCTGATGCTGCCAGGACTCTCCAGGGGCCACAGAAAGTGGGAACAGAGTATTTTTGTTGTAAAACACTTTTTCCCCTAAGGTGAATTGCTGTTCCAAGAAGTTCTAGGGTGCTACTTTGTCTTTTGGGGAAGGGGCAGGAGAAGGATCAGCTGGGGACTCTGGAGAGTCTGAAGGCTGCAAAAACTTTAGCCACACTGAGAGGGGGGGAGACCCAAGCAGCTGGCCAGATGTTGTGGCCATCAGTTCTGCAGCTGGACTTGCTCCCAGGTTTCAAACTCAGAAGAGGAGACTTAGGGCTGAAGGTGGCCATTTCCCCCTGCTTGTCCCAGGAGACAAAAAAAGGAGGCTGGCGTAGACTCAGAGATTTGCCCATTGCCTTGAACTTTGCTTCCTTGGTGGCTTTTAGCAGAAAATGCAGACCAGGCGAAGCTGCAGATTGGTCTGGGAAGAATTTGGCCCTCCAGAGGTTGGACTTCAGCTCCCATCATCCCTATAACCAGTACTGCCAATGATTTGGAGATGCTGGGAAGAATTAGAATGAATTAAAATGCAGAAACTTTTCTTGGATAATTCCCAGAATTCCCCAGCCAGCAGAACTAGCACAGTTGATGATTTGGATGACCTGGGAAGAACTGGAATGAATTGGAATATGGAATTGACCTTTGGGGAACAATGCCCAGAACTGGCTGGGAGATTCTGGGAGCTGTTGTCCGAAGAAGTCACTTCTCCAAATACAGGCTGTGTTTTGATACCGATGCCTGTAGTCCGGTGAGGAGAAATTGCTGAAGCTCTTCTCATCTCTCTTTCTCTCATTGCCTCGGCCAATAAAAGGTGCGGAAGTACTTGCTTCTCCTGGACATCCGGAAGGACCATGTCAAATTCTGGCGGCCGCAGATCCTGCTGATGGTAGCCAACCCCCGGGGTGGCTCCCAGCTCATGAAGTTCATCAACCACCTCAAGAAGGGAGGCCTTTTTGTCCTGGGACACGTGGAGATCGGGGACCTCGGTGAGGCGGGGAGTTCCCCATGCTCTAAGCCCAAAACAAGAAAGTTGCATCTGGGTCGGAGGTGGGCAGATGCCCTGGTATTGTGTCAGGCCCTTGCGGGGGTCCATTTCCCCCAGTGTGGTTGGCTCTGGCCAGCAGCTGTGGCTTTTGTGGGTAACTGGAAGGAGTCTGTTCTTCATCCTGTATGCTGCTGCGGCCTTCTATACAAAGACATAGGAAGCTGTTTTGTATAGTATGTCAAAGCCTTGGTTCTTCTAAAGCAGTGATGGCAAACCTATGGCACAAGTGCCAGAGGTGGCACTCAGAGCCCTCTCTGTGGGCACACATGCTATCACCCTAGCACAGAGTTTGCCTGAGTTTCTTACTAGAAAGCCAGAGGGATGTGGCACTTTGCGATAAATAAGTGGGGTCTGGGTTGCAGTGTGGGCACTCAGTCTGTAAAAGGTTCACCATCACTGTTCTAAAGCTTGTGTTTCCAGCTCTGGCAGGCAGCAGCAGGACAGCCTCCAGGGCTTCCAGCAGGACCGCTCCCTAGCCCAATCCCACCATCCCTGGCCTTCCCTCTCGGTAGCTTCCCATCCAAGTCCTAACCAGGATTGTATGGAAACACAACATGAAGCTACTAAGTCTGAACCTGGGGTCTCCCTCTTGCCCAGTCTTGTCAGCTCTGGCTTGCAGCTGCTGTGGCTCTCCAGGGTTTCTTTCAGGCCAGGTTCTTTCCTAGTCAAGACCTGGAGATGCTGCTGAGACTCTGCCTGGGGCTGTCTGCTGCCCTTGTGCTGAGCCAGGCCCATCCACAGGGCCCCCATAGAGCCAACTCTGACTGGGTTTCAGGTGCAATTCATCCCTAGTCCTGCTTGACTCCTCTTGGTACAATCCCCTCCTGCTGGCCTGCCAAGGCTGAACCAGCCTTATGTGGACTGAGACCCTTGCATGGACTCCATTTAGCCCAGTATTCTCAGCCCTGACTGGCAGCACCCACAGCGGTTTTTCATGATCCTGGGGACTCAATCTGGTGCTACAGCATTAAAACTTAGGAAGTGGCTGTTATGCTGAATCAGACCCTTGGAGGCCAGTGTTGTCCTCTCTGAACAGCAGCAGTGGTTTATATTGTGTTTTCAGGCAGGATTCTTTCCTAGCCAATTCCTGGAAGACCATGGCATGTTCGCTGGTGGTGGTCTCCCATTCAAGGATTAACCAGACCCTTAGCTTCAAAAATCAGTTGAAATTCGGGTGCGTTCGGGGTAATGAGTTGTCCTAATTGCTTGGCTCTTCCTCCTGCAGACACCATGCCATCTGACCCCATCCAGGCCCACTACAACTTCTGGCTGAGCCTGGTAGACAAGCTGAACATCAAGGCATTTGTAGACTTGACCCTGTCCCCCTCGGTCCGGCAAGGGACGCAGCACCTCCTGCGGATCACCGGCTTAGGTGAGGATGAGGGACGGAGGGGCGACCGCAGGGGGGAACACAGGCATGGCGGGACAACTCTTCTACACATGGTGTTAGAAACAAACCAGCAAGTGAGGAAGGGGCCTAATCCACACCTGCCCATTTATCTGGCATTGGTAGTCCAAAAAAGGACCTTAAGCTCTGTTCACTTCACTTCCTGTCTCTACCAGCCTCAATTCCCCACTCAGGACAGGCAGCATATATCTTGGGAGGAGGAGCACCCCAAACTGAAGCAACCTGGCAGACCTTGCAAGAATGTTGTTCTATCCTAATCTTTCCAAATGGCCTCAGCCCCTGGTGTGGTTCTTTGGTTCCTTACATGGCCTAGGCATGCGGTTGACCTCTTTCCTTCCCTGCTCAGGTGGGATGAAGCCAAACACGCTGGTCCTCGGCTTCTATGACGACTGCGTCCCGGAAGACTACTTCCTCCAAGACCCGGCCTTCAGCCAGGCGCGGGAGAATGACGAGTTCGGGGTAGACCTGGCAGCTCTGCAGGCCCACTTCCCACCTGTGAGGCCGGCTGAGAGCCCCAGGGCCCTGAGTCCAGCCGAATACGTGGCCATCATCTCAGATGCGGTGAAGATGCACAAGAACGTGTGCCTGGCTCGCTACTTCCACCTCCTGGAGAAGGACCAGCCTTCCTCCTCTTCCTCCTCCTCTTCCTCCTCCAAGCGGCGTTTTGAAGGCCGCTACATTGACGTCTGGCCCCTCAACCTCCTGCGGCCACACACCCCGACCTACGTGGACATCTGCAGCCTCTTCCTCCTCCAGATGGCCTGCATCCTCACCATGGTCACTTCCTGGAAATCCGCCCGGCTTCGCATCTTCCTCTGCGTCGAGTCCGGAGACCTGGGCTGGGTCAGCAAGGAAGAGAAGCTGCGGGAGCTCCTGACCAAGCTGCGGATCAAGGCCACCATCAAGATCGTCACCTGGGACCAAGTGGTGGCCCTCAACGGACTCCAGCACCCCGAGGCGGAAACGCCGTCCCCCCCGGGACGCCCAGCGCCACGTGACGGGGAAACGTTTCTCAACGCCGCCACCTTCCGGGTGACAGATGAGTACCTGGCCTCCGTCAACAGCCTGCTGCGGAAACAGGGGGGCCAGACAGCCGTGCGCTTCCTCTACCTCCCCCGGCCGCCCGCCGACACCTCGCAATATGAGCGCTACCTGGAGCAGCTAGGGGTCCTCACCACCGACCTGGGCCCCACCTTGCTCATCCACGGACTGACCCCCGTCACCTGCACAGAGCTCTGAGGGGGGAGAGAACGCCTGGGACCCCAACGCCCAGGGTTCCCTCGGGACAGCGTGGCTGGGGGATTCTGGGAGTCGGACTCCGTAAAAGGGGAGCGCCGCATCCTTGGGGATTCTCGCAGGGAGAGATTTCCTGTCTGCGGTGGACCTTTTTGCGATAGAAACAAAAGCTCTGCCACATTTGAGGAAGGAGTTGAAAGAAAGAAAGGGTGCCTTGTCTTTTGAACAAATGTCGCGGACTTCTTAACTCAAAAGAACTCAGTTTTGGGGTCTTTTGCATCAGTGACTTTGGGAAAGTGGGGCTTTTGTCGGTTGCCAAGCACTTCGCAAATCTCAACGAGGTTTAGAAAATTCCAATCGGACGGAAGAAGAGGGAGATGGAGTCTTTTAGGATGGGTCTCTTTTGTCCCTACAGTTTGGGACACATGCCTTCCATGCCCTCGCGTTGCACTCTCCCCATCTAGCACTTGAACGGCCTCTTTTCCTGAGGAATTTGCCTGTTTCTGGAGGCGTTTTTTGGCTTAAAATGGGGCAATTCTCACACCTTTCTACTTTTAAGGGGAAGAAAAGGAAATAACTAACTGCTAACTAACTCATGCTGCCTTGGTTCAAAGGCCCCTTTCCTTGAACCTTCTCAGCTGTCTTCAAAGGCTGGAAGTTTGAAAAAGTTCCTTTTGGAGTGTGTGAAAAGCTTGAGGAAGTTCCTTTTTGGGGGGCCTACAATGGCCAGATCTGCTGGCTCTGGGGTATTCAGGCCATTGTAGGTCCCCCAAAAAGGAACTTCCTCAAGCTCTGAAAATGTGTGAACAACTCCCAGATTTCCCCCAATGGCAAAGCATAACCACTGCTCAGGCCGGGTAGTGGATTCTGGGTGCTGCAGTCCATAGTTTCCTAACCTTGGGGACTCTCCCAAGGATGAATTTCCTATCTGTGGCACACCTTTTCTGACCAAAAGATGTGGAATTTCCCCACGGATGAATGGACTTTGGGAAATCCTGTTTCCTTGCCTGTTTTTGGCATCGTTCCTGTGGATCATGAGTGTGTCAGGAGGGGGGAGAGAGGCCTCCGTTTAGATTTCCCCCTGGCTGCGAAATTATATCCATCGTCTTCCCTTTTAACCCAGCTAACTGTAGACAGCGAGCCATTATGGAAAGGGCTGTGTGTCCCTAAAAGGGGTACAGCGTCATGCCCCCAAATAACTTCACAGGTGCTTTGTACTAATCATTAACACGCCGGTTTAACTATTTTGTTTATTTTTGGTGGGCGGTGATGGTGTTCTGATGCCTCCAATGATGGATAACCATAGAGAGGAAGAGCGCTTGCTGGAGCGGATGGGTTGTGTGTATGCGAGCGCGTGTGTGTCACTGCGGTGGAGTGAATGGCGTGATTTAGGCATTAACACTCAACTTGCGGGGAGGAGGATAGTTTCTACTTTTCAATGGAAGTGGGCAATAAAAGCGAAACTTAACAAGGACAGGGAAGTGTTGTGCGTGCGGTTGTTTTCATGCAAGGGCTTTGGAAGAGCCACGGAACTGGAGGTTCGTGCTTCTTGCTCCGCCGCCAGACAGAGAATGGAAACGAGAGAGGCTGAGAGAGTGTGACTTGCCTAAAGGCGCCCAGTGGGTTTCTATGGTCGAGCTGGGATTCGAACCCTGGCCTCCAAGGTTGTCATCCAACACCCAAAGCACTAAATCGCCCTGGCTCTCCTATCATCATCATCATCATCATCATTATCATCATCGCTTTATTTTAATGTAGAGAAATCTTGTAGCACCTTTGAAACTCCTTGAAAGAAAGATGTTGGCAGCATGAGCTTCCTAGACTTCAGTCTGCTTCCTCAAATGTAGGTTTAGTTACTCCACCAAAAGCACCTGAGGAAGTAGACTGAAGTCTAGGAAAGCTGCTGCTGCTGCTGCTGCTGCTGCCAGTTTCTTTCAGTGAGTCTCAAAGGTGCCACAAGATCTCTCTACGTACTGATTCTACAGAGGAACATAGCTATATCTTTGAGTTCTACTTTAATATTTGGGAGCTTTTCCCAACTCGGATGGGAGTTGTAGTCCCCCAACAAAGCTGAGGGTCTCGGAGCCATAGTCCTGGCAGGGGCCGCTCTCTGTCACTTGGTGCCAGAAAGGCAAGGCTATCTTGCAATGGTCCCCAAACTGCCCTTTAGGAGATTTCGGACTTCAGCTCCCAGAAGCCTCAGCCATGTTGGCCAATAGCCTGGGATTCTGGGAGCTGAAGTCCACTATCCCTTAAAGAGCCCCGTTTGGGCCCCCTGCTCTAGGCAGTGCCAAGGGCAAAGGAAGTCTGAGGGACACCTGGAGGAAGAAGAGATCTCCCTCCTTATAGGTGGCCTCAATCGCATCATTTGGCGCCTGAATACCCTGAAGGCCAGATCCTGCCTGATCCTGGAAGCTAAGCAGGCTCAGCCCTGGTTAGTCCTTGGATGGGAGGCCGCCAAGGAATCTCAGGTGCTGTTGAGGCTCTGTTTCAGAGGAAGGGACTGCCAAAGCCCTCTCAGGATCCCTTGCCTAAGAAACTCAGGCTAATGCAAACATACAGACGGCAACATCCAAAACCCACAAAACACGGGTCCCTTTTTGTTGGCCAAGAAAGGTCTGGCTGTTTTGCGGGTTCTGGATGTTATTGGACACAGTTGGGGAAGCTATAGGGAAGGTTTAAAGGGAACCCAGAAGTCCTCGTTGGATTGTCACTCTACCCTTTCTTATATCTGTGGGTGCATGGACGCTTTTTGCCATAGAGATGGCGAGAGGCGCGAGGACTTCCGTTTCTGTTCTCTACGCGGCCAATTACGTCTTCGACTGAAACTTATTATTCTTACAGAATATAAACGATCCTCCTCGATGTACTTCCGCTTGTGGAGGCAAAAACACCCTTCAAAAGGTGATGCGCGCGTCACTTCCGGTCAGGAGTCGAGGGAAGGGAAGGGTTGCGACATGCCCACACTAAACATGGCTGCCACGTTCGTGGGGGCGTGTCCCTGCAAACGCTTCCTTCGAAACCCGGAAAAAGATGGCAGTGCGTCACACTCAATGGCTTCCCCCTCGTCTCTATGGGTCTGGGTAGGGCGCTCTAGGAACGAGGCGAGCCGTTTGCTGCCGGAGAAAGGAGCCCCCCTCTCTATGGTCCTGTGCTTCTCCTCCAGGGAAAGGTGGAGGCGAGTCTGGAGTGGGATGGCGCCGGAAAGTCTTCCCTGGAGACCCCTCCCTGACTGGGCCTTAGGAAAAGGCCCCTCTTAGGAAAAGCTTAGGGAAAGGTCCCCTCTTTCTTGGACTACGATTCCCAGAAGGCCCCAGACAACTGTGGCTGGCTGAGGCATTAGGGGAATTGTAGTCCCCCCCCAAAAAAAGGGAGCTGGCTTTCAAGGTATAGTCTGTTGTGGGAAGAGAGTCTATGGTTTTGGACAGTGGTTGCCAGACTGCTTGATGCTCCCAGAAGCCTTTGCCAGTTTGGCCCACAGTGAGGCATTCTGGGAGCACCAAACAGTCCCATACATTTGGAGGACCAGAGTTAGGAAACCACTGGTTTGGGAGAAAAACGAGTCAGCAGACTCTGCATTAATAGGACATTGATAACAAGGGAATGCCTTTAATGCCGCATAAAATAGTCTTTGCTTCCTCAGGAATGAAACTACCAACTTAGTTGGCCTCAAAGGATTCAGGGTGACCAATGTCCTCCTTTCCTGGGACATGTCCTACTTTCACCTTCTGTCCAGGAGGAATGCCAAAATGCCCTCCGTTTTGAGCAGGACTAAGAAGCATGGGTTTATATTTCTATGCTTATGAGGACATCTGGCCACCTGGAATGGGTTCCTGGAGGCCATGTTCTGCTAGGAAGCGATGCCAGTTGTGGGATCCTGGCTCATTCTGAATGGAGCAGGAGGACCTGGGCGAGGAACGTATGGGTCAAAGTGCCCAAATTGGACAGAAGAGATGGAGGCAGGATAGCTGAGAATCTGAGTGTGGAGATGGGGACAGTCCTCCCCTCCTGCTCTCCTTCATGCCCTTTTCTCACCCTCTCTTTCCACTTCCCTCCACAGCCTTGACTGTCCTCCGGAGGATGTCCTTGCTCTCCGATGTCCACTTGGGCCTCCCCTTCCCAGCCTCTCCTCGGCGCATGGCACTTGTCTCTGGCTCCTACTGCTATTACCACTATGGCTGTGACGGTGTGGACGACCGCGGTTGGGGATGTGGCTACCGGACACTCCAGACAGTATGTTCCTGGCTGGCGGCATCGGCTCACCCAAGAGAGACCGATGACCATCCGGTCCCTTCCTTGAAGGAGATCCAGGACTCCCTGGTGGAGATGGGGGACAAACCCCCTTCGTTTGCTGGCTCTCGGGACTGGATTGGCACAGTAGAAGCAGCGTTGTGCATGGACCACTTTTGCGCCGTGCCGGGCAAGCTGATCCACCTTCCCCGTGGCCAGGACCTGGGAAAGGAGCTGGAGACCTTGTATGCCCATTTCCAAGGTGGCGGGGGTCCCGTCATGATGGGAGGAGACCGAGACAACTCCTCCAAAGGGCTGTTGGGGGTCTGCTCTGGTCCCAAAGGCCACCACCTTTTGGTACTTGACCCACACTATTATGGCAGAGCCGGATCCCTCGCAAAGGCAGGACTGCAAGCAAAAGGGTGGGTTTGTTGGAGGGAACTTGGCTCCTTCGAAGAGGGCTCCTTCTACAATCTCTGCTTGCCCCAGTTCTGGACTAAAGGGTCCTCCTTGTGAGAGGGGCCTTGGAGGAACCAGGGAGCAATTCTTGAATACAGTGCTAAAGCTAAAAGACAGAAGGGGCTGTAAGAGCCATTAACACAAATAAAGGGAGCATGCTTTGGGAGGATGAGCACTGTCAAATTGCCAACTGGTGATTTTCTTAGGGGTTATTCACACTGTGAAAATAATCCAGAATGAATCTGAGTTAAATCTCTGTTGTTCACATGCATCCAGATTGCACCCAACTAAGTTGGGAGGTAGCTGTCAAAAAATCATTTGATCCAGGATAATTGATACCAGGTTTTCCCTTGAGTTTTTTAAAAAGATCCGCATCGTCTGTAGTGTGAATAACTGATGTGAAATAGACCCAAATAGACCCAGGATAAAACACTGCATTCCAAAAAGGGTTTTCTGAATGGATTTGGATCATCAACTCCATCTTTATTTGAATGCTTGCGCATGTGAACATCAATGTGGATCAATGCAGTTCCATAGTGTGAATCACAAACTTGGAATGCCTGAGATGATTCACATCATTGGGCTAAAAAAACCCCAACGTCTGGATGGCTGCACAGATAACGCAAGCGATAACTCACCCCAAAGTTTGTAGGAGGACTGCTGGAGGTCATTTTCATGCTCCACCTTCATAAATAGGACCTTGATATCCTGGCTGCATCCTAGAGAATCATGGAAATGGTGAGGCATTAGAGCTCTCTGGCTGAGAAGTAGAAATGTGTGAGGGCTGGGTGCCTTCAGGTCATTTCCAGTTGAGAGCAACACTGTTTTCTTGGCAAGAACTGTTCAGGTAGAGTTTGCCTTTGCCTTGGAGCTCACTATGCCAGTGTAACATTTGATTTATGTTCTGATTTTCTGTTAATCAAAGTGGTGAAAGTAAAAAAGTTTTAAAACAAAGTAGTGTGGTGTAGTGGTTTGAGCATTGGACCAGGACTCTGGAGACCAGGATTCAAGTCCCCACTCAGCCATGGAAACCCCTGGGCTGACCTTGGGCAAGTCCCACTCTCTCAGCCTCAGAAGCCAAAAGCCTCCTCTGAACAGATCTTGCCAAGAAAACTCCATGACAGGTTCCTTATGGTCGTCTTCAGTGAAAATGACAGCTAAATAAACTACTGCATTAAATCACTGGCTGACAAGTGGAGCGTGTCCAAAGGAAGGTGACGGAAATGGTGAAGAAATGGGATTTTTAGCCTGGAGAAGAGAAGGTAGAGAGGTGATATGAGAGCCCTGTTTAAACATTTGAAGGGATGTCATATTGAGGAGGGAGCAAGCCTTTTTTCTGCTGCTCCAGAGAATGGGAGACAATGGAGCAATGGATGCAAACTGCTCAACCTTAGGAGGAACTTCCTGAGAGCTGAGGTCCAAAATGCCTTCAAGGGCACAGTTTGGGGGCTACTGGTCTAAAAGGAGATCCGTCGCCCGGTTAGACTGGCTCAATGGGCAAAGGGAGTTCATCTCAAAGGTCCTCCTCAAGATCCTTTTGCATTCCTAGCGTCATTTGGGTTTTGCAAAGTACCCTCAGACCCTTCCTCTCCACAGTTTCTCTTAACGCTTGTTTCTTTCTGGGCATTTCCCAAGCGCCATCTTCTGCCTCAACCCGACTGGCTTCTCCATCTGTGGCTTTTCACCCTACAGTTTTCCCCGGGTGTTATTTTCTTTATTAGAGTATTTATAACTTAATGCGGAGTCTATGGCCCACACTGCAGAACTGACGCAGTTTGACGCCGCTTTAACTGCCATGGCTCCGTTCTGTGGACTCCTGGGATCTGTAGTTTGTTGTGGCACCAAAGCTCCCTGGCAGAGAAGGCTAAATAGCAAACAAAACTACAAATGGGCAGGATATAGGTTAATCATCATCATCATCATCATCATAATATAATGATTATTTCTCACCCAGTTCTTCCCACTGAATAGTAAAGAGAATGATGATGGTAATAGTAATACTATCACCAATATCGTCCAGTTTATTTGTCTGTGGCACAATGTCCGTTACAAGATATTACAAAAGCAGCACCGCAGGGAGATTATGATCGCAATACGGTCGGCCCTTTTTATACACGGATTCAAGCATCCACAGTTTGTTCAAAAAAAGTAGACATTTCAGATGTCAAACCTTGATTTTCCACATTTTATAAGGGACACCATTTTGCCATGTCATTATATTTAATGGGACTTGAGCATCCAGGGATTTTGTTATCCACGGATGGGGAACTCGGAACCAAACCCCAGTGGATAACAAGGGTCCACCATACAACATGCGCAATACAAGATCTCCAGATGCCCTGGTTTGCCAGGAACATTCCGGAACGTTCTCCTGCCTTCTAAGTTCTAGAACCGGCCGGCGTTTGACCGTTGGGAGCCAAAATGGACAGCCCCAGCGCCGCGTCGTTGCTCCCACCGATAGGCAATCCGACAATCCAGTGCGTCTTCCGCCAAGAAATGGAGGCCAATGTATCCTTCCCAACCTTGGTAGACCCTTCTTTGTATAGGAGAGTCCCTCCGAAAATGCCATGGCCAGGAAAGGGCTCTGTTCCGGAGAAAGGAGCTGCGCAAAGGAGACAACGCGGTGGCGGCGGCGGCAGGAAGATGGAGGACAAGGAGGAGGAAGGACCAAGGCGTCTGGAGGTGAGGTGGGCCCAGGGTGGCCATAAGGGACACAGTGGCCAGGAGCCCCCTTCCTCCCCATAATCGGTTAACTTTAGACTAGCTTTAATCATCTGATCGTGTTTTTTAATTGGGGTTATGTTACTATGTTTATGATTGCTACCGCCTCGATCCTTCGGGGAGAGGCGGTCTATAAACAAATGATGATGATGATGATGATGATGATGATGATGATGATGATGATTCCTAATGCCGCGACCCCTTTGCGGCCGGAAGCCCCGCCCCTCCTTCCCGCCGGCGGCCTCCCTGATTGGTTGGGAGGAGGAGGAGGGCGGGACCCACAGTTTGAGGACCGCTGTGACTCATTTGAATGTGAACTTTATTCCTTTTAGGCAGGAACCGGCAAGTTTTACTTTGAGAAATGCCAAGTGACCATCCACACTTAAGAAGACGTGGACCTCTGGTTCGGCTTTCCCTTCCCCTGAACCCCAGTCCCTTTCTGGCATGAGGAACCGGCAAGATCTCTATGGACCTTTGGCTTTCTGGTCTGTGACAGCATGAAACCAGGCCCCAGGCCTTGGAAGAGGGTTGATCTTTTGGGATTATATGGACTACAACTCACAGGAGCTAGCATGGCCATTTGGCATTAGTGCAAAAGAGGAACTCTTCAGGGCTCTGGTCCCAGCTTCAGCAATGGGGCAATGCCATCTGCCTTCAAACCATCTGCCTTCAAACCAGGACCGGTTCACAGGGCTCTTCCACAAGACTTTCCTGCCGCTTTTGAAAACCAAGGGCACAGGTTTACCACCCTTGTTTTTCAGGATTCAACAAAGCAAGGCAACTAAACGAAAACCTCTTTCCTGCTCTGGTTCTTGCCCTTCTGCCACCCAGAAACAAAGGGCATCCTTTATTGTATTTGCCATGTGAACGCTGTATGGTTTTCTCTTGTGCCGAAATGCATACCTTCCCATTTCCCCTCCGTTTTCCCTGGAACATTTGTGTTTTGAACTCTGCAAATGCCAAATAAACTTTGTCTTGTGTCCAACTAGAATTCGGAGCTTCCAAATGCACTTGAATAAGAATGCCTATCATGAAATGCTTCCAAACATCTATCATAGCCCAATGGTATCGTAATAGGGTACAATAATGCTCTTGCATCCAATGAAAGAAAACAGTTTCAAATCTCATGCTGAATTCACACAGGGTTCCCTTGAATCAGTGGGACTGCCATAACTATTTACTCGCCAAGGCCCAATAGATTTAGCGGGTCAACTCTAGCTGGCATTTTCAACTAGATTTAGCCCTATAGTTCTTGGAGAGGTTTTCTTGGGGCAAAGGTTCCTAGATAGAGAGGCTGTGATCTCGAACCTTCGCCGTTTGTAGACATGCTTTCTAACAATGGACTGGCGTTGCTCCATAGCCTTAGAAATGGTTGCATGGCCCTTTCTTCAGCGATGTCTTTGGATTGTGGCATGAGGTGTTTCCACACACAGAGACAGTCTGGTCCAGTGCTTGCAGTGTTGTTTTTAATACACGCCTCTGAAGCTCAATAGTCTGTGAGAGGTTCTGGAGAAATGCTCTCTCCTCACGGTCCAACAGATCTCCTTGCCACTTTCCCTGCGCTGCAGCCTTGTTCCTTGTCATTTTTCTTGCCTGGGTGAGATGCTAGGAAGCCTTTTCGGTCCTCCTCACGTGGAGAAGGAGACCCACCTACAGCCAATCACCTTGTGGGCCAAAGCAAAACAAGCTGGAGTTGGTTGTTCAGAGGAGATTTCACATCCAGTAAGAACAAGCTGGCAGTGTTGTTTTAGAGGTTCTTCTGTTTGGATAGCAGAGCTCGAAAATCTCTTGGTGGCCTTTGCGCCTAAATCAACATGGGGTGGGTTAAAATAAACCCAAAGTCCTTGTTAGGCAGCAGCGAAGCACATCAGTCAAGCTCTTCATCTTGCTCACCAAATGTTTCAGGGTTGCAGTGCGTTGTGAGTCAGCGCACTTCTCAGGTGTTCATTCTATTTCTAAACCAGTATTTGGCAGGAGGGGCTTTTTGGGTTGATGCCTCAATTGGTGGCGCAAGATGGGAAGGGCCAGGGTTAAAGGCACAGGGCAGTTGAGCATAGTTGCGCTACAAAGGAGAGTGCTCTGAAAGCAGGAATACAATGGTATTTAACCCCTAAAGATACTCAAAAATGTTCTACCATATGTTAGGGCCTGTGGCTCAAATGTCCGGAATCATGCTTTTTGGAATGCAATACTGATGCAGATATCTGACATTATAAAACAAACCAGTGAAATTTTGTCCAGACTTCATTATGCTATCAATCATCAGCAAGCCATAGTCATCCAAAAAACACGCGACTCATCATATTCCTAATCTCTGCAGCAGCTTGGATGAAAAGTGCAAGATGCTGGAAGACAGGGAATTTGCTCTTGAAAGCCAGCCTGGTGTAGTGGTTTGAGCACTGGACTGTGACTCTGGAGATGGAGATCAGGGTTCAAATCCCACTGGGCCAACAAAACCCACTAGATAACCTTGGGCCATTCACACTCTCTCAGCCTCAGGGATGGACATGGCAAACCTCCTCTGAACAAATCTTGCGAAGAAAACCCTTTGATAGTGTTGCCTTAGGATTGCCGTAAATCAGAAATAACTTGAAGGACCGCAGCAACAACAACAACAACAACAAGCCTAGTTGTCATGTATACAATGGTGCCGCTATAGGAGGGGGGCAAGATTAGGGGGTTGCCCCCCCCAATATTCTTTCCCCAATTAATAGTATTAGAATAGATGTGGAGCAGGGACAGAGGGATAATACACATCGTGAAGTGCATTGTAGTACCTGAATTGGAAGATATGGACCAGCTAGAATGCGCAAGGGTCCGTAGGGAATTTTATTATGTTGTTGTTAGTCCAAATATGCAAGAGGGGGCTGGCTACAAGAGCCCTCCAAGATCGTCTCCCTATTGTATACGGAGTAGACAGGGCCTCCCAAAACTGAAGTGAGACAGATTGCAATAACTAAACGTCTACTTTTGAAAACAAGGGGAACAACACACAGCACACACACACCCACACATTCAAGGCTCAGGAGAAAGGTTGGAAAATGTGGAAAAGATTTTAGGCTCTGCTAATGTTATACTCACCAAGATGTAGTCTTCCTCCGGGAAGCGAATGGGATGTTGGACAGTGAGGCAGATCTGCTCCGCAGCCTGGGTTTGAGCAGAAATACCGGCTACCAGAACAGAGGTCTGACTGACGTGGAGTAAGTAGACCTTGCAAAGGCGCCCCTGAGCAGCAAAAGTTGGGGACCTTTTAAGGGACAATCTCGCCTGAGGGCAGAGAGAGTTTGGTGATTGGAACAAAGACGTTTATTGCTTTCTTTCACCTGGATGCTGGATCTGATAATATCTAGGACTTAAGTTGTTCGGACAACAGACTCGGGAGGGGGTGATAGCTCCAGGGAAGGCAAACATTTTACTCTTCTGGCTTAAGATACTCCTTCATGCGACTTCCCAGACCTTCTGATAGTTAATGTGGCTGTTCCCTAGGGGAGGTGTACCTGTCCTTCGCCTTGCCAGTAATGGCGGGCAGCTGGAGTCTGATCAGGGGTACTCCAAGGGTTATCATGGATTCCAAAATTTATAAACCAGCATGGGTAACAAGAATGTGTCTTGAAAAGAGGGACCAAGTGGTCTGGACAACCAAAGGCCCCAGAAGAATGGCTCAGCGGGAACATGAGTATGTTTAGCTTAGAGAGAGAAGGTGGAGAGGGGACCTTAAACATCGAAAGGGATGCCATGCAGAAGACTGGAGCTGCTTGACACGGAGCAATGGTTTCAAATGTCAGGAAAAGAGATGTCACTAAACTTTAGGAAGAACATAATTGACTCAAAAGCATTTGACAGTGGGATAGATTGCCTCAGACTCTCCCACCGTTGATGCTCCAGGTATTTTGGACTTCAGCTCCCAGGATTCCTGGACTTTGGCTATGGAGACTGGAGCTTCTGGAGTCCAAACTCGGAGGACCAAAGTTTAGGAATTTCGCTCAAAAGGTGATGGGTTCCCCTTTGAGGTTCTTTATGCAGCAGTTGGATGTGTCAATCTCTCTCTCAGGCCTCTTTTGGCTGTGTATCTATGCATGGGCAGAATGGGTGTTGCCTCTAAATGCCCTTGGGGAATCCCTTCCAACCCTATGATTCCAGTTACTAATTGGATTACATCCTTCAGCCCCAGCAGCATTCCTTTTCTTTCAATTTATCTGTTGGTGACTTGGGGCCTTTCCCTGGAGCCCTGGCGCCCTGTACGTGGCCCTTTACTCCCAGGGAGTCCCCTCTTGTCACACTTTTCCCTCTAGGATCTCTTAGATCTCCATTTCTCGCTCCCTGTTGAGCGGATGAGACCCCTTGAGGTCCTAACGCCGTGCTGCCACCACTCAGTGAATTAATTCCTTCCCCACACACTGAGACTTGTGAGGAATAGAGGGAGAGAGGATCTAGTTTCAATAGCCGAGTCTAGGCCACGTGTACAGGAGTACAGAGACAGCAGATGCTTTTAAGAAAGAAGTTTTATTTAAAAAGGGATCGAATAGGGTAGAAAGAATTTATAACCCTCTTGCAAAGCCCCCTTTGCCTTGCAGGTCAAAGACATAGTTACAGAATTCCTTCCCGGCAAGCCATCGTGAAAATAACAAAAGGCCTAAACGCACTAGCTAACACATTCCTAACTCACTCACAGAAGAGGGATTTGTAGTCCTTTGAGTTCCTGGATGCAGGGAGGGCCCCTGGCCTCCGACCTGCATTCCCTTGGTCTGTGTCTCCCAGACTCAAAGAGACAGCATCTGGTTTCCCCTCGGCGAGGATCAGAGGAGGAGACAAAGGATCACAGGGCGCACAAGTCCTTTTAAAGATTTCCCATAGAAAGTTCTTGAATCTCGCGGCTCTACTCTCTGATTGGTCCATTCGACCTTACATCAGCTATGCTGGTCACAGCTCCTTAGCATGTGATGTCATCTCATTAGCATGTTCCTCCTCCAGATTAACCTTTGTAGTTCAGGAAAGTGCCCAATGATGGGAGACCCAGCCATACACAGCTGAAATAAGAATTCCATTGTTGTTATGCGCCTACTTATGTGTCCCTATCACAGGTTTCCTTGGCAAGTTTTCTTTGGAGGTTTGCCCATGCCTTCCTCTGAGGCTGAGAGTGTGTGACGTACCCAGGGTCTCCATGGCCGAGTGGGGATCTCTACTCCAGCGTTAAGTCTTACAATTCAATAGGTCTCCCCTTACGACCTGGAGATCCACAGTGAAGCCCTGCCAGGACTCTTGGCCTCCTTCTCATCACTACAAAGAACAAAGAACATGTGCTTTTTTCAATTTCACACCTGCCAAAGAATGACACCTTAGAATTAAACATCTCATTTGCATCAAGGGCAAATAGGGCCCTAATGGGAGAAGGACAGGGAGGCCTTTGAGCTGAGATCTCACCACAATTTGAAATTGATGGATGGCAGTTGAAGAGGAAATGTTTGGCTTAGGAGTGAAACTGTTTTAAGTGGTGAAACCGTATTGGCGAAAGCAACTGGAGCTATGAATTTCCTGGTGGCTCTGAGAACTAGGAGGAAATAGGAAAAAGCAAAAGGTAGCAAAGTGGGAGTAGGGATGTAGTAGTGTGGTCTCCTACTTTTCTACTGCCTTCCGTATTGTTGTTTTTTGTTGTGTGCCTTCAAGTCATTTCTGACTTAGGGCAACCCCAAGGTGAACCTATCACTGGGTTTTCCAAGAGCATTTGCTTTTGCCATCCTCTTCGTCTGAGAGAGTATGCCTTGCCCAGAGTCACCCAGTGGGTTTTGATGGCTGAGCAAGGATTCAAGCCCTAGTCTTCCAGTGTCCTAGTCCAACACACAAGCCACTATACATACCATGCTGGCTCTGCCTGCCATTCTACCAAGCAGTTATATACTTTAGGATGCCTTCCATCTTGCCAAGCATCACTCATACAAAAGGGAGTTGGACATTTTGATATAAATCTACCAATAATTCAAATAAAGGGAGACATTATTTCTTAGTGTTTAACAGTAAGTCAAAAACGCTGTAGCTTTAGCTTCTCTGGTATTTGCGCTTCTAGACCATGAAAGCAATCTCACACAAGAAACATTAGAATTGATACCACAAACCTTACTGCAGAGCAGAATAAACTTGTCTGCAAATTCAAATTATCAAGAGCAAAGGAGAACAGGAGCTTCTGATTAGGAACAAGGACATTCTCCTTTTTCAGGCTGATTAGGATCGCCACAAGAAATGTCATCAGCCCAACTAATAAACCCTCCACCGGAAAGGAAGCTACTCAAGCAGAAAACATTTTCCGGTTGCCTTAAGAGACTCTTTCCTTGTATTTGCTGAGGTGACAATAGCAGGCAGCAGGAATCCCCTCCGGCCAGAGGTTTGCTCTGATTCCAGCTGAGGTCTTAAACATATTCTGACATATTCCTGATTTATAGTACGAGTCTAAACTAAGTGTTTATTTAGAAGTCACTTGAGTAAGCATGTTTTGCATGGTGTTGTCAGTCAGTCAACCAGGTCTTTAAAATCTGTTTGTCACTCTTCAGAAGAAGACAAGATTCAAACTCCAGGAAAAGAGATCCCACCCGAAGATTAGGAAGGACTTCTTGAAGGTAGAGCTGTTTGTCAATGGAAGATGCTGCTCCCTGGGAAGGTGTGGGGTCTCCTTCTCTGGAGGTTTTTAGACAGAGGTTGGGTGGCCATTGGTCACAAGGAGGGCTTGGATGGTGTCTTCATCTAAGGGTTGGACTGGATGACCCTTGGGGTCCCTTCCAAGTTTAGGATTGTATGAAGCTACGATGCTTAAACAACTTGAAGGTACACAATAACAGCAACAATGCTTGGAGGTGTTATGACCTTCTTTCAGATATTTTACTTATGTTTGGCTTCTTCAAACTTCCCAGCAAATGTTTCCTTATCCCTACAGGAGAGAAGTCACAGAGAGCAAAATGGAGGAGATGAGGCAACGGCACAACATTAAATGAGACACACCACCTATATATGCAGCAGCACAGTGTTGTTGTTTTTGGAGATCCTACGAAGACAGTTTTAGCAAAAGTAACTTGCACAATGCTAACAGTTCATCTTTCACCAGAGGAGGAGAATTAGCCACATGCATAACCATAAACACTGGTATTTATTTGCTTTCCAAGCATCCTTCTAGGTCTTGCATTTAGTATGGGGTTATTAGGTTTAATAATCCCGAGTAAGTAAATGCAAACAGAACTCTGGCAGATCTCAGCGATATCAGCCAGGAAGACTTTGAACTATATTTCCTACTGAGAGGGTGGTTCTGTCTCGCAGTCCCACCTTCAACCCTGGACTGTTTCCTGCCTCCTCCCTCCCTTTGAAGTTAAACAAATTGATGGTTAATGTGTGTTGGAGGGCTCTTATTTGTAGTGTCATCAAATGCCAAACGGTGCTGCATGACATGTGCAAGTGCTGTGGCTCAAGAAACCGTACCTTTGGCCCCATCTCTTCCTCTGAAAATGGGAGAGGCTCACCTTGAACATGACTTGCTCTCCAGCATGGCCAGAACTCATCACGAGGGAGCATTATGGCCCAACTGCCCTTAGAAAACGGCATACTGTTCTAGCACCACACCTCAGCAAAGGATCGCATCTGCAGTGGAGAAAGGGCACAAAAGGTTACTCCAAATTATCAAGGGGCTGGATAGAAGTCAACTTACAGTATTTAAAGGGTTTTTTAAATCTTAGATAAAAGGGGTGAGAAACAGGACTTTATCACACAAAGGAGAGAGGGAGTTTATCCCATGAATATCCCGGAAAAATCATGTAATTATGCGTAACGATTTCACACGACGTCACACAAAACCCGCCATTAAAGTGGTCACAAAGAAGCATTCACGCGCATCTTTTTACTTTTGGGATTTCAGCGACAATGCTTTTCCGATATCACTTTATTTGTGCAATTGCATGTGATCATCATTTGCACAATTACTTGCCATTTTCACTTTATTTGCAGGATGCTTTAAATGGGCTTTAATCTCTTTAATGCCGAAATCAGCCCCAGTGTGATAAGCCCCACAGGGGACATGATTGTTCTAGTGAGCCACTCCTGGGGTTTCCTTGCCCAGATTTCTTCAGGGGGGGGGGGGGTTGCCTTTGCCTTCCTTTTAGGCTGAGAGAGTGTGACTTGCCTAAGGCCACCTACCGGGTTTCCATTGCTGAGTGAGGGTTTGGACCCTGGTATCCTAAAGTCCTAGTTCAAAATTCAAAGCATAACACCATACTGCCTGTCCTAGGGTTTCCAATGAAGCTTGCCTGTCTCCCTCTGAGGCTGGACTATAGCCATCCAGTTAATGTCCACAGCTGAGTACAGATTAAAACTCTGGTTCACTGGAGTCCCAGTCCAGCTCTCAAACCATTACACCACGCTGTCTCCTTTTTAAAAACATCTAAACAACAGTTTTACCTTCCCTGATCTATTTTATAACAAACCAGTCAATCTCATTCATCACAATTTGGATGATTTACCATTGTTCAGAGTCAGCGCTGCGCCGTTATCACTGTTTCAGTCCCACTTTAACTGCCATGGCTCTGTCCTGTGGAATCCTGGGATTTGTCGTTTTGTGAGGATTCTCTGCAAGATATCTAGCACTGAGAAAGGAAAGCTGACATGGCTTAGTACAGTATGTGCTAACCCCAAAATGCTTCCATCTCATTCATTTGTGTATCCTGGTCCTAGGGAAAGAAGAAGCTGGCACTGTGAAGGTACATGGCATCTTTTGTTCCCTGCTGCAAATGATGCCAAGAGACTGGGAAATGTGTTGTGTAGTTGTGTAATTTAATTTCCAAAGCACTACATGCACTTTGTAGTAATGACTTGCAGTCTTGGCAAACTAAATAAAAGTGTACACGAATCATGAGCTTGTACACGTTTAATTTAGTTTGCCAAGACTGCAAGTTCAGGATGGGGACAGAAATGCATTTTCCCCTCTAAATAAAGTTGGGTCCTTGCTTCCCCAGGGCTGGTGAATTCTTTTAATTTCTCCAACAGTTAATATTAGGAGTAGGGTTACATCTCTTCCAACATTTCTCAGAGGGAAATGGAGACATGTGTGGTCAAGCAACACCAGAGTGTTATTGATGAGGAAGAATACACAGTTTGCCTTTGCCCAAATGAACTGGGAAGGGCAAAACAGCCTTCCTTCTCCTTTCCTCTTGGCTGAGCTAACTCAATGCAAACTACTTTTGCATTTTGAACTCAGTTTTGCAGCAACTGGAGTGAGTTGAGGACAAAGGAGGGAAACAGGGAGAGGAAAGAGTAACCAGGTTGTTTTAAAAGCAGCTGGAAAAGTGGTATGGCAGAGGATTGATCAGGACTATCCCTGCCAAATTTGGAGGATTGGAAAGTATGGGATCTTCCAGTCATTCTGGGAGTTATAGACTGGGATCCTGTGGTTCCAGTAATGATGGGAACCTCATACTAATGGAAAACTTGACTCACCCGATTAATTTGCCCAGCTGGAGTCATTTGGCATGAAATCACAACCTCTGCAATACTAATGATTCTGCCCAGCCCTTCTGTTTGTAGAACAAACTACCTTGGGTATCTCGTTCTTTCAAAACCTCTTAGCAACAATTTAAAGGGGGTTGCGTGGAGAAAGACAGAGAGGATGTGACACCTTTAAGACTATCCGGATTTATTTTAGCATGTGTGGCTAAAGGCAAGAAAGTTCAGGTTAAAATAAACCTGGGAGCTTCAAAGGTACCATAAGATTCCTCTTATTTCCCCATCATCCCCTTATTTTTATACTTAACTCAGTTAAATCTTAGGACTTTATCACAGGAGAGGAATCCAGCTCAGGAACCGGATTTTAAAAGTAGAAAAAAACCACAAATGCAGGAAGTTTTTCAGATGCGTTTGCACCAAACAGCAATCATGCAAAAATAACGACACCTTTTTACTTTTTGGGACGTTCCAAATTCTAACCAGAATGAATTCATCTTGAGATTTCTACAAGCCTCTTACCTGAGATCCCTTTCCCGCAGCTGGGAGGCCTCTCCTTTGGGTAATTGCTTTCCATTTTATGGTGTCGTATTGCCAGGGTTAGCCTGCAAAAAAAGGGATGAATAGAAGACAGTTAATAATAAAGCCTTAAGAGAAGGGTTGTACACTGATTGGTGTCTAAAATTACTCTAATGCCAAAACAACTCTAATTGGCTGCACACTAATGGGAGTTAAGCTACATTTCCTCCCTCGCCTCTTTCGGAGGACTTCAGGTGGGAAACTTCCGCCTGCTTAAGTTTTCAAGTTTGAATGACATCTGCCTTGCTGGGACACAGCTCCCTGGATTGCTAAAGTGATCTGGGTTCAAATGTGAACCTTCAATCTATTAAAAGTGTTGAACCCTATACCACAAACAAGTTCATCCACTCTTGGGCCCCTCGCTTGAAGCTCGGAGGCCAAAACCCAGTAGAGATTCAGTGGCCCAGTATTGTTGTAGAAACTGCTACGGAGACTTCTGTCTCACTAAAACCCAGGGCAACTTCGGTCTGACAGAGACAGATAAGGAGGAGACCACAATCACCTGAAAACACAGAAATGTTTATTGTTGACAACTGTCGGCCCCAAGAGGAATTAGCATTGCAAAAACCAGATCCTGGAGCTCCCGAAGAAAGGAAAATGGCGTCTTTTATAGGGGCTTAGACAAAGGAACCCATCCAGTACACTTTGTTGGCCATAGCAAAAGTTAAACATATAGAAAAGTCTTACAATCAGAGCACAGAGTCATGAATACATTAAGGTACATCTTAGTCACATTGCATTCACCCTATCTGTCTTTCACCCCCCTTTCTAGGCCTTGGTGGAGATGTCTCCTGTCATAAGCTATGCTCTTTCAGTCAGCAACATGTACCAGAGCTCTGGGTCAGCCTGTGCCTTTTATGCCTCTGCTCTAATCTCTGCTTGAGTTCTTAGGGGCCTCAACTCCAAATGCTTCTACATATGTACCTCTTATTTCTATACACGACATACATATAAGCATGCTAAATATTAATTTTTAAAACCTTCCATCTCATTATCACAGAAACCACTGGTCACTACTGGGCTACTATTAGAAGGGGCTACATCAGATTGCAGTGGAGTAAGAGAGACAGGTGTTGTTGTGGTTTGAACGCTGGACTAGGACTCTGGAGACCAGGCTTCGAATCATTGCTCAACCATGGAAACCCACTCTCTCAGCCTCAGAAGAAGACAAGGGTGGCAAAACAACAACAACAACAACAACAACCCTGTACAAACCTTGCCTATGATGGAGTCACCTTAGGGTCACCATAAGTTGGAAAAAAACACAAAAACACACAAATAACAATAACAAAGCAAACCAAGCAAGCTATTACAGATGTCCTAATATTCTTCATATCAGCTTCCCATTCACATCTGGGATGTCCACTTTGGTGTGTCTTTGATTGTGTATTCCTGCATGGCGAAATGGGGTTAGGCTTGATTCCCCTTGAGGGCTCTTCCAACTCTAGGATTCTTTAGAGGATTTAAAACAATGGCTGGATCGTCATCTGTCAGGAATACTTTGACGGTGTCTTCCTGCATGTCTGAAAAGGATTGGACTGAATGGCTGAATGTGCATCAACAGTGTGATGCGACAGCTAAAAAGGCCAATGCGATTAGCAATAGTAAGTGCATTTCTATACCGCTTATCAGTGCACTTAAGCACTGATTCTAGGCTGCATCTAGATTGAGGGAAGTCATAGTGCCACTCAATTCTGGTTTGGTCAGGCCTCACTGGAATAATCCTCTGTCCAGTTCTGGGCACCGCAATTCAATAAGGATGTTGAGAAACTAGAGAGTGTCCAAAGGAGCGTCCAAAGGAGGCGACTAAAATGGTGAAGGGACTGGAAACCATGAAGCCCTATGAGGAAGGACTATGACGTTTATCACACGGAGGTTATTGGAGCTAAGATCGGAGTGACTGCAGGTCGAACGATGCGAATTGACGTTATAACGTGACTGTTTTTTCACCCCTGGTTGCCGAGAGGAGAGAGTAACAAGGTTGTTTTGGGGGGGGAAAGAACAGTGGAGAAGGGGAGTTGGTTTCTGATGAGCGAGGGAAGAATTGGATCAGAGACTAGTTCCCTGCCAATTTGGAGGTTGGGAAACGTTATGGGTCTCGTCCAGTCCATTCTGGGGCTTATGACTGGGATCCTGGTGGTTCCCAGTCCAATGTGGGATCCTCGATACTCATAGGAAAACTTGACTCACCCGATGTATTTGCTGCCCAGCTGGAGTCATTGGGCTGATCATACACACCCCTCTGCATACTCATGGGATGTCTGGCCCAGCCCTTCTGTTTGTAGAACAACCTTACCTTGGGTTTATTCTCGTTCTTTCAAAACCTCTTAGCACACATTTGTAACAGTGGGTTGCGTGGATGGAAAAGAACAAGACACAGAGAGGATGTGACCTTCTTAAGCTTCCGGATTTATTTTGCTGCATGTGTTGGCTATATGGCAAGAAAGTTCACAGGTTTCAACATAACCCTGGGTAGCTTTCAAAGGTTACATATAAGATGTCCTCTTATTGTCCCCCATCATCCCTTCTTATGTTTATTACTTAACAAACTCAGTTAGTTATCTCTTAGGGGGCCTTTGAATCGCGTAGAGGACTTCCAGCTCCGGACACGGATTTTAAATAGTAGAAAAAAACCCGATAAATGCAGGAAGTTTTTCGTATGCGTTGCCCCAAACGCAATCATGGCAAAATAACGACACCTTTTTTGACTTTTTGGGACGTTCCCAAAATTCTAACGGAACTAAGAATTCATTCTTGGGATTTCATACAAGACCTCTTACCTGAGATTCCCCTTTCCCGCGCTGGGAGGCCTACCTCCCTTGGGTTAATGTTTGCTATTCCTTCTGTATGCGTTGTCGTAATTGCCAGAGGTGTAGCCTGCAAAAAAATGTCGGATGTAATAGATAGCGTTATATAGCCTTAAAGCTAGCAGGGTTGTACCACTGATTGGTGTCTAAAACTTCCTCTAATGCCAAAACAACTACTTCAATTGGCTGCACCACTATGGGAGTTTTAAAGCTAGCATTTTCCTCCCTCGCCTCTCGTTCGGAGGGCTTCAGGTGGGAACTTCCTTTTTTTCCGCCTGCTTACAGTTGTTTCAAGTTTGAATGACATCTGCTCTGCTGGGACATAACAGCTCCCTGGGATTCGCTCAAAGTTGATCATGGGGTGTCAATCTATTAAAAGGTGGTTGACCCCTATACCACCAAACACAGTTTCATCCCCCCTCTTGTGGGCCCCCTCGCTTGAAGCTCGGGGAGGCCAAAAACCCAGTGCGAGATTCAGAGTGGCCCAAGTATTGTGTGTAGAACTGCTACGGCGCTTCTGCTCTCACTAAAACCCAGGGGCAACTTCGGGTCGCGTCGGTCTGCCAAGAGACAGATCAGGATGAGGAGGACCACACATCCACTGAAAACACAGAAATGTTTATTGCTTGACAACCTGTCGGTTCCCCAAGCAGGAGTAATTGAGCAATTGCAAAAAACCAGATCCTGGTTAGCTGCCCGAAAGACAGGAAAATGGCGTTCTTTTCATAGATGGGCCTTAGTACCAAAGGAACCCATTCCATGTACCAACTATTGTTGGCCTAGCACAAGTGTTTTTTTAAACATATAGAAACGTTCACAATTACAATCAGACGCACAGCAGTCATGAATACCATTAAGGTGTACCTAATCTTAGTGTCACATTGCTAGTCGACCCTATCTGTCTTTCACCACCCCATTTCCTAGGTCCTGTGGTGGAGATGTTCTCGCTGTCAATAGCTATGCTCTTTCAGTCAGCAAACATGTACCAGAGCTCTGGGTCCAGCCTGTGCCTTTTAGTGCCTCTGCTTCTAATCTGCTGCCGTGAGTTTCTTGGGGCCTCAACTCCAATATGCTTCTCATATGGTACCCGTCTTATTGTCTCATACCCGACATACCATATAAAGCATTGCTCTTCTAAATCATTAATTTTTTTAAAAACCTTCCATCTCATTAGTTCACAGAAACCACTGGTCACTACTGGGCTACTGATTGAAGGGGCTATTCTCAGTATGGCAGTGGGAGTAGAGAGCCAGGGTGTTGTTGTGGTTTTTTGAAACGCTTGCACTGAGAGACTCTGGCAGACCAGCTTCGACATCATGTGCTGCACCATGGAAACCCACTCTCTCAGCCTTGCGAAGGAATGGCAGGGGTGGCAACACAACACAAACAACACAACCAACCCTGTACAAACCTGCCTATGATGGGAGTCACCTTAGGGTCACCATAAGTTGGGAAAAAAAACAACAAAAACACACAAATAACATAACAAAGCAAAACACAGCAAGCCATACAGATGTCCTAATTCTTCATATCAGCTTCCCATTCCACATCTGGGATGTCCACTTTGGTGTCTTTGATTGTGTATTCCTGCATGGCGAAATGGGTTGGAGCTTGATTCCCCTTGAGGGCTCTCCAACTCTAGGATTCTTTAGAGGATTTAAAAAATGCTGGATCGTCATCTGTCAGGAATACTTTGACGGTGTCTTCCTGCATGTCTGAAAAGGATTGGATGAATGGCTGAATGTTGCATCACAGTTGGTGATGACAACGCTAAAAGGCCAAGGCGATTAGCAATAGTAAGTGCATTTCTCTACGCTTATCAGTGCACTTAAGCACTGATTCTAGGCTGCATCTAGATTGAGGGAAGTCATAGTGCCACTCAATTCTGGTTTGGTCAGGCCTCACTGGAATAACCTCTGTCCAGTTCTGGGCACCGCAATTCAATAGGGATGTTGAGAAACTAGAGAGTGTCCAAAGGAGCGTCCAAGGAGGCGACTAAAATGGTGCAGGGACTGGAAACCATGAAAGCCCTATGAGGAAGGGCTGAGAGTTATACACGGAGGTTATTGGAGCTAAGATCGGAGTGACTGCAGGTCGAACGATGCGATTGACGTTATAACGTGACGTTTTTTTCACCCCTGGTTGCCCATCCATTGCCCTTCCGAAACGAGGGGGAGTCGGAATCCAAGGCAAGTCACGTGATGCGGATTCAGCCAAAGCGGAATGAGTGCACAATGTTTTACCTACACGGTGCATACCATGGGGATTCATCGATTGAATTTGGGCCCTCGACATGCTCAGTGGGGCTTCTGAAGGGCATCTGAAACCTTGGGCACTAGTCGGGGCTGAAGAAGGGGAGCCTGGCTGCTCACTTTCTCACGGGAATGGAGCAGCTGGCCCCTTCTTTCCTCCCTTTCTGCTTTTCCCCATCCCTGGCAGCCAAATTGGAAAGGGTCCTCCGTGTCAAGTAGTCCCCATCCATTTCCACCCACATCTACATCAGCCATCCTCCTGTCATGTACTCCTCATCTATTCCACTCTACATCTCTCCTTCCACGTTGTAGCAGTGTGCCTTTCTCTTAGTGTTGCATCCACACTGGGGGAGATAATCTGGTTAAACTCCACTTTGACTTGTCAGCCTGGCTCAGTGCTCATGGATTCTGGCAACTGAGTGTCCTGAGACATGGAGCCTTCTTGCGCACAGAGAGCTCTGGTTGCCTCAGCAAACTCACTACACTTACATAATTATTAGGATTAAAGTACATTCTTATTATTTATTTTACAAAATAATATTATTACTATTCATTATTATTATTACTGATGGGAGTTGGGAAGTTTGTTGTTGGGGTCTTCGTGCTTGAGGCTGATGGAATTCTGGGAGTGCCCAATCTCTGCCTCCAGCCTCCTCTTTGTCTTTCCCTTTCACATCTGCCCCCTTTTTTTTTCTTCGACTACCTCCTCCAGACCTTAGCCTCACGTGAAAGGATAGAGTGAATGGGCACCTCCTATTCTCCTAAATGCTCTCTGCTTCATCCGTAATGTATGCAAATCATCACACACCGGCAAAATTATTCTTCTGTTGTTGTTGTTGTGTATTATTTTGCAGTGAATTTTTTTATTATTATTATTATTTATTACTTTATTATATTAATCATAATACATAATAATAAATTTTCTTGTCACTGCCAAAAAATAACCAGTGTTAGAAACTGCTAGTTTCTACTACTTGGCAAGTAAACCCTGGCCTCCCCCCTTGGCCACCAATCGTTGTGAGGACACTCCCTGCCCCCACCGCCCAAAGAGTCCTTTAGAAGCTTTTACTAACCCCGCTCTCTCTGCTTGCCCCCCTCTCGGCTCCCTTTTGACTACTCGCCAGCATGTCTCCTCTCCACGTTAAAACGTGAATGCAATTTCATTTCAGTGGGGGAGCAAAAATGTCGCAGCAAATGGCCATATCATGGGAAATTTGCAACCGGGGGTTTTGCGGTTCGGTATTATTCCAAGCGATCAAAAGCAAACTGGCATTCCACAACCTTGGACCCCAATCCGCCAGTGAGTTTTTCGGAACCGAGCCTCGATGCGAAATCCCGTCAATCACACTTATTTTAGCGCAGACTCCGCCAACATGAGGAGGAGCCCATGTAAGGTATTCAGTTCGGAAGCTCCACGGAAGCCCCGAACGCAAGACAGCTCCCATTGAAAAGGGAAAAACCAGGTGTGAATGTGTGAAAATGACATTAATGTTGATGAACGTGAATTAAGCATCACCTTGATTCGCACCTCAGCCCTAGGATCTGAGCTGGAAACAACCCCCATTGGTGATAACACACCTTAGGGAGCTGAGGTCCTGTTTGAGCCTGGAGAAGAGAAGGTTAAGAGGTGATATGAGAGAGCCCTTGTTTAAATTACTTGAAGGGATGTGCACATATTTGAGGAGGAGAGCGACAGCATGGATGTAGTCTAGGATTTTAGGAAGGGGGGGTCCAGACTACGTGCCACAACATTATACATGCGGTGGCTTGAGTGCTGGCGGCGGCGCAGCAGCACACACCATTCATGTTTTCTGAAAGGAAGGGGTGGGTCTAGGTCCGGACCCCCAGAACCCACCCCCCTTGGCTAGCGTCCCTGGAGCAAGGCTGTAGTTTTCTGCTGCTGGCAGGCAGAATAGGGAACCCAATGGCGAGCAATTGGTGTACAGCTAAAGGAAAAGAAGATTCCTCAGCTCAACATTAGGTGAGGAACTTCTGAAGTAAGGGCTGTTCGACAGAAGAACACACTCCCTTGGAAATAATAAGAATCCATCTTTGAGCTTTTTAAACAGAGGCTGGATGGCCATCTGTTGGGATGCTTTGGTTGAGAGTTCCCTGCAGGACAGAATGGGAGTTGGACT
>NC_056527.1:118907062-118967890 GCF_019175285.1 Sceloporus undulatus
GTTGGACTGGATGGCCCTTTTTGGGGTCTCTTCCAACTCTAGGATTCTCTGGCTCTATGATTCTAACTCTAGGGCCTCTGGGCAGAGCATGGTCTTCCTAGTCTCCCTAGGGAGACTCCCATATCCCTAGTCTCTCCCATGGTCTCCCTAGGACTCTCCTCCAGTGCCAGATTTCAAGCAAGTTGGCTTTCTCCCAATCAACTTTCTTGACCATCCAGCCAAAGGTATGTCAAGGGAACCATGAATTGACCATCCCAGACCCTTGACCAGGCAAGAAATGGCAGGGCCCCATATTTCTTCACCATTTCAAGAGCTGCTGCTTTTGTGCCGCTCCCCGCTCTCAGTATTTGCACATCAGGAGATGGACATGTGTGTCCCAAGTATTTTGTAACAGTAAATACCTGCCTTGTGAGGCTCGCCAAAGGGTTGGGTGCCGCTCCGTCACATTCCCCTGCTTTCCTATTGCAGTCAGTCAGTGGGGGCTTTGCAGCTGGGAGTGCCTTGTGCTCCGGTCGACTAGCAGCACCATGACTCTGGAGACCAGGGTTTGAATCCCCCCTCGTCTATGGAAACCCACTGGGTGACCTTGGGTGAGCTATAAGAAAACCCCAGGACAGGTTTGCCTTCGTGTCTCCATAAGTCAGAAATGACTGAAGGCACACAGCAGCGACAATCTAGCAGCAGATAAGAGACAACCTGGTTGGACTGGATGGCCCTTGAGGTCTCTTCTGGCTCCATGATGCTATGATTCTGTGGTGCAGCCCTGACACTAACTACAGCATGTATCACACTCATGTGCGTCCGCAAGGCATCCGTTGTGAAAGTACTTCCTTGCGCTCACACCAGCCATGCTTGCAGCAGCTGCCTTCACTGTCAAGACCAAGTGACTGATGGCCTTCCTCTTTTGGGTTCTTAGGTCTTTCTCCTGGCAACAGAATCAGGCAAGTAAGTTCAATTCCGCACGTTAAATGTTTTATTTTGGTGTCAGCTGCGGAGCACATTGTGAGGACCCAGCTCCTCTTCATGGGACAGAGGCTCTTGAACTTGTTTTGGTCAAAGTGGGGGTCCTGGTGTGCCCCAAGATCCTGGGCAAGCAGAGGTTGCAAGGAGGCCCAAAGTGTAGCCCTGGGACCATATGTGAAGCCCAATTACTTGTTGTGGCCGCTGATACTGCTCCAGAGGCTCAAATGGGCATCTGTTGGGGATGCTTTGATTGAGAGTCCCTGCATGGCAGAATGGGGTTGGACTGGATGGCCCTTCTTCAGCTCTACGATTCTACAATTCTACGATTTTATGATACTTCCAGAATCACTTTCTGTTTTCGTTTTGCATTTTGGGCTCAGTTTGCAGCAATGGAAGGAAGCCAAGGACAAAGTGGAAGCAGGAGAGAGACACCAGACATTTTTAAAGCACCTGGAAAAGAAAAATAAAGGAATTGCTACTCCTGGGAGAGTCCAGGCACAACATGTTGGTTTTCAAATAGATTGTAGGGTCTTCTTTTACTACTGCGTAACATGAAAAAAAATCAGCTTTTGAGAACCAGAAGTGGACAGCCAATTTTTAATTTTAATTTTTGGTAGACTGTGCAGTCCCTGGAAGGCCCAAGGCATACAAGTGCCCCCCAGGCCTGCCATAGTTGCCCGCCTCTGGGTAGTTAGCCAAAAACTCTAAAAGACCATTCTTTCCTGGCCATCAGTGTGCACTTGGATGATCCCTGCGTTATGTCTACATACGCCTTGCAAATCGCTTGCAGCCAGCATAGCCTACAAATGTACTGATCAATCGTCTGAGATGGCACTTCCCCAGCTGCTTTTTAAATGTCCTGGTTTCTTCTCCTTCCACTTTGTCCTTGGCTTCCTTCCATTGCTGCAAACTGAGTCCAAAATGCAAAAGTATGGGGAGGAGAAGGGAGAAAAGGAAAGCAGAGGCAAGACTTTGGCCCAGTCAGTTCAGGCAAAAGCAAACTGCTGCAGCCTCTCTCAACTTGTGGGTTCTTCCTCATGAATACCTTTTGTCACCTTGACCACACTCCAAAGTGGCTTGGCCAGTTTTAATTTGCAAAATGTTATGACAGGGCTGAACACACACTTCTTTTTTCCTGTAGTTTGGGACACAGTTATGCTATGCAGACCTACTTTGAATTTTAAGTCTCCTTGTGCCCAATGGGGCCAACTCCCACGTAAATGCACTAAAGACTACATGCTAAATCTAGTGAATCGGTTTGGAAAGGAGCATGTCCCCCTTTTAACACTCTGCCACTGTGCTCTTCTTTGAACTGAGTGCCAGTGCCTGTTTTCAAAAGATCTATGGGACCCTAAAGTTCACAAAAGGAGCATGCTATTTTCAGTTTGTCCGTTTTGCATTTCCACAAAAACAAACAAAGCGTCTGCCAAATGTATGCCTCTGAGGCGGTGGTTGCAATGCTCCCCCCCCCTTCCAGACGCTCAGCAAATCCAGTGGAGAATTTAGCTGCAAAGAACCAGCTTGCTTCTCCAGCTGTGTCTTTTTAAGAGTCAAGGGGACAAAAGGGCAGGGAAGCTGCACCTGCTGGTTTTCGGCCCATCCTTTCCTTTCCCTTTAGAGGAAGGAGCTGGCACCTCCTTTGCCAAGAGCAGGCCTTGGCAGGTCAGAGGAAGGAGGAGCGCAGAAGGTGTGAGAAGGCAGACTGCTCCCTGGCAGGTGAACCAAGGGGCCACCACTGGAAGGTGGGACATTTTGGGGTTGGCGGGTGGGGTCAAAGAGGGATGGATGAGGGAGGTGGGATTCTGGGGGGCTACCTGGGGAGGGAAAGGGGCCAGGTGAAGATGGAGCCTCTTTGCAGGAGTGTGTTTGTGTGTGTCTTTTGGGCTGGGACACACTGCTGCTAAAGATCTCACCATCCTGCCACCCGCAGCTAACCCAATGCCTTTTGCTCCTGCACAGCCTCTTCTGGCTCAGAATGAGGAAGGCCCACCAGTATTGGGTTGTGGCGGGGTCCCTCCTCTCCATTGTCCTATATACCAGCTTTGTCAATCGGCAGCACCAGGCGAGTGTGCCTTGCCTTCAGGACTCCATGAACCTCCAGCCACCAGCCCTTCGGGGCAAGGATATCAGCCTGAGCGATGGCACCTTAACTTTTCACCTCGACAGGAGCATCTACGAGGACCTCTTCCCTGAGCTCCAGTACTACCAGTGCCGAGAACTGGTCTCCCAGGATGACTTGTGCCAAGGGGAGGTCCCCGGGGGTCCCCCGCTGCTCCTGCTGGCCATCAAATCCCACCCGGCATCAAGCAACCGGAGAGCCGCCCTGCGCCGTACCTGGGCCCAGCCGAGGGTGGCTGGGGGCTTCCGGCTGAAGTACGTCTTCCTGATGGCCACCAGCCCTGATGCCAGGCACGCCAACCTGGTCAAGCAAGAGATCAACGCAATTGGAGACATCTTGATGTGGGATTTTGTGGAGTCGCACCACAAGCTGTCCCTCAAAGAGCGCTGTTTCCTCCAGTGGCTCCAGCAGCACTGCCAGCAAGCCACCTACGTCTTCAAAGGTAAACGCAAGAGGCAGCCAAGGGCAAAGATGGCAAAGTGGAACATGGAGGGGCAGCAACTGGGGGCAGGCAGCTCTCTGGTGTGTGTGTGTGCGTGTGCGTGTGTGTGCACTCTTTTATTGCAGTGGAGCATCCTGCAAAAAGACGGGTCACATAGGGTTGTCAGTGCAGGACTAACCCAGGTGCTGAGCTTTCTGGGTCAAAACCTGGGATTTAAGGACAATGGCCCCAGGCAAAGTCATTAGGCATTTTGCCTCTGATAAGTTTGCTGTAAGGTTGCCAGAAGTCAGAAATGAGTTAAAGGCAAATAACGCACAACACAAACCAGCCATAGTTAATCCCAGCTTGTCATCCAAGCAGGGAGTGAGAAAGAAAGAGAGAACCTCTTCCCGGTTTGGAAATTAAGGTGGAGATTTTAGGTAGAGGGGTTGTTCTATGATTCCTCCTCATTTATTCAGCGAGAAAGGGACATTTTAAGTTTACTTGCTTCTAGCCGGAAGGCTGACAGAGAATGTCACAACAGTTGGAAAGGAAGCTAAGTAAATATACAGACCCAGAAAGTCTTTGCAGGTTGCAGGATGTTTGTTGTTGTGTGTCTTCAAGTCATTTCCAACTAAAGTTGGAATCATGTGTTTTTATGGCAAGATTTGTTCAGAGGAGGTTTGTCATTTCCTTCCCCTGAAGCTGAAAGGATGTGACTTGCCCAAGGTCATCCAGTTGGTTTTGTGGCTGATTGAGGAGTTACATCCCCAGTCTCCAGAGTCATAGAATCAGAGTTGGAAGAGACCCCAAGAAGGGCCATCCAGTCCAACCCCATTCTGCCATGCAGGAACTCACAATCAAAGTATCCCCAACAGATGGCCATCCAGTCTCTGTTTAAAAAGCTCCAAAGATGGAGATTCTATTATTTTCCAAGGGAGTGTGTTCTTCTGTCGAATCCCCATTGACAGATGGCCATCAAGCCTCTGTTTAAAGACCTCCAGGGAAGGAGACTCCACCAAAATCTCCGAGGAAGGAGTGTGTTCCCCTGTCGAACAGCCCTTACTGTCAGGAAGCTCCTGCTAATGTTGAGGTGGAATCTCTTCTCCTGGAGTTTGGATCACTTGCTCCATTGTGTCCTGTTCTCTGGAGCAGCAGAAAACAAGCTTGCTCCCCCCTCAATATGACATCCCTTCATAAATTTAAACAGGGCTATCATATCACCTCTTAACCTTTTCTTCTCCAGGCTAGTCCTACACTCAAAGCACTACACTATGAACGGACAAATTAGACCTTGGAAAGTGTAGGAAGATGGTGCTCTCCTAGCACAGTCCTTTCTTTTTGTCTGGAGCTGACAAGGGGCCCTGATAAATTTCCCCCCCCCCTCTCTCCTACTTGGAGATGGACCACAGGGCCTGAGATCTGGCAACCCTACCAGCCCAGCTTCTTTTTGGCATCTCCTCCTGGCCTCCGGCTGCCTTGGTCCAACGCCTTCCTCTCCCGTTTCAAAACAAACTGGGTGTACCAATTCCTCACCCTGTATAGCTCTTGAGTCTTGACACTTTCTCAGTTTAGTAACTTGTTGCATTCTCAGACAAAATGGTGGATGCCAGGTGCTTTGGGTGAGAGGGGTGTATGGAAACCAGAAGGCACAGCTTTTAAGCACCTGGCCTTCAGGGTAACAAAGGAATGGTGATGCTTTGTGGTTGAGTAAGTGACTCAGTATGCAAAAGCAAAGTTGTCCCAGAAGTAACCATAGCAGTAATGCCGCCATGTTGTCTTTCAGGGGATGATGATCTCTTTGTAAACATCGAGGCACTCACTGAGTACCTCAACCGGACGCCCAATGCTTCTGAATTCATCCATGGGAACATTCAGTACCATTCAACTGTGGTGAGGACGGGAAAGTACGCAGTCTCTCCGGCTTTCTACCCAATGAACCGGTACCCACACTTTGCTTCCGGAGGGGGGTTCATCATGCCCCGAACCTCCATCTCAAAACTCTACAAAACATCACTGTGTTTCCCTGTCTTCCCACTGGACGATGTCTATCTGGGGTTCTTGGCCTTGGCGGCTGGGGTCCAGTATCAGCACAACAATCGCTTCCGAGTCTGGGGGCCTCCAAAGGATGAATTCGAGGTGTACCGAAACTCTGTGGTGGTACATGGGCTCTCAATGGAGAGAATCGAGCAAGTGTGGAAAGAGATCCAGAAGCCCGTCCAGCCAAGTAATCCTGGCCACTAGCCTTTGCACTGGAGGAGAGGGTGTGTTGAAGCCCTTTCATCTGCTCACACACGGGAATGAGACTGACCAGACCAAGAAGTTGTGGGGCACTTTGAGTGACCGTCTCCTATTTTGCAGAAGAAGAGGGCTGTCAGATGCTGCTGCTGTCCAGTCCTGGTTTGGCCTGGGGGGGGGGGGAATCATAGAAGGATAGAGTCAGAGAGTGGGAAGGGGACACAAGGGTCACCTGTTCCATCCCCCTGAATTCCAGCACCCCTGAAAGATGTCTACCCAACCTCTGTTTAAAAACAACCCACTGCTTTATTGCACATGTATATGCCCTGTCCCCTATGGCAAAGACCTCTGTATCTTGGCCTGTTGGTACCATGTCCAGCTGCTCTGCCCCTTGGGTCTCCCTCCTAACCCCCAATATTGATTCCAGCTGTGTTGTGATCTTCTGGTTAAGTCAAGGCAGACTACCCATATCTGCTAGGTGGGGAGCCACGCAGCTGCCTTGGCTGGGGCAGCCTTTTGTGCCGCAGAGTCTCAGGACTAGTAGATCTGTGGTTCACAAACTAGAAAAGGAAGCCCTCTCCTCTGCAGGGGATTTTTGGCTCAACTGGAGAAAGTTGCGGCAGGTTGGTCCCCTTCTTTAACTAAGAGGATCGGATAGCAGGAGATGGAAAGACCCGAGATCCTCCCAAAATAATGCAGGAGACCCAGGGGCACGGGACATGGTGGTCAGCGGCCAAATTTCAACTCCAGGAACCTCTGGGGGCCACATGGACCTCCCAAATGCCAAAGCACTGTTTTAAATTGTTTGTAATCTTTTATACCTGTCTGAACTTGGTACCGTGTTCAACTGTTTTTAATCTAATTAAATATTGTTTTTTAAAAAATTGTTTTAACATGTTTATATTGATACTACCTGTATGCCGTCTTGAGATTTTGTGATACAGATTAGGAAAGAAATGCTTTAATCAATACATGTATTTTTTAAAAAAGGAAAAAATGAAATAAAAAGGATCTGAAACCTACTTCTGGCTTTAAAAGACAGGTATTTTTAGATGTGAAAAGAGTGGGATTGTGTGTGTGTTCAGGCAACCGATTTAAAAAGTGAAGTGGTACTCCTGAATACTTCCAGGAGAAACCGTTGACAAACACTCCTCTTTTTCTAAACAGAAAAGGGGCGATTCAAGGAGCCTGGAGGGCCATAAAAATAGCCTTGGAGGGCCACATGCCCATCCTTGCTTAGCGCATACTAGGCCAGTGTTCACCTTCATAGGATCCTAGAACTGGAAGGAACAAGGGTTATCTAGTCCAATTAGATTAAATTATTTTTAACCTTTGTATGTTTAAAAGTTTTAACTTTTTCATTAGGCTATTTTAATTGTATTTAAAAACATTGTTTTAATGTGTTTTTATATTGTGAGCCGCCTCGGGTCCCTTTTTGGGGAAAAGGCAGGATTAAAATAACATAAAATAAACTCTGTGGCATGCTGTTGTTGTGCACCTGCAAGCCATTTCCGACTTACTTACGGCAACTCTAAGGCGAGTTGCTGGCCAATAGTCTGGGATTCTGGGAGATGAAGTCCAAAATCCCAGTGGTTTGAGTGTTGGACTATGTCTCTGGAAATCGCAGTTGGATTCCTGGCTTGGTCTTAAAACCACTATGCCAATCTGGCTCTCAAAGCTATTAAAAATATTGTGTATAAAATTACCTTCAGGCTATGTGTATAAAGGGGAATACAAAACATAAATTAATGTGATGTTTAGGGTTGGGTTCCACCTCATTATGTATATGCAAATATTCAAAAATCCAACAAACTCAGAAACCGAAAACATTTCTGGTCCCAAAAATTTTGGAAAATGGAGAGTAAATGTGTACCATCAGATTTTAGGATGGGTGACCCTGGGCAAGTCACACTCTCTCAGCCTCAGAGGATGGCAATGGCAAAGGCCAACTGAAGAAACTTGCCAAGAAACCCCATGACAATGATGATGATTAATGGGGAATAATGATGATGAACCCCTTAGGGTCACCATAAGTAAAAAATGGCTTGGAGGCTCACAACGCAGACATGAACCAAAGCTGGAGTATATTGAACCATCACATAGGAAAGATGTCACTATCTCAGCCGCTCACGTGACATGAACCATTTTGGAATCTTTTCGGATTTTGGGATTCTGGATAGGGGAGATTCAATCTGTATATTTATATTAACAGTTACATTAATCTCCTGTTTTTCCTCCCATGAGTCCCAGGCAGTGAATGGGGAAGAGAGCTTCATTTGAATGAGCAATAAATGTGTATTTTTTAATGAGTTGCAACAGTTGTTTTTGTGTGCCTTCAAGTTGTTTCTGACTTATGGCGACCCTATAATGGGGTTTCCTTGGCAAGATTTGTTCAGAGGCAGTTTTCCATTGCCTTCCCTTGAGGCTGAGAGAGTGTGGCCTGCCACTAGGTTTTGTGGTCAAGCTGGGATTCGAACCCTGGTCTGGAGTTGTAGTTCAAAACTCAAACCACAACACCACACACCGGCTCTCCAGAGCTTTCATCATTTCACACCCTCCATTTTGTCGACATCCTTCTTGAACTGCTGTCAACTTGGAGTGTGTGAAACGGCAAAAAGTCTGGAAACCATCATGAGGAGCAGATTAGGGAGCTGGGTACGTTTAGCTTGGGGAAGAGAAGGTTAAGGAGTGACATGATGGCCATGTTTCAATGTTCATTTCCATGTTCCACAAAGACTGTGAGGAGGAAAGAAGCCAAGGCCTCCTCCTCCTCCTCAGCGCCAGTCTGGCTCTGGCCTTTCCATAAGGAGCACTGACAGCAGCTGCCCTCAACAAAGATGGCTTCCTCTACTGCCAACGAGGCCGAGAAAGGAGGCATTTGGAGGCTGCCCTCGACAGCAATGGCCCTGGGCTGGTGGAAGCCGCAATGGCCCACTAGAAGGTCGACTGAGAAGCCAATCCCTGCGGTGGTTGTGTGTGGAGGGTGTGCGTGAGGAGTGTGCAAGGGAATCGTGTGGGGGAATTGTGAGGCCCTCAGAGAATTGTGAGGAGCAGAGAGAGAATCGTGTGAGGGAATTCTGAGGCACACTAAAAGAGTTATGACTCACAAGAATAAATTGCCAGAGGGAATGCCAACACACACAGAATTGTGTGAGGGGAATTGTGAGGCACACAGAGAGTTGTGACTCATGTGAGGTGTACAGAATAGTGAGAGGGAATTGTATTGTGAGGCATACAGAGAATTGTCACAAAAGAGTTGTGGCTCACAAGAATAAATTGCCAGAGGGAATGGTGACACACACATAATTGTATGAGGGAATTGTGAGGCACACAGAGAATTGGGACTCATAGAAGGAAGTGTGAGGTGTTTAGAATCGTGAGAGGGAATTGTGAGGCACACAAAAGGGGGAAGTGAGAGGTGTACAGAATTGTGAGAAGCAGTTGTGAGGCATTCAGAGAATTGTCACAAAAGAGTTGTGGCTCACAAGAATAAATTGCCAGAGGGAATGGTGACACACACAGAATTGTGTGAGGGAATTGTGAGGCACACAGAGAATTGGGACTCATAGAGAGAATTGTGTGTGAGAATTGTGAGGTATAGAGTTGTGACTCACAGAGAAAATTGTCAGAGAGAGTTGTGAGGTGGACAGAATTGTGAAGGAATTATGAGAGGGAATTATGAATGAGACAGACAGCATTGTGTGTGTGAATTGTGAGGCACACAGGGTTGTGAGATTGTGAAGCCGACATAATTGCTTGTTCTGGGGAAATTATTAGGCTCATGGAGCAAATTGTGAGATAAAATTGTGAGGCACACAGAGGGTTGTTAGCACAGTCTGAGGCACAGAGAGTTGTGAGAGAGAACTGCGAAGCAGAGCATTATGTGTATAAAATTGTGAAGCACATAGAAGGTTGTGACCAGAAAGAGAACTGTGAGAGATAATTTTGAGCACAGAGTTGTGAGAAAGAATTGTGAAGCAGACAGAATTGTTTCTGAGAAAACTGTTAGGCTCACAGAGCAAATTATAAGAGAAAATTGTGAGGCACACAGAGAGTTGTGAGAAACAACTGAGAAGCACACATAGAAATGTTAGTACAGTACAGAGTTGTGAGAGAAAATTGTGAGGCACACAGACTTGTGAATGCAGAGAATTGTGAGGCACATCATGGGACTCTTGTGAGAGAAAATTGTGAGGACTGTAAGTGCAGAAAAAACTGTGAGAGAGAATTGAGGCATGGATTCCTCCTGATGCTTTGAGGGGCCCTTTCCTCTCACTGACAGACCTCTTAACTCCTCACTTTCTTCCCTCCACTGAGTTGCTCAAAAGTTTGTTTTCAAAGGCTCAGCCTGGGTCCCCATTTCTCCTCATTGGAGGCACGATGCCACAGAGCCCCTGTGACTGAGGGGAGATAGTGGAGCCTTGAGGATGGAGGAAAGGAAAGGTTTCTTCACTCAGCACAGTGGTTTAGACTGTGAGACTCATGGCTGCCAGATGTAGTTAAAGCTGAAGGACTGATTGCCGCAAGATGGCTGTCAGTATCTTATGCAGCTTTAAAAGGAGACTGTGCTTTTCCAATGTGTTTTTAAATCACTCAAAGTGCATTACAGGTCGAGTCTCCCTTATCTGGAATTCCAAAATCTGAAATATTCCATAAACCAAAACTTTTTAAATAAGTGCCTGAGATAGGGGCACCTTTGCTTTGCGGTTTTAGCTGTAAATACATTCATCCCTCCACATCTGCAGCTTTGATATTTGTGGATTTGATTAATATGTTCTCTCTAGGAATATCAAGGTCCTCCAGTGCAACTCTATGGTCAACTTTAACTAAAAATTGCACTGAAAGACCTAGAGATTATTAGAGAGAATAGTCTACTAGGCTTTTGTAGCTCCTCCAGCGCAGTTCTATGGTCAGTGTCTGTTGGACGTTGACCATAGAGTTGCCCTGGAGGACCTAGGGATTCCTAGAGAGAATACTCTCCTAGGCCTTTGTAGCTCCTCCAGGGCAGTTCTATGGTCAGTGTCTGTCGGATGTTGGCCACAGAGTTGCCCTGGAGGATCTAGAGATTCCTGGAGAGGACACTCTACTAGGCCTTTGTAGCTCCTCCAGGGCAGTTCTATGGCCAGTGTCTGTCAGACGTTGACCACAGAATTGCCCTGGAGGACCTAGAGATTCCTAGAGAGGACACTCTACGAGGCCTTTGGAGCTCCTCCAGCGCAGTTCTATGATCAGTGTTTGTCGGATGTTGACCACAGAGTTACCCTGGAGGACTTAGAGATTCCTAGAGAGGTGTTCTCTCAGGGAAAAACATGGTGTTTTTGTTATCTGTGTTTTTTTCATATTCACGGGGGTCTTGTGGCCTTAATCCTAGCGAATACAGAGGGACAAGTGTATTGTCCGTGTTGCTTTGTTGACTTGTGTGATATCTCCCAACCTCACTCTTTGACCTTACAAACTATTAGTATTATTCTATGCAGGTTCCCACGCTGCAGGGATCAAAGAAGCTTCAGGGTTTGTCTGCTGGTCTCAGGGGCAGCGGTCCTCCTCGGAATAGTCCTCTATGCCTGCCATTATCTCAGGCCACACAAATCCATCAGCTTCACTGATGCCAATTTAACCTTTGTCCTCGACTGGGACCTCCATGAGTACTTCTACCCGCAGCTCCAGCACTACCAGTGCCGAGAACTGGTCTCCCAGGATGACTTGTGCCAAGGGGAGATCCCTGGGGGTCCCCCGCTGCTCCTCATGGCCATCAAATCCCACCCGGCGTCCAACAGCCGGAGGGCCATCCTGCGCCGTACCTGGGCCCAGCCGAGGGTGGCTGGAGGCTTCCGGCTCAAGTACGTCTTCCTGATGGCCATCAGCCCTGATGCCAGGCATGCCAACCTGGTGCAGCAGGAGACCGATGCCATTGGAGACATCTTGATGTGGGATTTTGTGGAGTCGCACCACAACCTGTCCCTCAAAGAGCGCTGTTTCCTGCAGTGGCTCCAGCGGCACTGTCAGCAAGCCGCCTACATCTTCAAAGGTAAATGCAAGAGGTGGCCGAGGGCAAAGGTGCTCCCAGCTCTTTCCTCCACATCTGAACTGGTCTTTAGCTCCTTTAGTTCATGTCAGAGACAGTTGGGATGTTGTAAAATAGCTGGAGGCTACACGAAGCACGTGCGCTGCGCACTGGATTCCAAGCAAAAGTACCATCAACATCACTATAAAACAGTGATTCCCAGCCAATGGTCCTCCAAGTGTTGGGGGCTTATTTAATTCATATCCTGCTTTTCTCCCATAGAAGACCCCAAGCAGGATGAGAGAGAGAGAGAGAGGTTTCCTAGAACCAAACTCCAGCGGATATCAAGGGCCAGTTGTACATATTAAGAACCAGCACACCTGTTGCACAATCCCAACCAGTTAAAATCTGAAGGCCTGCTTCATTGAGGAGGTTTAAAAAACAAGAGAGGGGGGAGCTGTGCCTCCCTCAGAAGGGAGTTCCATAGCCTGGGACTTCAACTCCCAGAAGCCCTGGTCATCTTGACAGATGCTGGGAGCTGCAGTCCAAAACACCTGGAGGACCAAAGTCTGAGCACTGCTGCTATAAAATATGAGACAATTTGGCACAAATGGCCAACCTGAGTCTCACATACAAATTAGAGCCAGTGGGTTCATAAGCCACAGGAGGGAAGCCAATGGTTTCCACTGTTGATTCAGCTTTATGGGTGAATAAGTGACTCAGTGTGGAAAGGCAGAGTTGGCCCAGAAGCAACCACAGCAGTAATGGCGCCGTATTGTCTTTCAGGGGATGACGATCTCTTTGTAAACATCGAGGCGCTCACTGAGTACCTCAACCAGACGCCCAGTGTTTCCGAATTTATCCATGGCTACATCCAGGACTATTCCAAAGTCGTCAGGCAGGGAAAGTATGCGGTGCCTCTGGATTTCTACCCGATGAGGTGGTACCCCAACTTTGCCTCCGGTGGGGGTTTCATCATGTCCCGCTCCTCCATCTTAAAACTCTACAAAGCATCACTGGAGCTCCCTGTCTTCCCGCTGGACGACGTTTACCTGGCATTCCTGGCCTTGGCGAGTGGGCTCCAGTATTGGCACGAAGAGCGCTTCCGTGTCTGGGGTCCTCCGGAGGATGAACTGGAGGTGTACCGAGACTCTCTGACGGTCCACGGGATCTCAATGGACAGGATCCAGCAAGTGTGGAAGCAGCTCCAGAGCCCCCTCAAGTGGAAGGAGCCGCCCCCGACCCAGCGCCCCACAATTAGACTCTTCTCAACCCAAAGTGAGCCCCTGGTGGCCTGCTCTGATGGCTCCATGCCTGAGTTTTAACTTTGGCTCCATCCTTTCCCAGTGTTGGCACATTAAAAGAGATTTCCTTGAATCGCTGTGTCTGTAAGTGTGAGGTGGAAGGAGTGGATGGGACCAGAGGGATACACCCACAGAGTTCTATTACTTTTGAGAGGCTGATGGCTCTCAATGATGGAAGAGGAGGAATCCACCAAACTGCTCCACAGAGTAAAGAGGCTTCAGCTCCAAATTCAGCAGGAAAAGGTCCTTTGCTTTGTGGAGGAGCCCCTGCGTTGCCTCCAGAGTCACAGCCCTGACCCCTGGGAGTGTCTCCAGTGAAGAGCTTGGGGCAGCAGTGGTGGCTGAGGAGAAGGGCCTCTCCATCAGAGACTTTCCTGGAGACCCTGCAGCGCCTCGGCGTTCTGCTTCTGGTTTTCAGACAAGACAAGGCAGGCTGAGCCCAGCCAGTTGTTTCCTGCTCCCAAACTTTGGGTGGTTGGTTACACTGAGCTACACTCCAAGGAGCGGAGGAAGATGTCTTATTTCAACAGACTCCCTTCTCCAGCCCCTGCAGTTTAGACCCAGAGCTCCAGCCAAGCTTCGTTGTGGCTGTGAGCTTGGCTATGTGTCTCTATTGGGGGGGGGGGGAGGCCTGGGACTACTTTTGGAACCCATCACCTTGCGCTCCTTCCCCCAGATATAAGCAGCAGTCAGTCAGTCCTGGCATTCAGGCTTTTGTCCAAACAGGAGCTTTTAGTCAGGGAACAAGAGAAAAGAGGTGATTTACACACAGGCTGGGAAGCTGTTGCTTGGAACTGAGCTCTGGTTTGCTGCCCAGGGAAGCGGTTGCGCTGGCCTTACTCCCAAGTAGACAGAGATGGAGGGAACTGACTGCTGCTCTGTATGGCTGGTGGCAAAATGTCCGGATTGGTGGGAATGACGTCTGGCCCTGGTGGCTTTCCCTTGGCCCTACAGCTGACCCACACAGATATTTGGGACTTCAAGGGCCAGCACCCAGATCATTGTCCATGGCAGCCAGGAGCTTCTGGCCCTCAAGTCTTTTGGATTTCAACTCCCAGAAGCTGAGGGCCAAAACCTTGAGAACCAGCATTCTGCAGGACATCCCTCTTCTCCAGTCTAAACCCAGGCCCAGCTCCTCTTCCTGGTTGCTGTATGTTTTAGCATCTTAGTCACCCACCTCTGGACAAATGCCAACTTGTGGTCTTTTGAGATTCTTAATTTCCAAAGGGTGAGAAAAATTGTGCAGCATTGTTGGTGTTGCTATTTCCTTATTTCGTCAAACCACACCCCCATTAATCTTCCATTTAGAGCCAAGACAAATAACATCCTGAAGCAGCTTTGTGTTGTTCAAAGACAAGTGAATCTCTGCAGCGACTGCTAATAAAAACTGTGCCTGTGTGGGCAGGAAGGGGGATACAGCCAAGCATGAAAGCTTTTGGCCCACGCAGCAGGGCACTGGGCAACCATTAGCCTTCCAGATGTGGCTGGACTTCCAACCCTTATTACCCGAGAGCCAGCACAGGGGACTGCTGGGTGTTGCAGTAGGCCACAGGTTGCTCACAGCTCGGATAAAGAGGATGGCGCATGAGAGTGTAAGTGTGTGTGACAAACATTGGAGAGATCCTTCAGAGCACCAGAAAATAAAGGGGGGGGGGGGAAGAAACAGCAGCAAAAGCAACTAGAAAAACAGTAAGCTGCTGGGGGGGGGGGGGGGGGGGAGTCAGGTTGTGGATTACAACTTCCATAATCCCCCCAACTAACCTTAGCTCTCCTTATCTAACTCCTTGCACAAGGAAAAGGTGGTAGGTAGGTGTATGTGAGAGAAAGAGGGGTGCAGATGGGATACCTATACTCAACTTGGACTATTACTACTACTGCTGTTCAGTCATCAACATCACCGCTTCAATCGCCCTGGGGATACCGAGACAAGTTTTGGACCTTCAGTGGTTCAGGTTCTATCCAAGAGCCTAGGAATTGGGAAGCCATTGCTGGATGATGATAATAATATGCAAAGAGATCTTGTAGCACCTTTGGGACTGACCAAAGCAAAGACATTAGGAGCATGAGCTTTCATAGACTTAAGCCCACAAAAGCTCATGCTACCAATGCTTTTAATTAGTCTCAAAGATGTGGCAAGACCCCTTTGCACACTGATTTTCCAATGGAACATGGCTAGATCTTGGAATGGTAATGGTAATACTATGGTCCCAGTGGCAAGGGGTGCTCTGGGAGCAACAAAACACATGAATGAAATAGCCATAAATAGGCCAACAAGAACACAATTACAAAAAGCAAGGCCACTTGGCATATGCCATGTTATCTGAGGATATTTCATTGACTCTGCCGTTCTTAAGGCAGAACCCAAATCCCTAATGGTCCACAACTGCAGTTGGTAACATCTGGTATTTGCGTGCCAATGAGAACAACAACTTGGTGGCGGTTGTTACTAACTCAACCCCACTTCCTCCGAAGGGTGGCTGGAAATGCTCTTAACCATCCCACTTAGATGAACGCATGTGATAAGACCTCAGCACCGAGCCCACAAGATGGGTGTTCAACTGAGGAGTTTATTGAAATCCAGTTGGAACTAAAACATGAGAAGCATACACACAAGAGGGGCATGTTTAGTGTGTCCTGGGGAGGGGAGGATGGGGAGAGCAACACCCGCGGCGAGGAAAGAGAGAGGAGGACAGGCATTCCTTTGTAAAAAAAGGTGACCACAAGGGAGGGAAAGAAATTTAAACTCATCTCGGCAGCGCTTCTCACTCAAAAGAAATCAACGTCTTCTGGGGCGTCCAGGTCTCTGTACTCTACGATCGCGCGGGGGTCCCCTCGGACCATCCTGCGGAGAGATGCGGGAGGTGAATTGGCGATGCCCACCTCTCCCAATGCGTGAAGCCCACTACTCCTCATGAGAAAGAGGAGGAGAAGGAAGCGCAGGGCTGCAATGCAAACCGCCGGGCCCCAGCAGCTGGCTTTCCTTGAGTTACCAAACCAGGTGTAGGAAGCTGCCAGCAGACAGACAGGAGGGAGTTACAAGCCCTTGTTAAAATCACGGCCAACCCTTGACAGCTCTCTAGAGGCCCATCAAGGATTGATTTGTTTTTGGTAGGCCCTGCTGACTGGTTTATCTTTCAGCTCAGCAATTCAAGGCTAAAAAAGAGACCTCAGTACCCCTGGATTCAAGCATCCATGGCTTTAAAAATAGTCAGGAAATTATAAAGAAACCTTGATTTTGCCATTTTATACCATTTACTATACCACTGTGTTTAATGGGACTTGAGCATCCACAGGTTTTGGTCTCCACAGGGGTCCTAGAACCAAACCCCAGCAGATGCTAAGGACCTACTGTAAAATTAACAACAACAACAATACCCCATTGCATATAATGGGACAAGCATCCATGGATTTTGGTATCTACAGGGGTCCTGGAGCCAAGCTCTAGAAGATACCAAGGGCCCACTGTAGTAGGTTTCCCTTTTAGCAGCATAGCTTAGACTGTCCTTGTAGCTCTTGGGCTGGAGGTGCATCACCTCTCAATTCCCCAGAATTGTGCTCCTACACTAGACAAGATTTCCTTTGGCACACACCTGCCCTGGCACAGGGTTTCCCCATTTAGCCAGCCTATGGGGAACTGGAGCGCTGGCCTTGGCATCACAGCGGGGTAAAATGAGCTGCTGAGGGACCCACTCCTAATACCAGCTGGGAGGGGGTCAATCCACAAAAGGACTGTGACACCTTCCTCTGCTGTAGACCACCAGCGGCACCCATTTACCACCAATAAGGCTGATTTTATAGCAGGGACAAAGGTCATTGTTTTGTACTAAACAAAGTCTTGCGGGGGGCTGGAAATACAGCCAAGTCCTTCTCAGAACTAGGGGTGTGTGGGAGTATGTACATCCCCACCGTTTTTGTGCCCTCCATTCCCTGAGCCCCTCCCCAAATTCTTCTTTCAGTCCTCCAGGGTGGCAAATGTGTGTCAAACCTCCCTCCTCACACAACAAACCCAAACACTGTCATCGGAAGTGGCATCTGGTTGCCATTTCCTGCCAAAAACGGGAGCTGTGAGATTTGCCTCCTTCTTGCATCATATTTGCCCATCCTGGGCTACTCTCACTCAATCATACCTGTTTTGGGGTTTGTTCAGATATCCTCCCTGCCCCCTGAAAGTGTCGTAGTTCCCTCTGCCAGCCGCATATGGGGCAGGAGCATAAGGGGGTCCGCCTGGGAAGAGACCAAGAGAGACAAACATGAGACTTCTGTGCATGGCCAGGGCAGCAGCGTGCCTTTGGTTCCGTCTCCCTTCTTGTCAATTCATAAAGGAGACACATGTCATTAAACTGCTTTTTCCAAAACGTAAGTGCTCCCAGCAAAACAGTAACTCAACACACCCAAATATGTGCCTATTGCTAAGCCTTGATGCGTAACGCTTGGCATAAATTAACTCCACTCACTCCAAGCTGAGTTCCACATCATCATCATTTCTGAACCTTTATCTCCAAAGGTAATTCTCAATCTTGCAAATGTCAGTGAAAACATGAACTGAAAAAACAGCACCGACTCAATGTAAAACCCAATTCTGTCTTAAAGAGCCGGCATGGGGTAGCGGTTGGAGTGCTGGACTAGGACTCTGGGGTTTGAAGCCTCTACTCCGCCATGGGAACCCACAGGGTGGCCTTGCGCAAGTCTCAGCCCCACAGGAATGGCAAAACTTCCTCTTCTGGATCAATGCCTCAGCTTCGGAGGGAACCTCTGAGCTCAGAGGAAGGCAACAGCACTTCTGAAGAAAACTTGCCAAGAAAATCTTACGTTGGTCACTAACAGTCAGTGAACTCAAAGGCACAACAACACACATTCTAAAAGGTCCTTGTCATTCTACGTTTAGAAAAACGCATGCAGAAAGTCACAGCAGCTTCCTCCACATTCCTATCTATTTCACAGGCAAGTAATCTGGCTATATGTTTGAAACCGACAAGCCAAATATTCCTGACAGAAAGGCTTCAAAACTGTCTCCTTCAGAGTAAGCAATCTTTACAGAAGGAAGGGATCCCAGGGGACATCTAGTCCGTTGCCTGGCCAATACAGGATCAGCAAGCCTGACATCCTTGGAGTGTAGAAGAAGCAGAGGCAAGAGGACAGAACATGTCAGATGATCAGGTGAAACTACTTGCTTCCTCAGCCTTTTGCAATGAGAACTTGGAAACATTGTACTTTTTGTACTATAACTCCCAGAATGCCCCACCTGCCATGCCGGCTGGGGGGAATCTAGAGAGGTATAGTCCAAAAAAGGCAACTTCTTTCAAGCTTTTGGTGCTGCTACAGGGGAAACACTTTGACAAATAAAGCGGTTCTGCGGTGCCTTCTTGTGGGGAGGCCTCTCCAGCACTGGACCCAGAAGACGTACCTCCGTATCCCAGGATTGGGGGTCGGGGCTGTCCATAGGGCATCAAGCCCTGGGGTGCCTGTGGAGGGTAAGGCAACCCTGGGGCCAGGCCTGCAAAGAGAGAACCAAGGCAGTTTAGGCACCGCAATGCGCTCCAACCGAGAGACAAGAAGGCCTGCCAAAATTCCATGCTACAGCTTGGAAAGGAAAGAGAAAGAGTGGGACATAGCCTGGGAACTGGTGTCCATAGTGACCTAATCCTATTCACGGGCATTAAGGCAAAGCCCTACATGGTTTGGGTCTAGGTTACCCACAGGATCGCCTCCTCTCATATTATCCACTCTGTGACCTCAGGTTCTTTAGAGACCTTTACTTCAGCCAGGCAGAAGTAGACTGGTAATGCTCAGTCACCCAGAGGACCTTTTTGTCAGCTGCACCCAAACCGTGCAGGAAAGATTCAACGGCTAAACATGCTGCCTGGATTTAAAACAGCGTGGTGACAGTTCATGAGATCCAGATCTCTTTTTCTGGGGCACCTCAAATGGCTGGTGGTAATCAGCCACAGAGTTTGGAAAAGCGACTTTTGGGGGACTCCCAATTCCCAGCATCTGAAATTGGGCATCCCTCCCACAAAGTCACTTTTTCAAACTCCCACCTGGAAAATGATCCTGTCAGTGACCCAGTACTCAGAGGGACCCCTCTCTTCGTTCTTCCTTCTCCGCTTACCTTGCCCTGGTATCGGCGGCTGGTTGAGCTTGAGCTCGGGCAGCGCAGGCCTCTTGGCATCCGTGAGGAAGTTGTTGAAAAACGCCACCTCCTTCTTCACCTCCTCAATCTTCTCCGCATGCTTGTTGAAAATATGCTTCCGGACAAACTCAGGACCCTGCCGGTGGGGAAAAAAGAGAGAATCTGGGCCTTTACAAACCTGGCTTGCCTTCCCCGCTTGGCAGAGCCCCTTGGGCCCAAGAAGAAGGGAGCTCTGGGCCCACCTTGAATTTTTTTCCGCTGAGGGGACACAGCCACTTGTCCTTCCCCAGCTCCTGGGTGTTGGATGTGACAAACTTCTCCACCTCTTGTTCGGGGTCTTTCTTGCCCATCTTCTGGGCCTCTTCTTCAGAGAGGGACTCTCGCACACTGAACAAGGGGGTCAGTTTGTCCTCAAACAGCTTCTGCCACTCGGCCACTGAAGGGAAAAGCAGACAGGACAGAGAATCCAGTTAGGGATCCAATTCTGGCTGCAAGCAGGAAAGAAAGCCCCGTGTGCAGAAGGCAAGGAACCTGGAGGACCAAGACTCCAGCCAGTGAGCAAAGGGGCAGACACCCTCTTTTCCGGGTGCTGGATTATGATCCTAGTGAAACTATGACCTGAAGAGCAAGCACAGGCGATCCCCTTTTCTGGAACATATTTATTGAACCAGGACGTTCCAAAGAATCCTGTTCACTGAGAGAATGTTCGGTTAATAATGAGCAGAGCGTTATTATCATGAAGCAATGAAGTCTATGAGCTGTTCTTCAATTTAGAGAGATTCCAGTAGCAAGGAGTTTTAAGATCATGCAGAATTATCCCACCTCTGAGCATGCTTTGCCTAAGAAAATTCCATAAAATGCATGGGGTCACCTTAAGGCAACAGGCGACTTCAAGGTATGCATGTGCAACCCACTACCAATCTCCCGCCCCACTTATGAGCACTTGGTATTGAGGGATGAATTCCTGATCCTCAAATAAAGCGGTACTCACTCATCAAAGAGACAAACACTGGCTACTGAGATACTACAAAGCAACAAGGAATAGCCCTAGCTAGACTGGCCCTTTGGCTGGCAAACTGTCAGTAAGAAGCCCCAAATATCCTGCAGCTGGGTGGGCAACTACAGCAGGTCCAGGGGCCAATCCTCTGATCGTGGGACTGCCTGACACAGACTGCCAAAAATGCCAGCAAAACAGAACCAAGGCAAAAGAAGCTGGAAGTCCATTTTTGATATTACAAAAGTTATTTTAAAAAACACTGAGCAGCGGAGAGGTGCCTTGCAGCCAATTTAAAAGGAGAAGAAATCCAACCTCTCTCCCTCTCCAAAAAGGCAGTCCAGAGAGTGTGTCAAGCAGGGTCAAGAGAGCCATATGCACCTTCAGGGCTACATTTTATCCACTCCTGACATCACCAGAGTCCAGACATGCTACTTTTCTCTTCTCCCCAAGCCATACCTTCCCGGTGGGTGACACGGTTGGGCGGGATGGGCCCCCGCACATGGATGATGCCGCAGCGGTTGGGCATTTCGTCCTCGTTGAGATACTCGGCAGTGTTGTAATAATCCACAGAGTGGACGATGCGCAGGTATAGGAGGAGTTTGTCCAGCACCTGCCGGGGAGGAGAAAGAAAGAAAGAAAGAGGCTGGCAATGATGAGACCCCCAAAGTACACCTGGGGGAATGATGATGATGATCCTCATCTATATCCTGCCTTTCCCTCAATAACGGAATTCATAGCAACTTAGAAATTATTAAAACCAGTACAGATTTAAACAATACAAAAACATCAATTATATACAGACACAGAGACATGTGTGTGTCAATGCTATTTAATAAAGAACTAAGCAATCTGTAGAGTTCATAAAAGCTTCATAAAAAACCCAGAAATTGGCACAGAACAGGAAGATTTTTTTACTTGCTGAAGGAAAGAGTGACGAAGGAGCCATCATAGCCTCTTAATGGAAAGAATCTCCATAGCTTGGAGAAGAGAAGGTTAAGAGGTGATATGACAGCTGTTTAAACACTTGAAGGGATGCCATATTGAGGAGGGAGCGAGCTTGTTTTCTGCTGCTCCAGAGTCTAGGACACAACGGAGCAATGGATTCAAGCTCCAGGAAAAGAGATTCCACCTCAACATTAGAAGGAACTTCCTGAGAGACTGTAAGGGCTGTTTGACAGTGGGACATGCTGCTTCCTTGGAGTGTAGTGGAGTCACCTTCCTTAGAGGTCTTTAAGCAGAGGCTGGATGACCATCTGTCAGGGATGCTTTGATTTGGATTCCTGCATGGCAGAATGGGGTTGGACTGGATGGTCTTTGCGGTCTCTTCTATGATTCTATCAAAGTCTGGGAGCAACCACCAAGAAGGCCCTCTCCCCTGTCCTTACCAAATGTGGTGGAGTCAAGGACCCCCCGAGAAAGGCCAGCTTCCCCTTGAGATGACAGGAAAGATGCCACCCTCCCCACTGGCTCCCCCCACCCCAAAAAGCCATCCCCTTTTGCCACAGTCACCTTGACAAGTTTCTCATCTCTCTCCACGGTGATCTCTGCTGGATTTCCTTCTTTGGGGGGCTCTTCAGAAGGCTCCCCGCTTTTGCCCAGCAGCTCCTCCTCTTCAGCACTCACCTCCTCTATCAGGTAGTCAGTGATGTTCTTGAGGATGGGGTTCTGGGAAGGAAGGCTCTGGAGTGGAGGACAGAGAAAGAACATGTGGTGAACAAGAATGGGATGCATCAAAACAATTCAGTCATCTGGCCCTGAAGGCAAAGGGGCCCATGGAGAGCCCAGTCTGGGCCTATCCTTCCTACAGTTCTCTCGTCAGTTCTTAGCATGCTGGCAGGGGGTAGGCAGAAATTGTGGAAATATTTGGATTGCAGCTCCCATGATCCATCACCAGTGGGCATTCCGGAGAGGGCTGTTGGGACTTATAGGCCAACCACCCCACAAAAACCCCCAAGAAAACCACACACACACAAAGAAGAAAAACAAAAAACCAGAAAGTCACAGTTGCCCCGCACCCGCTCTTGATGCTATGCATAGAGCAAACTTGTTTTCTGCTGTTCATAAGAAGAAGAGCAGAACCCAACAAATTCAAGCAAAAAGAATGGACCAAACATTAGAAAAGCAATGGTAAAAACCATTCAACAGTCAGACTACCTTGGAAAGTGGCAAACTCTCCTGTCTTGGAAATTTTTAAACAGAATTTAAATTGCCAAATTGAGGGATGCTTTGGCTCAGGATTTGCTGCGCTGGCAGATATCCATGACACCTCTGCTGTCATTTGAAATTCTACACCTTGTTTCAAAGAGACACACTAAACATGAGGAACAATTTCCCGATAGCAAGAGTTGTTCCATAGTGGAGTGGACTAGTACATATGTGCGCTTGGTGTGGACTCTTCTTCATTAAAATAAGGTTAGACAGCCATTTCCTATGGGTGCTTTAGCTGTGGATTCTTAGACTGGATTGGATGCCCCTTGGGGTTCCCCTCCAACTCTTTGATTCTTGGGGTTCCTGAGTCTTTCTACATTACTAATGGTACAATAACTCTGTCAGCCTTCAAGGTGCTGGCAGACTCTCTGTTGTATTTACAATGGAAAGCAGAAGCAGTGTGGTGTAGTGGTTTCACTGCTGGGCTAAGATTGCGCTAGGCTAGGGTTCAAATGCCAACTCAGTCATGGAAACTCACTAGGTGACCTTGGGCATGTTACACTTACTCACCCTCAGAGGAAGGCCATGTCCAACCTGCTTAAATAATTTAGAGTTGCTGTAAGTTTGAAATGATTTGACAGCACATGACAACAATGGACAGGGGAGCCCTGCAGACCAGGCAACCTTAAGACAACCCCACCCCACTCCCCCGAGACCGAGAGGCCCCAGGATCCAATTTTCCCTTTGAAGATGTGTTAAAACATCCGAGGCCAAATACGAGATCACTCACTGTGCAGACAGCCCTCTGCCCCTTTCTTCCCACCTAACTGACCGAGAGTTCAGAGGCAGGACGGGCTTCTCCAGCTCCCCACAGCTGTGTGCGGTCGTCCATCGTGTGGATCAGCTTGGCAGCCAGTTTGATGTCATTGCGCAAAATCTGCTTGTGCTGGGTGATGCCGTTGATGTTGCGGACGCGGCGGGTCAGGTCACGGTTCACCCCGGGGCTCAGTTCGCAATCCCGCAGCTGGGAAGAGGAGGCAAGGTGAGTTCAGTACAAGGGTGGAGGGGTCCTTAGGGCTCGGAGGCCGAATCTGACTCTCCAAGGGGGGGGGGGGAAGATGGCTGTGCCCTCTTCCAACCCCATCCTAAGGGGCTGAAATGGGAAATGCCCAAGGACTTTTCGTTCTGTCAGCATCTTAAGAAGATATGGTCAGTTGCGCTTGAAGAAAAATTAACCATCTGTTATTGTATGATCAGGAGAGAAATAGAGGAGGACAACTTTGTGGCAACCTGGCATTGGTCAAGGACTGAATGATGAAGATGAATCTCTCATCGACTGGATTTCTGGTATGGCATGGCATGTGCATACCCACATACAAGGAAACTAATAACAGATATTATGTAAAGATGGATGGATGGACAGATAATTTGTAGGTGATTTCATAATATATGTATGCGATTTTAGCTGACAGTCTGTTTTAATTATACTGTCAATTTCAAGGAGAAATGGGTGGCAGAGACTGATTTGCTTGTCATCCATTGCATTCTAAAAAGAATAAATAGAAGTTTTAAAATATTTTAAAGAAGTGAGAGCCACAGAATCTGGAGACTGAATCCAGGTGTCAGAATAAAGAGAACACAGCCATGGCCCCTTCCTCCTGTTCTGAAGAGCTTTCAACACAAAAAATGCTGGGATTTTTGGCCTGAAGATTTTGCCTTCAGCCCCATCAAGTGCTGGAACGCAATCCCCTTGGAGGTTTTCAACAATTCAAGGAAGGCATCCTTTCCCTTGCCCACCACACTTGGGAAGCTGGGCTTGCCCCCTTTCCTCTTGGCTTTACCCTAATGTTCTGGAGGTCCCAACAGATATCCTTGATGTTGACGCTGCGATCAAAGGTGACCCAACCTCTTCGGAAAAACCTGAAAACAAGAAAAGAAAGTAAGCAGCTAACTTCTGGATATGCTGAATAGCGCGCGCACGCACACATATACACACACCAGAGTGCTACAATTCTGCATTAGACATGGATCTGCCTTTTGCTCCAAGGCTTGTCATATTTGGCCCTCTTGTTTTATGTACACAACAGCCTTGCAAGGTAGGGCAGATAGAAAACACAGCAGCTTAACATAGTCTGCTCTGAGTTTAAGACACACATTTCAGAAGCTGACAGTTGCCTGTTGCTTGACAATTACATTTTGTATTGCTGGGGATGATGAGGCTTTTCAAAAAGTGTTCTTGTGGGTAACTTAGCAGAGTCTTTCACACAATTGTGCTAGAAATCGCTCCTGGGGTTTGCTAGATGATGAAGAATTTTCAGGAATAGCAGTGAAGAGTAATCTTTCCAAGACCACCCCTGAAGTATTACATGTTGCTGGGAAGGAGACAGCCCCCCACCCCCCCGGAGAGAGGTATGAGGGAGCCATTTGGGTCAGCTGTCTGTGTGGACTTGTACAATTTGGCAGCCACTGGGCAGCCAGGAAAAGAAACGCTGGGTAAGGAGTTACTGGTACCTCCTAGTAGAACATCCCAGAAACTGCTTCTGTTGAGGTAGACCCTAATCACAGTTGCTCAAGAGGATTCTGGGTTAGGTCTACCTCATATTGGAAGGTTAGTACTTCTTGTTGTAACACTGACTGCTGTTCACATGCCTTCAAGCAGACTCTGACCCTATCCTAGAATCCCTGAATCCTAGAACTGGAGGAGACCTCCAGGGCGATCCAGAATCCAACCCCTGCCATGCAGGAATACACAATCAACACCCCGACAGAGAGAGGCATCCAGGCTCTGGTTAAAACCTTCAAAGGAGACTGCCACCCTCTTACTGCTCTTACTGTCAGGAAATTCTTCCTAACAATCAGATGAAATCTGTTTTCCTGTACAGCGCACCCTGCGTCATACGCGGCTCCCAGCATATGCTGGAAGCTGCACTGGAAAAAGCAGTGGTGCCGGTGCGCCACAACACGCTACTGCGGGCATGAGTCCCATTATCTTTAATGAGGCTCGAGCATATGAAAAATTTTCATGCGGGGGTGGGTGGGGGTTCGGAATAGATCCCCACATAAGGGAAGGGACCACTGTACTTTGAATCCATTGCTCCATGTTTGAGTCTCTGGAGCAGCAGAAAACTAGCTTGCTCCATCTTCAACATGACATCCCTTCAAATATTTAAACAGGGCTATCATATCACATCTTAACTTTCTCTTCTCCATGCTAAACATCCCCAGCTCCCTAAGTTGCTCCTCATTGGACATGGTTTCCAGATCCTAGGATTTTCTTGACCAGGTTTATTATTCAGAGGAGATTTCTCACTATTGTCTTCATCTCAGGCTGTTGAGAGAAGAGTGTGACTTGTGCAGGTTACTACGGCTGTACAGGGATTCCAATCCTGGACCCTCAGTCTTGAACACTTAAATCAGGCACCACATTGACTTTAAAGATACAGTTACACCCCCCCCCCTCAGGTTTTCTTAGCAAGATTGTTCCAGAGGTTTGTCACTATTGCCTTCCTCTGAAGCGGAGAGCAGACTGGGACTTGCCCAAGTGAGTCACCCAGCGGGTTTCTGTGGCTAAGCAGGAACCCTGGTCTCTCTCAAACCACTGCACCACACTGGCTCTATAACATATATCTTTAGGTAGTCAAACAGATGGAAAAGTGGGAATGGGGTAGTGGACATTACCTCCTTTCTGGCTGGGGATCTGATAGAGCCACTCTCATAAAGCCAGGGTACCTTTTGCAGAGCTGAAGGAAAGAAAGGACGGCAGTCAGAGCTAGGTGGTCAAAGTACAGAGAGGAAATCCATCCAGGTTATCCCGCTGCCTCTCCTCTCCCACCCACGTGGAGTAAATGCTCAGCAAGACAACCTTCTCACCATTAGAAACCTCTGGACCTTGACGACACATCCCAGCTTTACCTGCCACTAACCATGGTGGGAATCTTGGTGTTTTGAGGCAAGACTATCTACTCTGAACTCTTGGCAGGGGTGCCATGGAAAGAGGGGCATTCCTTCCCATGCCTCCCTGCTGGTGGAGTGTCTCCAGAAGTCCATGAGACCCTATGCCCCCAACTGTGTCTGTTTCTCTATGACCAATGAGATTTGGGTCCAGATTGTGGTTACAGAGAGAGGCCAGAAGGGCACCAGCCACATCAAACCGTCCCTACCCTGCTTGAACTCACCGCCACAATCTCAGCCTGGGAAATGTTGGGGGCGATGTTGCGCACAAAGAGAGAGCAGGTCTTGTGGAGGGGGCGCGGCTTGGGCTCCCCATCTTTCTCCTTGGCCTTGGGAGATTCCTCACCCTCTTTAGTGGCAGCTTTCTCCTCTTTAGGCTTTTCATCTGTGGGTCAAAAACAGATAGCAAAGAACTCAGAGCAAGACCGCTTCCAAGTAGGTCCCATTTCTGGGCGACTCCAGAGTCAAAACAGCCAACGAATAGGAGCTGGAAATTGTGCAGCCCTTCCGATGTGGTTGCACTGCAGCCCCAGCATGCCTCATTATTGGCTATATTCTGGCTTGAGGGTATTGCGAGTCAAAACCCTAAAATACCTGGGGGCAACATGATTCCAATCCTGGCTATAGAGCCCCACCACATCTCCCAAACCTTCAGGACCCCCACCAAACTGGAGATGCGGGATGAAAACATTCCCTCTCTCTCCATTCATCCATAGTGGCTTGGGTGCTATCAACTGTGTTAAGAGAAACTAAATATAGGATATGAATAGCTTATTCTTGTATGACATGGGTGAGCAACTGTATTGTTTTTTCAGTAGCGAGCTACTTTGAGTCCCAATTTTGGGGGGAAAGTGGGATGCAAAAAATAACAGTAACAAGGGCCTGGACAAATTTCATTCTGGTCCTCAAGTGTCCTATGGGACACCCCATTCCCCAGCAACCCTAAATACTTCTGTTTGTTTCTGCAGTCCTTCTCAAAATGGCAACAGGAAGTAATGTTGCATCATATTCCGTTGCCTTTTTGAGGGGAACGGAGTGGAAAATGCAGTGGAAAATGGAGGTATCTGGACTGCTTGTGGCACCTATACACCTTTATGTGGCAACTACAGACCTTCTTTGTCGTCCTCTTCTGGGCGGCCACTTTCTGATTCAGAGTCTGACTCGGAAACGCTGCCTTCGTCGTAGCTGTCATCCCCGCTGCGCTTCCTCTTGCGTTTGTGGCTGGTCTGTGGGCCCAAAGAGAGTCATGGCCATCAGCCACTTCCATTCCTAATCTGACAGCCTTTTACCCCCAACTCCTGTTGCTCCCTGGCCTGAATTCTCCATTATTACTCCCCTTTCAAAAAGAAATCCACACACTGCTGAAATTCACAATTCACGCCTTTGGCATCTGGGGCATACTGGTTCCCAAATCTTTTTTTGACAAAGGGATTTCCACCTTCCAACTTCTAAGAGGCTTGCCATCACAGGACAGAAACTGCAGCATTGATCAACATTTTCTATTGTGTGCAGCCCGGCTGAACCTGCTATAAGACACAGATCTGCTATTTTGTTTAGTAATTAAATTCATGCCTCCAAAATTACATTATAGACAAAGCATGAAGCCCCTGACCAAAGACAAATCAATGACATGTGGGGCCAAGTCCCCAATGGAGTTGCAAAAACTGAATGGGGCAGAAGAAAGGAAGGTCCCTGGGCAGGTCTTTCGATTTTGAAGGAAATCAGGCAAACTACAGTATGCAAACACAGTTATACATGAGTTTGCATCCACTGAGGTCATAGAACAGCTCCTAATGTTGGGCCATGATGCTGGCAAGGATTAGAAAACCTCTCTGCCTAGTGATGGAGGACACATCCTCCATACTGGCCTTTAACCTGAATCTGCACAGCTCTCCACATACTTATGGCTTCATTTTCGTAATCTGTTTGTAAAACAAGCTACAGACTTCCTTCTCACATGACTTTTTAAAAGAAAGCGCCTGGAATGTCCAGAGATGTTGTCGAGGAGTAATCATTAAGCTCTCACATCCATCCCATAAGCATGCTTTCTATCTTTAAGGAATGTATAATGCAGTAGTAACTGGGAATTTACTAGTTAATTGAGCAGGCCTCAATTAACTAGCAAGTAGCAAGTAAGAACAACGTGGTATTCAGTAGTTGCAGTTTCTCAAGATAATCGTGCCAGGTTGTGCACATGCTGTAGGGACAGATCAGAATGTTTCCCTCTTAGGATGCCTGGGAACCTCTTCTTTTGTTAGGATGGGATGAATCCTCCCATCCCAATCCTGGAAAAAGATATTTAAAGATCAGGAAAAATCAGATTCTCTGCTGTACTCTGCTAGTACTTTGTGGCAGTTCTCATGGGGACTCTGGTGAACAGCAGCAAGATCTCAAATAGGGAGAGTGATTTGAAAGGAGACCAAATGGGAGAAGTGCTGGAAATCTCACACCAGTGCTCTACCTTTTTTGCTTCTTTCTCTGGCTCTTCCTTCTTCTCTGCTTGCTTCTCCTCCTCTTCCGAAGCTTTCTTAGCGTTATCCTCTCCGGTCTCTTCATCACTGGTCTAGGAGAGAGAAGAAGAACATCAGAGACTAGGAAGAGGCCCAAACAGTCTCCAGCTCCCCATTAGTAACTTCTGCTCAACTTAGAGCAGTTATCAAGGCACGGCAGAGGGCAAGTTCACAATGTGTGTCTGATATTCACCACTGCTCATATGGTTGTGCTTAGGCTCACCAGAAGTGATGCCATGACTCTGGCCAATTTCCAGCTTGCCTCTATATTTTTAGGTTTTGCGGTGCTCAGGAGACTTAAAAGTGCTGCATTTACATGGGGGACTTTTAGCCAGGTTTTTTTCCACCTGGGTGGAAATCAGCGCAATTGTTTTTAAATGGGGAGGTGGAATGGGTCCCACAAAAGCTGTGGTTCAGTGGCCACACACAGCCTGCAGGCCACACTTTCCCCACCCGCGAGTCACAGCCATGCAGCCAAAGCTTCACCTTCTTGGCCTCCTCTTTCTTGTCATCCTTCTCTGTGCTTTTGCGGTCTGTCTCTGAGAGCCGGCCCTCCTCTTTTTTCGCCAACTCGGCCTTCTCTTGCCGCTCCTCTTCCTCCTCTTGATCCAAGATTTTCAAGTCATTCTCGGTCCCTCCTTCCATCTTAATGACAGCTGCAGGAAGACAAAAACGCAGAGCTGGTTTTGAACTGGAGACTCTTAAGAGCTGGAAGGTGCTGTAAGGGCTATCTAGTCTAACCTCCTGCCATGCAGGAATCCACAAGGAGAGCGCAAAATAAATACAATTTATTTTGTGAAGTCGAAGGCTTTCATGGCCGGCATCCATCGTTTTTTGTGGGGTTTGCAGGCTATGTGGCCATTTTCTAGAAGAGTTTATTCCTGAAGTTTCACCAGCATCTGTGGCTGGCATCTTCAAAGAAACAGGGTGGGAAATATGCCAGCCATAGATGCTGGCAAAACATCAGGAATAAACTCTTCTAGAACATAGGCACATAGCCCAAAAAACCCCACAAAAACTATACAATTTATTTTATTTTGGTTTATTATATTTATTTGTATCCCATCTTTACCCCAATATGTGACCCAAGACAGTTTACAACACAAGATGAAACAGAATACAATTAAAATAAGGCAAAGTACAAAGATTTTTAAAAAACAAAGTTATGTTAAACACTGATTTGCAACAATTTTTAAATGCATTAAAATAGAACAATGTTTTTTTTTAAATATAGCACATCCTCACACAAAAACCCCTTCTACAACTACAGCTAGTTTTAAGTCAAAGGCCTGCTGGTGGAAAGAGAGCAAAAGGGGGAAGCCAACGGAGGAGCCTCATGGAGGAGGAGCGAGCGCCACAGACTTGTCATGCCCAACATTTAAAGAAGAATCAATCAAAAACCCATACTGTGTTGATACCTTTATTGGGCCAACTGGAAGGTGCACAAATAATTGTCCCACCTTTCAAAGCCTGCTGGTTTCTTCAGCAGGCAGGGATGGTTAAAAAAATGAGTTCAAGAGATGGTTAAAAGAGGAGGAGACCTCACAACTTCTCCAGGCAATTGGTCACTGCCAAACCGCTCTCACTTGCAAGACATTCCTTCTAATTTTCAATCGAAATCTACTCTCCTGTAATTTAAAACCACTAGACTCAGTTCTATCCTCTGGGACAGAGGAAAACAAACCTTTCCTCTCCTCTCTGGCAGCCCTGGAAGTATTGCAAGAGGGCAATCCTACCACCCCCAGTTTTTATTTTACTAGGCTAAACAACTTATCTATATTCTTTTCAAAATGAAGTGCCCAGAATTGAACGCAGGACTCCAGGTGAGGCCTAACCAGCGAAGAATATAGTAGGACTATTATTTCCCTTGACTTGAAACTAAGCTACTCTATTAATGTAGGCTGATTTATTATTATTTATTTATGGTATCTATACCTCACTCTTCAGCCCTAATGGCTCTCAGGGCGGCTTACAATTATTATTTTTAATCAGACAGTTCCCTGCCCTCAGGCTTACAATCTAAAAGACACGAAACAAAAGGAGATGGGAATGAAGGAGGGAAAGGGGATGAGGTCCAGTGGTTCTTTTCTCCCTCTGAGGCCTGGACCAAGGCAGATGGATTGGAGGGAGGGCTCTTCTTCTTCAGGCTAGCCCTGGTGGAGCTGGGCCTGACTGTTTAAATCAATTTGAAGCAAGAGGAATAATTTACACTGACCACAAGCATGTCAGGCAATTCAACCACTTGAAATAAGTTAAAACATGCAAATATAAAGCCATGCACCCTAAGCAGAAACCTAGGTGGCAACTCCTCTTTCACGTTTCACGGTCAACCCAAACTTACCGGCATCCAGGACTTTGATGATGGCGGTGGCTTTGTCGATGTCCAGCTGCAAGCCCTCAAACCAGCCATTGTCCATGAGGTACAGGAAGACATTGAGGCGGTTTTGAAGAGCGTTGTGGGAGTCCTGCTTCCTCCTGCCGGCTTCGTCCGGGTGATACTTGGACCGGAACCTGAATGGAACCCAAATGATCAGGGATGGGAGTAGGGGGGAAGGTGAGGAGGAAGACACACACAGAGAAAAGGAAGGGAAGAGGGAGACGCACGTTAGCCCCCAACATACAGGCGTCAGGGACGGGGAGCACTGCCCTTCGGTCACTAACTCACACATGCAAAGCATGGGAAGATGGGAGAAAATCCAGGAGCCATCAGTTTTTTCTGATGGCAAGGAATAAGAGGGAACTTTGGGGAGGGCCTGAGTAACTTCTGGCAAAAAAGGACTAGCTGCTGGCTGGGGCAGAGGCAAACTATGAGGGTCGGGAAAGGTTTACCAGTAAGGCAAAGGTCTATCGCTATGGGGCAGCCTGAAGCCCCTCTCACCACTCAGAGGTCTGCTGCCACTTTTAGGCTCAGGAAGGCAGGATGTTGAGTGGCATTAAGTTGGCCAAGAGAGGGATGGGGGAAAGAGCAATGTTTTCCATTAGCTTCTCACTGGAAGTCTTTCCTAGCTGGCTGGGACCGGGGGCAGTGGGAGCAGACTGAGTCCATGGGCACTTTTCTAGCTGGAAGATCTCAATGCCAGAGTTTCCTCCTAAGGAATCCTGAGGTTTCCAGTTGAGGGAGGGGTGCTTATCATTGGGCCCAAACAGACAGGCCAAAATAAAGCTGCTTTGGGTCACTTTGGAAGTATGCTGTTTAAATGATACACACATCTTAAAAGACCAGAAGCTGCGCCAAAGCTGCGCTCCAGTTGTTAGGGCTGGAGGGTGGCTTTGGCACGGCTTCCAGCCTCTTAGGACGCATGCAACATTTAAATAGCATACCTCCAAAGTGACCCGAAGCAGCTTTATTTTGGCCTATCTGTTCAGGCCCATTCTCACACAGAGGGCTCTTCTAGTGCCTCCCCAAACTACAAATGCCAACCGTGGCTGCTAAATTGGGATCATACTGCTGTAACTAGGCAGTGTGAAAAGGTCCTAACTCAGAAATGGCCCAAACCATTGTGGGGAGAGGATTCATAAAGGGTTGCTGCCTTCTCCTCCCTCATGATCACTTGTCTGCTTGTCAATCCACAATATCCCTGGTCAGAGTTTTGAACAGAACCTCGTCCTCTTCTCAGGCCTCGCTCCAGTTATCTCCTGGCATTCTCCCATACTTTGTGGTTTCTGTGAACTCACTCTCTTATCCTGAATCTTCCTCCCCACAAGTTCACCTGGTTGTGTCCTACTGTGTGGTAGAACTGACACCTAATGTGGCACATCAGGTGTCCATTCTACCACACTGCCCCCTGACAAAGCCTTTGCAGAGGCCCACCAGCTCTCCCCTGCCTCCCTAAAAACACTGAATCCCCCCCCCCTCACCCCTGGTCTCACCTCTCCTGCCCTCCTCAACCTGGGCAGCACCCACAGCTCCTCAGGGCTCAGCAAGGGGTGCCTATCCTGTCCATATGCTCCACAGTATGCTGCTGGTGCTATACAGACACAAAGGGATGTTTAACAGAAGTTTCACTGGACAAAAGCTCAGCCTGCCCCCATATGTCCCACCTTGGCCAAGGAACTGCTATGGAAGGCTAGCCACACAGAATCCAAGATACTGCTGGCACCTCTCTGGAAGACTGGTGGTCATTTCTGACCCCTCTCCCTCCAGCTTTTCTGCAATGGCACCACTCCCTTGGGACACAAGATGGCTGCTGGCAGGGTACAGTTTTTAAAAGCAGTATCAACTGGGGAAAGCAGTTAAAAAGGGACAGGTGGAAGTCAACACAACCAAATCCAAAGCACACTTTCTTCTATATCTTTTTTTTTACCTTGCAAATACAAAGATAAGTGCTTAGACTTTATTAATTTTCTCTCATGTCTGATTTAAGAAGACAGAACACGTCATACATACACTGAGGGGAGTCACACTCGGAGCCTTCCAAGCGAAGAGAGTTTTCTTCAGTGGATTTTAAGAAAAAGGAAAAACAAAAACCACACCTGGTTTTATCAAGATTGGACCCTCTCTCTCTTGCGCTGGGCCGCAGGACTTTGGAAGAAAAATAAATAAAAGCGTGTAAGGAGCCATGCGCCTGCGGATCCCTGGCACTGCCTACATCCTGCCAAGGCACACTCAGCTAGTCACTGCATTGTGCACAGTGAACACCCTGACTGTCTAAGCTATGATGGAAAAAGAAAAAAAAGCCAGCAGAGAGAGAGGAAGAAAAAATATTCAAAAGGTTTGGCTTAAATATGGATTCTCCAGGCTGAGGACGGATGGTTTTTGGAAGTCTCCTGTGAGAGGTTCTTGGGAGGAGGGGAGAAAAGGCCAGGTTATTTACAGTTAACATCCAGAACAAAAAAAAAAAAAAGCAAACCCCAAAAACTGTAACGGAAATTAAAACGGCTAAAAATGAAAAGTGGAGGGGAACAACCATTTCAGCTGTACCCAATGGCACAGCCTTCCCCAACCGGGTCCCGTGGACCAAATGCGTTGGACTATAAAACCAAGCTGACAGAGCAGACATGGGAGTTGTAGTCCAAGGCACTGGGAGGCTCCTGGTTGGGGGAGGCTGCAATAAGAGAGGGAAAAGCCTCCTCCACGCTTCTTGTGGCTCCCTTCTGCTCTGCTGCAAAGGCCCATTCATCCCATGTAGACACAACCCTTCTCCCCACTCTGCCAATTAACCTTCTTTCCTGGCTCCTCCGCCCCTCCTGGCCCTGAGACCAAATTATCAGGACAGCGAGGCAGGGAGGGGAGGGGAACCAAGTGGCTGGAAACACAGGTCCACACTCCAGGGCAGCTAAGCCCAGTTTTGGAAGCTGGGATGCCAAACGTATCAGATGACTGGCACTGAAAAACTGGTTCATTTTCCAGCCGAGAGCATACCGCTCGCTCCTGATGCTCTCGGGTGGAAGTCTCCTCTTTCTGAACATCAGTATTACTACCTAGGGCCCTTAAAGCGCCTTTTGCCAGTGAGCGGATGGACAGCTAGAGGCTCAACGGAACAAGATGGCATCTCTGGTGGAGTTTTACTTGCAAATCAGTTGCCCACATAACATACTTTTTGTATGCTGAACAGACCAATGAACTGAACAGAAGCGAAAGGGGTTTTCTCACTCTGAACAGCTGGTGTGTTTTACCCTTCCTGATAGTGAAATACTGTATACACTCATGTACAGGTCAAGAAATTTTAGTCTCATAATTGACCCAAAAAAACCTGGATGGACTTATGCATGGGTCTATGTAAGTATTGTACTTTAACTCTCTTTTTTTAAAAGAACCATCTGCCCTGGAAGCACTGACCCTCCATCTCTTCTCTCATCCATCCAGCCTTTGGAGTGAGCACAAACAGTTATGCCTGCTGGGATTTTGTAAGTTCTTTGGCATTGTTTTCCTTTGCTTCCTTCTTTAGATCCTTTGTTATATGTCCCTACGTTTTACTCTCGGCATATGCATGGGTCATATCAATCCATAATTTAGGACCCAAAACGTGCCCTCAATTTATACATGAGGTCGACTTATTGTCGAGTATATACAATAAGGTTTCGACAGCCCTGAACACCAGGCACCAAAATCCTAGCATCAAAATGGTCTGAGATTTGGGATGGGCAAAAATCTGAAAGCTAAAAAAATTAAAAAACTGTAAACGTATGTAGCTCTGAAGCAGTAATCTGGGGAGCAAAGTAATTATATTCATTAGGATAAACACCAACAAGCAAACTGGGAAATGACAAACTCTTTGTGCTCACTGGTGGGAATTTGCATGTAAGAGAGAAGTGAAAGCTAAGATGGGTGCCTTTGGTGACTGAAGTGTTAGAACTGGGACTACTAGACACCCCAGTTAACCTCACTGGGCAGCATTTTTGCATTGTTTCTCCCTTCCACCTTCATGCCCTTCCCATGATCTCTCCTTGTGTGCTTCAGAATTCAGCTTAGCTCCCTGACTTCATGTTTCCCCTGCAACATTTCCCTTTACCTCAAATTCCTTGATTACCTCCATTACTGCTCACATACAGTGTTACCTGTTCATGTTTTCTTGACCTGGGGATCATAACTGTTCAGTTTCTTTTCTCATATTTCTAACAGAACTCTCCCATTTACTAAATGAGTCATTGTCTCTCACCAGGGAGGAATCATAAGCCAGTAGGCTACTCTTAGGGTCCACCTCAGGCCAGCCTTTGCTGCCAAGGAGCCTTAACAATGTCACTGTGGCAAAGATTTTCTTTTCCTGTGGGGTCTGTGGGTGGGTGGCACAGTTCAGCTTCAAGAGAAATAAGTGCAATTCTTACCAATCTAGATACTAAGCTATGGATCTCTTTGCCCGCATCCTGAATTTCACAGGGACACAATGTGAAAATCTAGCAATTCTAATGAGCTACACCTATTTAAAAAACCAATGAAGACCATGAGGTGGCACACTTTTCTACTGAAGAAGTGACAAAATGATACCTGACCAATTTATCAAATTCTGTAAAAAAAATATTTCCCACCCCAAGGGCTTCCATCCAGGTACAGCCCCCTCGCTGTCATTGACCAAGCCCCTTCCTTTCCCCGGTGGTCCAGGACACGGCAGCCCAGCCCACGAGAGACGTACCACTCTTCATCCTTGTGGGCCAGGAAGAAGTCCTGCATCTGCTGCCGCCGGAAATCCAGCTTGTAGTCATTGTAGCGCTTGACCGCTTCAGTCTCATCGATGGAATCATCCAAAGACAGGAGAAACTCCTTGAAACTCTTCATCACGGGAGGAGCGATGCCCAGGTCCACCTCTGCAATGTGCCCCAACCTGGAGGAGGAGAAGGAAGAAACATGGCTGTAGTTTCGCACTTTTCACGTACCCAAGACATGTCTGCATAACGTGTCCAACTGCACAGTAACTAGCTGCAATTATTTTATTCAATATATACATTTTACTTATTTGATAAATAAAACAAATGTATTTATCTTATGTATTAATTTAATTTAATGTTCATGAAAATTTAAATGTTATTCAAGGAACTGGGGCCGAAATGTAGACAGTCAAGAATAAGCTTGCACAAACTTTTTATTTTATTTTATCTGCTCCATAAAACACAAGCTTTTGTGTAGTGCATTGATTTACTATATATGCTGGACTTGGACTCTTGGGAGACCAGGGCTCAAATCTCCAATCAGCTATAGAAACCCAATGAATGACAGATTTGGGCAAGTCACAGTCTCTCAGCCTCAAGAGGAAGGCAACTGGTGGCAAACCTCCTCAGAATAAATCTGACAAAGAAATCCCCATGATATATTTGCCTTAGAGCTACCATAAATCAGAAAAGGTCACAGAACACAGCAGAAAAGACAAAAGTGTTTGCAGCCACTTGCTCTGGGACAGGCTAAAGCCTGAGCTTAAGAAAGCCAGCATTTAAGCTCCCTTCACAGCTCCCAGCTCTTTGGGCAGAGGAGGTGGAAGGCTGGCCTGGGAGAGCAGGAGGCAGGGCTTACCTGGCTTGGATCGGCAAGATGTGATGCTGCGTCACGTGCATCTCTGGGTGAGCCCAAGGCTGGGGAGGTCCGTAGGTGGGGCCAGTGGAGACCCCCGTGTAGGGCATCTCGTACCCAGTGTGGTAAGGGTCTGCCGTGTGCTCGTCCCTGCAGAGACGGCACCAAAGCAAACTATCAATAACCCCAAGGCAACTGGGAGGGAGCCAGGAAATGGAGCAAGGTACCAACCAAACCTTGGAAAAGTTATCATTTGTTTGTTTTTCAACTGCCCAAATTCCCCATGCTGGTTTGAGATTCTAGGGGAGAGCTGTGGCCCCCAAAAAGTAACTGATTCAAGTTTTTGTACTGATCCTGATTTCTGGAGCATGTGATGTGGGTAATTGAAGTGGGGTCAGGGACACTGACTGGAAAATCTACAAATCACAGTTCACTCCAGAAAATGCACTCCTGCAGGATGGACCCACGGCCATTTTGATGAACAACTTCAGAAAAACTGAGTTCACAAAAGCATGCAACATGCTACTGTTCAGAGGCTGAACTAGTTTACATTTCAGAGCAGCTGCTGGGGGCAAACGAGAGGTAATAGATGCACCCATTCTGCTCTGTTTGAAAGCTTCCCTGGATCAGATGCTAGAATCCTGGAAATGAGATAGGCATCACAGCGCATGTCACTTGAAAAAGATGGGAGCTAGAGCTCAGTTTGTTTAGAGAGTAGCAAACTGAGAAAGGCTGATTTAAACCAGAGATGTGGCATGCACAACCAGAAACCCAGGAACAACCTGGTGCAGAGTGAGCATCAGAAACATGGAGAAGATAAAACTGGTGACTGACCAGTCTCGCCGCATACGTTTCTGTGGAGGGCTCAGCTTGTGGCGAGGTGGAGAGAACCGTTCTCGCCGGTTCCGATCATAATCACGGTATTCGCCTCTGCTCCGACGTTCTCGACCCCTGTCCCACTCCCTGAAAGTAAGAAATACAGAACTAGTAAGAAGCATAATGAGAATCAGTGGGATGCAGTGGGTTGAGTGTTGGACAGGTCTCTGGGAGACCATGGCAAACTTCCCAGAAGTCAGAGTAACTTGCCAGCACATAACAACAACAGAAAGCGTTATCTGTTACTGGATTTTCCCTGAAGCAGACAAGGCAGCAGTCACTGAAGCTGAATGCTGGAGGGAGGGAGGTTTCCTTATACTCTGCATGAAGCAAATAGAGGTACTGTACCTGAGACAACCATTTATTAAGCATTTCATTTCTTCTTTACCTCATTGCTATTGCACTCCTAACACAGGGACCAAAGGTAGCTCACATGATCAGAAAACAGATATGGCTCAAGATACAGCAACATTTAATACTGCTGTGTTAATGTTAATAATTAATATTATTGTATATAATTAACATTAATACATGCAATAATTAACGCTATTCAGAGGACTGAGGCGCTCAACAGCAACTGAAATAAAAACAACAGCAAAGAGAAATACAGGTTGTTCTTTGCCATCAAGTCAGGTTTGACTTATAAGAGACCTGCAAGAGCCCCCTGGTCACCCTCAGGTCTTGCAAAGTCAGTGCAGCAGCTGAGGCTTCCTTGATGGCAGTCCGTCTATCTGTCACACGGTCCCTCTTGTCCTACTGTCTTCTGCTCTACTGAGGACTACTGCCTTTCCCAGTGAGTCATGCCATCTCACGATATTTCCAGAAGAACAGAGGCTCAGTTTAGTCATCTTGGCTCCTAGTGGGAGTTCAGGCTTGACTTGCTCTCAGGCCCATTCATTTGTGCATTATTCTCCCTCTCTTAAAAAGCCACTTCCTTAACATGCAGCTGTCAAAGTCAACCTAAACAAAAAGATCTTTCCCTTGGGTTTCCCTTAAAAAAGCATTTCCACAGTTTGGAGCCAAGAAGGCCCTGGCCCTGTCTAGTGTCCCCACTAAACACACCAATAAAAAGTTCTGTTTACACAGCTATGAAAAGCAAAGAGTCAGAGTCTGTATAGACTGGCCATTAAGGATGGCATGGGGGCAGAGTCAAGGTGTGGCATCCACACGACGCACACCCCAACTCCGCACCCAGGTTGGCATGATGCTGCGCACAGCACCACATGGCGGGTGGTGTCATGGCACTCCTCTGGCGCGGCGTGTACATGACGCTTCTCCAAAGGAGTGCCGAAAACCTGTGGCGCTGATTATTATGGCGTGCTTTTTTGTGGCTCCTTTTGGCACCGTGAAAAGGCAAGATTGGGGCCATGGCAGGCGGTTGCCACAGCTCCAATCTGATGCTAAAAGGGGCAGTCTCTACAGCCCTATAGTTCCCATTTAAATACTGTACTGGAAAATGCAGGCTCAGAGGGCTTCCCTCCAAAGCTACACAGGAAGCCTGCAGGGGTCTTTTAGGGTCCAGACTAATCCTTTCTATACCCCCAATATAGTTTAAGCTTCACCTGTCGCTCCAGTCATCTCGCCGTCTGTCATCCCGTTCCCGAGAGCGATCGTAGTCACTCCTCTCCCGCCGGAATTTATCCCTGCACCTGCGGTCATACTCATCGTCGCTGTCGGCCATTGCGCTGGGGAGTTACTGTCTGCAGAACAGAGAACAAGCAGGAGATGGTAAAGCTTTGACATTCAGCATGGCAGTCTTCGGAGGGTTGCGTCTGAACCAGGACAACTAAGCTTGGACAGTTAAAGGGAAGCAGAAAAATAAGTGTGTGGATGTTAGTGCTGGGATGATGTTCAGCAGCTGTGAGGTATATCTGCACCAATGATCTGGGAAACAAAGTTATGAGATCCTGGTAGCTAAATCATAGAGCCATAGAATTGGAAGACAACCCCATTCTGCCATGCAGGAACTCTCAATCAAAGCATCACTGGGGCAGATGGCCATCCAGCCTCTGCTTAAAGACCTCCAAAGAAGGAGACTCCATGACACTCCAAGGCTGCGTCTTTCACTGTCAAAGAGCCCTTACTGTCTGAAAGTTCTTCCTAATGTTGAGCTGGAATCTATTTTCCTGGAGCTTGCATCCATTGCTCCATTGTGTCCTTTTCTCTGGAGCAGCAGAAAACAAGCTCTCTCCATCCTCAATGTGACATCCCTTCCAATATTGAAACAGGGCTATCATATCCTCTCTTAACTGTCTCTTCTCCAGGCTAAACATCCCCAGCTCCCTCAGTTGTTCCTCATAGGGCTTCATATACAGTAGTTTCCAGACTCTTCACCATTTTGGTGGAATCTCTTTTCCTCTCATTTGAATCCATTGCTCCATTGCAGGGGTAGGCAACCTGTGGGCCGGATGCAGCCCGGTGAGGCCTTGGGACCGGCCCCAGCCCAGTCCTGCTGCCGATTGCCGCCGGGGCCTTTGGGGGGCAATTGTCTATAGACGCCTCAGAAACATGCATTTATATTAACATTTTTTTAAAAATCAGCAAATTTTTTCGCGTGTCCTCCATTTTTTTTTTAAAAAAAGTGTCTTCCATTTGAAAATTTTGTCCTACATTTGTCCTGGTTTATTTATATATTTATTTTTTTTAAATTATTTAATTATTTATTTTTTGGCTTCAGCCCCCCAGTTGTCTGAGGGACAGCAACCCGGCCCCCGGCTCAAAAAGGCTGCCTACCCCTGCTCCATTGGGTCCTATTCTCTGGAGCAGCAGAAAACAAGCTTGCTCCCTCCTCAATATGGCCTCCGTTCAACTATTTGAAGAGGGCTCTCATCATATCACCTCTTAACCTTCTCTTCTCCAAGCAAGATGGTCTCCCTTATAAACAATGGAGAAACAGGGTTTGATCTTGTCATATTGAGGAGGGAGCAAGCTTGTTTTCTGCTGTTCCAGAGAACAGGACCCGGAACAATGGATGCAAGCTCCAGGAAAAGAGATTCCACCTCAACATTAGGAGGAACTTCCTGAGAGTAAGGGCTGTTCGACAGTGGAATGCACTCCTTCCTCGGAGGGTGATAGAGTCTCCTTCCTTGGAGGTCTTTAAACAGAGGCTGGATGGCCATCTGTCAGGGATGCTTTGATTTGGATTTCCTGCATGGCAGAAGGGGGTTGGACTGGATCAGGGCCTTTCTTGGGGTCTCTTCCAACTTTCTATGATTCTATGAGCTCTGAAATTTAGACTGTTTTTGAGCATTTTCAAACCCTAGACGCTTGACTCCGGGGAGAAGAAGTCTGTGGATAAGGAGGGCCGGCTGCATATATATCCTATTCACATATAGATAGATATATATAGATATATATATAGGGGCGTGTGTGTGTGTATTATATTCATATATTCTATTCGATTCACATATATATATATATATACATATATTTCTATGTCCTTTTAGAACAGAAGAGAAGTGTCCTTTTGATCCGCCTCTCTGAGGACCGAGGCGGCTTGCAATGCAGCAAAATACACCACGAAAACGCTTGTCTTTAAGTCTTCCTGACTCAAGGCTATGGAATTCTGGGAGGTGGAGTTTGTTATGGGGTCCACAACAAACTCTGCTCTGGGCCCACAACAAACTCCAACTCCCAGAATTCCACAGTCTTGAGCCAAGACAAAGAGTTAAAGCGGCGCCAAACCGGGTTAATTTTCCAGTCTGGATGCAGCCTCAGTCCCCCAAAGAGACTCACCGCCTCCGCCGCCGCTTCTCTCTGGCTCCGGTTCCCTTCAGCGGCGGGAGAAGCCAGGCCCAGCCACCCGCTGCCGCGCGCTTTCTCCCTCGCCTTCGCGCCCCGCACCGGAACTTCCGGTCCTGGCCAAACACTTCCTGTGCTTTCCCTTAGCGTTATCTCGGAGGTAGAGCCGTGAGCGGAGAGCGGACTTCCGGTGACGCTCTAGGACGACGGGGCCATAGAGGAGAGGAGGCCCAGCGCGGCGGAAGAAGATGAGGGCTTTGGACGCTCCACAATTCCCTGCTCTATGGTTCCAAAGCGCAGCGGCGGAAGGAGAAGGATCATAGAGAACCCCGTGAAGGGCTAGAGGGCCTCGTACTTCCGTTTCCGCTTTTTCACTCTGAAAGGACAAGGGGCAGCTGTAGAGATAGGAAAATGGTAGAGTCCTGTCTGTTCAACGACTCATGAGCGAGGATCAGGAAAACTGCGAGAGTAAAATAAACTGCAGCTATAATAATCAATGCAGAGAAACAGAAGACACTTATTATTATTATTACTACCTGTAATTTTAATTGATTTTAATTTTAATTAATTTAGTTTAATTAATTCTTATAACTAATTCTTTTAATTAATTTTAATTAACTTCCCTGTAATTTTAGTTCATTTTTATTTTGATTAATTAATTAAATTAATTATGTCTAATTACTTAACTTTAATTAATTTCCCTGTAATTTTAATTGATTTTTATTTGTATTATGGCATTAATTCATATTAATTAATTATTAATTAATACTTATTAATCAATTTACTTAATTAATTTTAATTAATATCCCCTGTAATTAAATTCCTGCATTCTCCTTGTACTTTGTAGATTTATTTTTTCTTGTAAGCACACTGGAAGTATGTTGCACTGTATTAAATCAAATAAAATTGGTATATATATATATATATATATATATAGAGAGAGAGAGAGAGAGAGAGAGTTGTGTGTCTTCAAGTCCTTTCCTGTGGCGACCCTAAAGGCAGCACTATATTGGGGCTTCCTTGGCAAGGTTTGCTCAGTGGAGGTTTGCCATGGCCGCCTTCTTTTTTAAGCTCAAGCGGGGAATCGAACCCAGCTCTCTGGTTGTAGTCCAACCAACTGCAATTCGCAAGCTTTCCATAGCATTGAGCCAAGGCAGTTAAAGTGGTGGCAAACCGGATTATTTCTGCAACTACTATCTGCAGAGGCATTTCCACCTTTTGTGACTCGAAGGTGAGCCGATCCCAGGGTTTTCCTGACAAGATTTGTTCATTGCGAGGTTGGCTTGCTTTCCTTTCCGCTGAGGCTGAGAGAGTGTGACTTACCCAAGACCCCCAGGGGCTTCCCATGGCTGACGGGAGATTTGAATCCTGGTCTTAAAACACTGCAAGCACTGGACCAGACTGTCTCTGTGTGTGGAAACACCTCATGCCACAATCCAAAGACATCGCTGAAGAAAGGGCCATGCAACCATTTCTAAGGCTATGGAGCAACGCCAGTCCATTGTTAGAAAGCATGTCTACAAACGGCGAAGGTTCGAGATCACAGCCTCTCTATCTAGGAACCTTTGCCCCAAGAAAACCTCTCCAAGAACTATAGGGCTAAATCTAGTTGAAAATGCCAGCTAGAGTTGACCCGCTAAATCTATTGGGCCTTGGCGAGTAAATAGTTATGGCAGTCCCACTGATTCAAGGGAACCCTGTGTGAATTCAGCATGAGATTTGAAACTGTTTTCTTTCATTGGATGCAAGAGCATCATTGTACCCTATTACGATACCATTGGGCTATGATAGATGTTTGGAAGCATTTCATGATAGGCATTCTTATTCAAGTGTATTTGGAAGCTCCGAATTCTAGTTGGACACAAGACAAAGTTTATTTGGCATTTGCAGAGTTCAAAACACAAATGTTCCAGGGAAAACGGAGGGGAAATGGGAAGGTATGCATTTCGGCACAAGAGAAAACCATACAGCGTGGTTCACATGGCAAATACAATAAAGGATGCCCTTTGTTTCTGGGTGGCAGAAGGGCAAGAACCAGAGCAGGAAAGAGGTTTTCGTTTAGTTGCCTTGCTTTGTTGAATCCTGAAAAACAACGGTGGTAAACCTGTGCCCTTGGTTTTCAAAAGCGGCAGGAAAGTCTTGTGGAAGAGCCCTGTGAACCGGTCCTGGTTTGAAGGCAGATGGTTTGAAGGCAGATGGCATTGCCCCATTGCTGAAGCTGGGACCAGAGCCCTGAAGAGTTCCTCTTTTGCACTAATGCCAAATGGCCATGCTAGCTCCTGTGAGTTGTAGTCCATATAATCCCAAAAGATCAACCCTCTTCCAAGGCCTGGGGCCTGGTTTCATGCTGTCACAGACCAGAAAGCCAAAGGTCCATAGAGATCTTGCCGGTTCCTCATGCCAGAAAGGGACTGGGGTTCAGGGGAAGGGAAAGCCGAACCAGAGGTCCACGTCTTCTTAAGTGTGGATGGTCACTTGGCATTTCTCAAAGTAAAACTTGCCGGTTCCTGCCTAAAAGGAATAAAGTTCACATTCAAATGAGTCACAGCGGTCCTCAAACTGTGGGTCCCGCCCTCCTCCTCCTCCCAACCAATCAGGGAGGCCGCCGGCGGGAAGGAGGGGCGGGGCTTCCGGCCGCAAAGGGGTCGCGGCATTAGGAATCATCATCATCATCATCATCATCATCATCATCATCATTTGTTTATAGACCGCCTCTCCCCGAAGGATCGAGGCGGTAGCAATCATAAACATAGTAACATAACCCCAATTAAAAAACACGATCAGATGATTAAAGCTAGTCTAAAGTTAACCGATTATGGGGAGGAAGGGGGCTCCTGGCCACTGTGTCCCTTATGGCCACCCTGGGCCCACCTCACCTCCAGACGCCTTGGTCCTTCCTCCTCCTTGTCCTCCATCTTCCTGCCGCCGCCGCCACCGCGTTGTCTCCTTTGCGCAGCTCCTTTCTCCGGAACAGAGCCCTTTCCTGGCCATGGCATTTTCGGAGGGACTCTCCTATACAAAGAAGGGTCTACCAAGGTTGGGAAGGATACATTGGCCTCCATTTCTTGGCGGAAGACGCACTGGATTGTCGGATTGCCTATCGGTGGGAGCAACGACGCGGCGCTGGGGCTGTCCATTTTGGCTCCCAACGGTCAAACGCCGGCCGGTTCTAGAACTTAGAAGGCAGGAGAACGTTCCGGAATGTTCCTGGCAAACCAGGGCATCTGGAGATCTTGTATTGCGCATGTTGTATGGTGGACCCTTGTTATCCACTGGGGTTTGGTTCCGAGTTCCCCATCCGTGGATAACAAAATCCCTGGATGCTCAAGTCCCATTAAATATAATGACATGGCAAAATGGTGTCCCTTATAAAATGTGGAAAATCAAGGTTTGACATCTGAAATGTCTACTTTTTTTGAACAAACTGTGGATGCTTGAATCCGTGTATAAAAAGGGCCGACCGTATTGCGATCATAATCTCCCTGCGGTGCTGCTTTTGTAATATCTTGTAACGGACATTGTGCCACAGACAAATAAACTGGACGATATTGGTGATAGTATTACTATTACCATCATCATTCTCTTTACTATTCAGTGGGAAGAACTGGGTGAGAAATAATCATTATATTATGATGATGATGATGATGATGATTAACCTATATCCTGCCCATTTGTAGTTTTGTTTGCTATTTAGCCTTCTCTGCCAGGGAGCTTTGGTGCCACAACAAACTACAGATCCCAGGAGTCCACAGAACGGAGCCATGGCAGTTAAAGCGGCGTCAAACTGCGTCAGTTCTGCAGTGTGGGCCATAGACTCCGCATTAAGTTATAAATACTCTAATAAAGAAAATAACACCCGGGGAAAACTGTAGGGTGAAAAGCCACAGATGGAGAAGCCAGTCAGGTTGAGGCAGAAGATGGCGCTTGGGAAATGCCCAGAAAGAAACAAGCGTTAAGAGAAACTGTGGAGAGGAAGGGTCTGAGGGTACTTTGCAAAACCCAAATGACGCTAGGAATGCAAAAGGATCTTGAGGAGGACCTTTGAGATGAACTCCCTTTGCCCATTGAGCCAGCCTAACCGGGCGACGGATCTCCTTTTAGACCAGTAGCCCCCAAACTGTGCCCTTGAAGGCATTTTGGACCTCAGCTCCCAGAAGCCTCAGTTGCGTTGGCCAATAGCCTGGGATCCTGGGAGCTGAAGTCCAAAAGCCCTCAAAGGGCACAGTTTGGGGACCACTGTTTTAGACCTTGTTGGGTCGCTCACCCAGTAACCAGTTAATGTGCCTAGCTTTTGCCAACTGCCTCTTGAGTGGCAAGCCAACCCTTCCCTTTGGCCACCGCAAATCGGGAAATGAAGGCGTCTTCTTTCCATCTATGCTGCTGACCCACCATTTGGCAATTGAGTCAGGGGTCTCCCTTGTCCAGGTGGACTGTGGCCTGGAGCCAGGGCTCCTTTTCCTCTCCTATGGATGGACACAGAGGCCGGACTGTGGCTTGCTCAGGCCAACGCAGAGGCAGCCGTCCTCCAGTCTTGCGCCGATTCAAGGAAGACTAAGATCTGGGACTCTTGGAGGAAGGAAAGTCTCCAGATCATGAACTCAAGGCTTAAAATACAAGCCTCCATGTTGCCTGACATCCTTTACCTTCACTTCCAAATGGTCTGCCAAGCCCAACTGACCAACTCCCCTCTGTGCTGCTCCGATGTTATGAAGAGGGCTGAGCAAAGGGCCTCTGGAGCTGAATGTCGGAGTCCAGTGCTCAAAGCATTACAGCACATTGCTTCTCTCTTTCTCTCTCTAGCTCCCAGAATTGTCCAGACAGAATGACCGCTGGAATTGTTACGTCCGAAACAAATAAGTTTTCTGAGCTTTGGGTTCCGATGAGGAAGAGGAGGAGGGACGGTCTGAGGGCTGTCTATCTCACAGAATCAGAGTTGGAAGAGACCCCAAGAAGGGCCATCTAATCCAGCCCCCTTCTGCCATGCAGGAACTCTCAGTCAAAACAACCCAATTGAAAGATGGCCACCCAGCCTCTGTTTAAAGACCTCCACCAAAATCTCCATTGAGGGAGTGTGTTCCACTGTCAGGAGGTTCCTCCTAATGTTTAAGTTGAATCTCTTTTCCTGGAGCTTCCATCCATTGCTTCATTGTGTCCTAGTTTCTGGAGCAGCAGAAAACAAGCTTGCTCCCTCCTCAATATGGCATCCCTTCTTCAAGTATTTAAACAGGGCTCTCTTTTATCACCCCTTAACCTTCTCTTCTCCAGGCTGAACATCCCCAGCTCCCTGAGTCTTTCCTCATAGGGATTCATAGTTTGCAGACCCTTCACCATTTCCGTCGCCTCTCTCTCTCTCACACACAAACAACTCTCCTGGCAGCAGCTTTTCCTTATGAACTCAGATTGTGGCAAAGGTTTCAATGAGGTCGACATTTTTTATTTTTACTCAGCGGCGGCAGTGTAAAAGGATTGGCGACAATGAAGTGCAACAGGTTGACGGGGGCAGTTGCCACCCTGCGAATGGCCCCCCCCCCCCGCGCTGCAAAGTGTTTGCAGATTCAGGGAAATCTCCCCTCTTGCTTGTTTCAAGACACTGTTTTGAGTTCCATGGAAAAAGGTCCCTCCAGCAGAAGAAAGCCAAGAGGGCTTGGGCTCCCTCTCTCTTTCTCAGTTTCTTCCCTGCAAAAGAAAGTGTCCCGGCTGAAGAGAGACAGAGGGAGGAATCGGGAGGCTCTCAGAGGGAGGGAGCGATCCGGATGCGGGAAGAGGAAGGAAGACTGTCATGGCTCCGAAAGGTGGCCGGCTGGGAGGTCCGGAGCATCAGCCCACGATTCCCTGAGGCTCGGCGGAGGTCAGAACGGCCAGAGATGATCCCGACGTCCGTTTAGCCCCCGAGGCGGATGCTCTGGATCATCTGGAAGATGGCTGGGAAAGAAGAGGACAATATGATGAGACATCAAGATAGAAAGGAAGGAAGGAAAGAAGGAACGAAGGGAGGGAGGGAGGGAGAAGAGACCCTGAAAAAATAAATCCACATTTTCATTTAAAGATGTTTTTATTCAGACAGGTTTTAAAGCAGAAAGCCTTCAAAGAATGGGCTGCTGCTGTCTTGTTTTATAGTGTACTGTTCTTAAGGCCCTTCCACAACGCACAAGGGCAGCACTGTCGTCCCGCTTTAACTGCCACAGCTGTGTCCTATGCAACCCTGGGATGCGCAGTTTGGCGAAGCACCAGAGCAGTGGACCCAAAACTGTGCCCTTTAAGGGATTTTGGACTTCAGCTCCCAGAATCCCAGACTATCGTGGAAGACACTCACTCACTCCTTCCTCAATGGAGACTGTGGCAGAGTCTCCCTCCTTGGAGGCTGCCTTTAAGCAGAGGCTGGATGGGAGTTCCTGCATGGCAGAACGAGGGGCTGGAGCTGCTGGATCTGGGCCCTTTGGGGGTCTCTTCTGTGGTTCTATGGCAGAGTCCAACAGTCTCTTAAAGGGCAGAGTTTGGGGACGGCTGCACTAGAGCTTTGACCCGATCCCTCTCTGCACCGGAGAAATAATCAGGTCTGAGCCTGGATTGCTGCTGCTGCTGTTGTTGTTTTAGATGCTGTTCCCGGCCTTGAGCCCTGAAGAGAGGCAGGGAAGGGATCAAACAGGATTAGAAGAGGATGAGGAGTCGTCCTCCCTTCCCAGCCTGCCTTGGAGGGCTGTTGTAAGGAGCGTCGCGGCGGCAAAGAGAGGCAGAGACGAGAGTGGGGCCCACAAGCCTCCTCACAAGCTTCCTCTGCCAGGTTTTGGCTGGGCCTTTTATTGCCATCCGTCGTTTGCCTGACAGTCCTTTGCTGGGTGAGGTGCCCTTTTTGCAGTGGAAGCAGCATGTGAAGACCGGCGAAGTCAGCAGGGACTTCTCTATCCGATGATGGAGAAAGCATTGCCATCTGCTGTGGCCACAAGGGAGGAGGATAGCGATCTCCCGCAAAGGCTGGATGGCGATGGCGATGATGGCGCTGTACCTGATCCGCAGACGACGAAGAGGGCCAAGAGCCAGGGTCCGACGGGGGCTTGGTCTTCCTGGGGCGCCTTTGCCAAGGGAGAGGCTTCCATCAGCCAGAGACTGGGACCCCCAAAGGCTCCCCTCCCCTCCTCCAAGGGACCCCACAACCCCCTCCGACTCCCCGGGAGAAGAGGCGGGGCGGGGGGCCCTTCCCTCTTTTCGGGGCCAAAGGCCTCACCGGGGCCCGATGGAGGCCCCCCCTCTGGATGATGCTCTTGCTGTGCCTCTCGTTAACCACCTTCATGCGCTGCACGCCGGACTGGCTGCTGTTGTCGTGGCGCCTGGAGAAGCCAGGGCGCAGGCGCAGTGGGGCGCTGCCAGCGCGACTGAGGCCGAGGCGGGCGGCGCCATCTTGCCCGCTCTGCCCTGCCTCCCGCCCAGCTTCCGGACTTCAACTCCCAGAAGCCTCAGCCGTGCCGGCAAATAGCCTGGGACTCTGGGAAATGAAGTCCAAAAGCCCTTAAAGGGCAGTTTGGTGACCAGTTAAATATCTAGACAGAATGATTATATACATATATATATGAGGAAATACTCTATCTGAGAATAAAATTACTTATGCGAATTCTACACAAGAGGACATTCTTTATGAAAGCATGAGAGAATCTGTGAGGAAATATTCTATACGTGAATTAAATCCTGTCTGAGACTATTCTACATGAAAATAGGAGAGAATACATGAAGAACACTTTATGCAAAAATAAAATCATGCCAGAATTCTATCAGAGAATATTCTCTGAGGAGAATCAAACTGTAAAACGGCAAGACTTGGCTTCCAGAACTTGGTCCAAAAACCTCCCAAAGGCGATGTGTTCTTTTAGCGCATATCGTTTCTAAGTGCGTTTCTCTTTTTTACTGTACTCTGAACAATTGGCCTGTTTTAACCCTGCGACAGTTTCATTCCATTTTAACAATGTTTTTAATGGTGTAACTTTTCAGACGGAAAGTGGCTTTGGGTCCCAGTTTTGGCAAAGAAGTGGGATACGAACGAATAGCCAATAAACAGACAGGGCCATCTTGGTTGCCCTTCTCTGGACCTGTCCCAGATCGCCAATATTATCATCCTCCTTGAACGGCGTCAATGACGCAGGATCCCGGATATTTCCGCAACGTTCACGCTGACGGCGTTGAACAAATTGCCAACTTCGCCCCACAAAAATCCACACTGACATTTGGGCTGAGCCTTCAGGGTTTTTTAATGGGCAAGGCTACAGAAGATCAAGCGTCTTCACCATCGAAATGATGAGACCAGGAGGGCCCCAGGCGGTTCTTCGCATGCGTTGGGGCAGTTTCCTACCCAGCAAGGGTCCAAGAAACTAAACCCAAATTCTGTTTCTCAAGGGGGGAAACAGGAAGAAAATTGGAACTGGGGCAAAAACATAACCAGGGTTGCATCCACACTGGAGAAATAACCCAGTTTGGCATTGCTTTTCAGCATCCTGGCTCAAGGCTATGGAATTCTGGGAGTTGGAGTTTGTTGTGGGCACAGAGCAGAGCTTAAGGAAGGCAGGCCCCACAACATACTCCAACTCCCAGAATTCCATAGCCTTGAGCCACAAAGAGTTAAAGCGGTGCCAAACTGGGTTATTTCCTCAGTGTGGATGTAGCCCTAGATGGGGGAACCCACCAGCTTTGGACAATTCCCAGAACGCTGGCAGAAGGGATGCTTGGAGCCGGAGTCTAAAAAAGCTCTGGATGAACAAAAATACATCTTTTCGTTGTTGTTGTTGCTTCCATAGTTAACAATAATTTAAAACTTCATACATAAAATTATCTTTTATTTCTTTCCTTATTTAAAAAAAAGGGGTAAAAGGGCCCCCCCTTGGGAGGCTGCTCCGCTAAAACCTCTCTCCGTCCATTGAATGGACATGGATCCTCCTGACCTAAACTGGTACCCTAAGAAGGTAACGGATGGAATGGAGGCTGGATACTGGTATCTGTGGTTTGGAGGTTCGCGATCTCACCAGAGCTTGGAAACGTCCCTCCCTTTTCAGACTACAACTCCCAGAATCCCCCACTGGCCAGCCACTGTGGGGGAATTTTCCAACCTCTGGTGATTTATGGAAATATTAGTAGCTTCTCTTTCCTGCAGGTACCGTAATTTCTGGAATATTCTGATAGATATTTTCTGCACCCAGAAGCAGAACCAGAAGACCGGGAGGCAGATGAGGGCCGCCTCTCCATCGACCTGACTGTCATGCGCTGCTCTCAGCCGGCGGCCCTCGGCCTTTGGTGCTGGTCTTCGGCTGTGGGGGCCAGTCGGGGTCGAAGAGGAGCTCCTGCGCCAGGCGCTTGTATTTGGCCCGGGGAGGGGCCTGACGGCGGCAGGAGTAGCCAGGGGCCATTTCGTCCAGCTCCAGCTGCAAGGGAGGGAAAAAGAAGAGGTGAGCAGGCTGCGTGGCAACCAAAGAAAGAAGCACCAAGAATGGAGAGGGGATCATAGAGTTGGAAGAGACCTCCAGGAACCATCCAGTCCAACCCCATTCTGCCATGCAGGAACTCTCAATCAATCAAGCATCCCTGACAGATGGTCATCCAGGGAAGGAGCTACAGTGGTACCCCGGGTTACGAAATTAATTCGTTCCGCGGTTAATTTCGTAACCCGAAATACCTTCGTAAGCCGAATTCCCATAGGCGCTAATGGAAAAAAATAGCTCTCTGCTGCCCTCCGGTGGCGAAATAGCGCCGCGGTTTTTTCGTAACCCGAAAAAACCTTCGTAACCCGAAACAATAAATCCCTATGGGATTTATTCGTATCCCGAAAAATTCGTAACCTGGGTAATTCGTATCCCGGGGTACCACTGTACTCACTTTGCCTCAAGTAGTGCCTCTTTTAAGAGAGACAGCGCATGGACTAGTGCTTATGTGTGAGTCGTTGGATACCACTCTGTGCCTTCAAGTCGACCCCAACTAATGGTGACCCTATACTGGGTTTTCTTGGCATGATTTCTTCAGATCAGCTTTGCCACCATGGCCTTCCATGAGGCTAAGAGAGAGTGCCTACCCCACAGTTACCCAGGGGTTTCCATGGCCGAGCAGGGATTTGAACCCTGGTCCCCCAGAGTCTTGGTCCAATACTCAAACTGCTACACTACAATGGCATGAAAAATAGGCCTTTCTGGACAAGATGTGCTCAGAGATTTTGCAGTTGCCTTCCCAAGACAGCATGATTTGGGTTTCCACAGCAGAGTGGGGTTTGATCTCTGGTCTCTCAGAATCCTAGCCCAAACTTCCAACTATTACACCACGCTGGCTCACACTTCTGGCAATTGTGTCCCGGGGTTTTCTGGTCCAGATTTCTCCAGAGGAGGTTTGCCTTTACTTCCTCTGAAACTGAGAGAAGGTGGCTTGCAAAAAGCCACCCAGTGGGTTTCCATAGAGGTGCAGGGATTCAAATCCTAGTTTCCCAATGGCCTGGCTCAATACCCAAAACGCTACCCCTTGCTGGCTCTCATCAATACACACGGTGATATGCCTTGAAATATGCCTCTAACAGGGTTTTCTTGGGGATATTTATTATTCAGAGGAAGTTCACCACCATTCCCTTCCTTTGGGGATGAGAGAGTATGACTTCTCTAAGATCAGCCAGTGGGTTTACACGGCAGAACAAGGATTGGAGCCCTGGTTTTCCTGATTCCTAGGTCAGCTCTTAAATCACTCTCTTGTAAAGAGTTACTAGGAAAAGGAAAAGAAAATCATAGCCAGTGGCCATAACCATAGCGTCCCATCGCCAGCACATACCCTTCCTGAACTGTGGTGCCCAGAATGGGAGACAAGATTCCTCCAGGTAAGGCCTGACCAAAGCAGAACAGAATGGCACTACAACTTCCTTACATCTGAACAATATACTCTTGTTGTGCAGCCTGGAATTGCATTGGCTTTTTTGGCTGCTGCATCATGCTGCTGACCCATGTTTAGCTTGTGGCCTACTGTGACCCCTTGATCCTTTTCACATGTACGGCTTTCAAGCCAGGGGTCCCCCATCCCACACTTGCACACTTCATTTTTGTACCTGAGGGTAGGTGGCCTGGTTTGGATATTCATACTTCCTCCTGGTGTAGCAAACCCGCTGCCAAAGGACATCACAATCGCAAACAAAGTTCTGGAGGAGGACAGCAACAAACACAATTGGCAGAGGAAGACAAATGTGGGGACGATTTGCACATGCATGCAACATAGTGCCCTGGGTGCAGAGCAGAGGGCTTCCCTTCCTTCCAACATCACCCATCTTCCCTGCCATGAGGAATTCGGGGGCCCAGCCTTACCTCCAGAGAGACCGACAGCACCAGGTTGCTCAGCGCCAGCACCAGAAGGATCAGCCTCCATTCGTAAGGAATACAAGCCAGCTGAGGGGGGAAAGGAAGGGCCTTGAGTCTATGGGGTGCTTCTTTGCCTGGTCCTCTCTGGAGGAGAAGGGCAAGGGAACACTCCCTGGCACAGGACAGAAACCGGAAAAGGGTCCAGGAGGGGCATCCCATTCCTGTCCCCTTCAACCCCACTTCATGCTCTGCTGCTGTTTGTCAGCCCTGTGATCTCTCCAAAGCAGAGAGCCAGTATTGAATTAATGATTTATTTTATTAAATGTTTCTCTCCTGTTAACTGAATTTAAAGCCACAACCCATGTGCAGGTTTGGATGAAATCAATGAGGCCCTCAAGGCTTTGGTAAAGAGCCTTGTTTCCACCAGGTGCGCCAGAGCCAGCTGGTCCTGCAAGGCAAAGGCCCTGCTCCCATGTCCTACTAAGTAGGAGGCTTTACCCCTGAGACCCCACTAAAGCTAGATTGAACCTAGGCCATCCAAGGGGGCAGGTGGGCAAGAATGATGGGACACTAGATAGAAGGTGTGGAAGTCAGAGGGAGCAGGACTGGAGCCTAGTTTTCTCTTCCATCGGAAACTGACCAGTGATGCACTCCCCATCTCCCCTCTCTCTCATTCTCACTGACACAGTCCCTACAAGGGCAGCTCTCCCCAGCTCTAAGCTTGAAAAGAAAACACAACAGTGTCTCCTTCACACTACCCAGTTACAGCACTTTGGTACCATTTTAACTGCCATGGCTTTGTCCTACAGAACCCTGGGATTTGTAGTTTCATGAGGCATTCAGAATGCTCTTTTTAGCCTTCCTTTTAAGAAGGATATAGACAAGTTGGAGAAAGTTCTGAGAAGGGCAACAAGGATGGCACAGAGGTATGGAGCACAAAACCTATGAGGAAAAGTTGAGGGAGCTGGGCATGTTCAGCCTGGGGAAGCGAAGACAGAAGGGTGATTTGTTGCCCTCTTTAAATACCTGAAGGGCTGCCCCAGAGAGGAGGGGAGGTCCATGTTTAAGGGTCTGAGGGTTCAGGGGGGTAGATTTCAACTGAGCAGGGGTTGGACTGTGGCATAGCACTTTGATACCACTTTATCTACCATGACTCTATCCCATGGAGCTTTGGCATTTACAGTATAGTTTTCTGAGGTGCTTGGAATTTTCTGTCAGAGAGATGTAGCGCTCCACCAAGCCACAAATTCCAGTATTGTGCAGCAGGGAGCTGTGGTGCTGTTACAAAGGGGCCCAAGTGCTGTAACTGGAGTATATGGGGAAGAGGCCCTCTTGCGTTTACATCCAGGACTGTCCCTAATGGCAGGGACTGCGGGGTGTTTCTGCCCATTTGCTAAACCCACAGATCAAGCCCCAGCAGGGATTGGCGTACGTACCTCCATCCCAAACACAGGAGGCTTTATCTCCTGCCCTGCCCTGCCCTGCCTCACAAAACGAGGCTGCCTGAGATAAGACGTCTGGACTCAGGAGTGCCCTGGGTCCCCCACCCAGCCACCCACCCAGCCGGACCACGTTGCTCACGTCCACCACAAGCTCAGAGATCCACAGCCCCAGTGGGAGGAAGGGAGGACCCACTGCCACAGCCTACCTCAAAGAACTCATCCAGGGCTGGCATCGGCCACAGCAAGAGGAGAAGCAAAAAGCCAGAGGTGGCAAGCAGGGAGGCAACAAAGAGACCTGCAAAGAGAAGGACACGCAGGATGTGAATGAGATTTGAGGTCTGGGGGCTTCCAGAACTGCTCTCTCACATGCAGACCAGGGGCCACACTTTGCCCATTCCTTGATGTAATAAGCCATAACATTTTTAAACATGGTGATCACTCAGTTTTCAAGACAAGCAGCACAAGAACACAAAACATGGCCAAATGCAGAGATAAAGAGAGGCTCCCACTGGAAAGTGTGCCCACGCTCTTGGGACCCCGAATGCCCGCTCAGGGATGGACCCCATGCCAGAGGCTGCCAGAAGACTACTCTCCTACAAACAGGAAGGGAGATATGTATGGAGATGCCTAGGTCCTGACTAATCATGGGCTTTTAAAGTGATCACTTGAGCCTGGAACTGAACTTGGAAACAAGCTGGGCTCAAGCGAGGCCATTGGCTCCCTGGAGAAGTTTCGAAGCAGGCATTAAGGCCAGACCCAGATAGAACACATGACAACAATATGCCAGGCAAGGCGAGCCATTAACCAGGACATCAGTGCGGTATTTGAATCAGTAGCTGGAAAAACCTACTGAAAGCTGACAAGGCCCACCTTGCTGCAACACAGCAAAGGCTCGATTTTGGTTGAATTCCCACCCAGGAAGGACCCAGGTCAAGCTGACAAAGTCATGACCCAAGTACTGCGTATCCCTCCCTCAGGAGTCAACAGTGTGTTACTCATCAAAGAGTACAAGGAACAAAGAGACGGAGGGCCTGAGTCATAAATCTAGCCAAAAGGAGAAAAATAGGATGTCAATAAACAGATCTATGTGCAATAAACAACTATGAAAAGGTCACAATAAATCTATCAATAACCAATGCTCCATATATAAAAATGGAGTATTATACTATTGTTGTTGTTATTGTACTTATTTGTTTCCCACCTTTTCTCTAGTTTGGAATGAGTAGGGACTTACAACAGTCCCTGTTTTGGGAAGAAAATGAGGTATAAATGAAGATACTACAACCATGAAGAAGGTCAGTATAACATACTGGTCTGAATGACAGACTAGGACTCCTTGAGTCCAGGGTTTGAATCCTGGCTCAGCCACAGAAACCCTCTGGGTGACCCTGGGCAAGTCACACTCTCTCTGCCTCATAGGAAGACCTTAGACAAGCCTTGTCTGAAGAAATCTTGGCATCAAAACCCTCGAAGTCTGCCATATTGGAGACATAGTGGTTTGAGCGTTGGACTAGGATTCTGAGAGACCAGAGTTCAAATTCTGCTCAACCCTGGAAACCCACTGGATGGTTCTGAATAAGTCACTCTCTCTCAGCCTCAGAGGAAAGCAATGGTGGGAACGACCTCTAATGAAATAAAACCAAGTAAATAATACTTGGCAATAATCTTTGAAAACTCCTAGAGAACAGGAGAAGTCCCAGCCGACTGGAGGAGGGCAAACGTTGTCCCCATCTTCAAAAAGGGGAAGAAAGAGGATCCCAACAACTATCCTCCAGTTAGTCTGAGATCAATCCCAGGAAAGATTCTGGAGCAGATCATTAAACAGAGAGTTTGTGAACATCTAGAAGGCAATGCCATCATCACAGAAAGTCAACATGGGTTTCAGAGAAAGAAGTCATGCCAGACAAACCTGATCTCCTTCTTTGATAAAATGACCACTTTGGTAGATGAAGGGAATGCTGTGGATATAGTAGATCTTGATTTCACTAAGGCCTTTGACAAAGTTCCCCATGACATTCTTGCAAAGAAGCTTGTAAAATGTGGACTAGACAAGGCAACTGTTAAGTGGATTTGTAACTGGTTGACCGGCCGAACCCAAAGGGTGCTCAACAATGGCTCCTTTTCATCCTGGAGAGAAGTGACCAGTGGGGCTCTGTCCTGGGCCCAGGGCTATTCAACATCTTTATCAATGACTTGGAGGACAGAATTGGGAGCATACTTATCAAATTTGCAGATGACACCAAATTAGGAGGAGTAGCTAATACTCCAGAGGACAGGATCAAGATTCAAAATGACCTGAATAGACTAGAAAGCTGGGCCAGAGCTAACAAAATAAGATTCAACACGGAGAAATGTAAGGCACTGCACTTAGGGAGGAAAAACGAAAAGCACAGATATAGGATTATGGGGGAGACCTGGCTGAATGAAACTACGTGTGAAAGGGATCTAAGAGTCCAAGTAAACCACAAGTTGAACATGAGTCAACAGTGTGATGTGGCAGCTAAAAAGGCCAATGCGATTTTAGGCTGCATCAATAGAAGTATAGCGTCTAGATCAAGAGAAGTAATAGTGCCACTGTATTCTGCTTTGGTCAGACCCCACCTGGAATATTGTGTCCAGTTCTGGGCCCCACAATTCAAAAAGGACATTGAGAAACTGGAGCCATGTGTCCAAAGGAGGGTGACTAAAATGGAAACCTTGCCCTATGAGGAACGACTCAGGGAGACGCTGGGGATGTTTAGCCTGGAGAAGGTTAAGAGGTGATATGATAGCCCTGTTTAAATACTTGAAAGGATGTCATATTGAGGAGGGAACAAGCTTGTTTTCTTCTGCTCCAGAGAACAGAACCTGGAGCAATGGATCCAAGCTGCAGGAAAAGAGATTCCACCTCAACATTAGGAGGAACTTCCTGACAGTAAGGGCTGTTCGACAGTGGAATGCACTCCTTCCTCGGAGGATGATAGAGTCTCCTTCCTTGGAGGTCTTTAAACAGAGGCTGGATGGCCATCTGTCAGGGATGCTTTGATTTGGATTTCCTGCATGGCAGAAGAAGGGGGTTGGACTGGATCAGGGCCCTTGCGGTCTCTTCCAACTCTACGATTCTATGATTCTATGAAATGCTAAGACAGGGTTACTGTAAGTCAGGGTCTATTTGAAGGAACAAAACAACAACAGTTGGGAGCCCACATTCCTCCAGAGACTGATGAGCCATTCATCCCATAATCCTTGCTGCCATTTACACTGGCTAGGCCTGATGGGAACTGGAGTCCACAAAGGGGTTCTTCCCCAGACCAGGGCAACAGAGAGTGGAGGTGAGGTGTGGGGGGAGACCCTGACCTGACCGCCAAAGGTCGCCTAGCATTTCAGCCATGACCGCTGGGCAGTGCCACTCACCGTTGGTCCGGGTGGGCTGGCGGAATGGGCGGCCCTTGGAAAAGGCAAGGGCCACAGCAATGTACTGGAAGCAGGAGATGTAGAAGAGGGTGGTGTTCTCAAAGCTTTGCACCGAGTCGTCTTCGCCATCCGCTTCCTCTTCTCCCGGCTGAGGCTCCTGTCTTGCTGTGGCATTCACCAGGCTGGAGACATTGGGGCTCAACAGGGTGATGTTGCAGGGATCAAGGCCGCAAGCCCTGCGGAGGGGAGGGGGGGATCCGAAAACAGCAGTTTCATATTCTGTCTAAGGCATCCCTCCCCAAAGCCAAATGTGTAAGAAGGTAACCTCCCAAAATGGAAACTGGATAGGTCCACGCAACAACAAAAACAGTTGGGTTTTTTTTTTTTTGGATGGCAGCTCCAAGAATCCCCCAGCTAGCCAGGGATTATGGAAGCTGCCATCCAAAACAGGACAGTTGGGGGTTAGGGGCTACAGAGGGCCAAAACCCTGCCACCCAATGTGATTTTTTTTCCTCCTAAGGAACACAGGGGAATCTCTCCCCTCTTTCAAGCAAGGAGTGGCCCATTTTCCCCCCAACAGGAAGGGACCTGGCAATCAACTTCTAGGTCGAAGATGCCAGCCAGAGATGCTGGCGAAATATCAGGAACTCTTCTAGAACATGGCCTCATAGCCCGAAAAACCCACAAAAACTTCTAGGTTCCTCCCTGTAGGACAAAAAGGGTTTCTCTTGGGCATAAAAAGCCTACCCCCCCCCCCCAAACTGGCAAAAATGGGCTCCCACACTTTTGACGGAGCGTTTGGAGAGATGTCAAATTAAAAGGGGCCACAAAAACAGCATGATGGCCCACAGCCTTAACTTTCTCCACCCTGATCTAGAACTAAGGTGCAGTTTCCCCCCCTGCAGGCCTGCCCTTCACCCTCGGTCTCTTACCCATTCTCCTTTGGGCAGTACCACAGCTGCCCTTGGACGAGGAGGAAAGCGCCCACCTGGAAGCCCAGTGAGAGAAGGATCTGTGTGAAGACGGAGAGCAGCAGCTGCGGGGAAACCAGGCTGGTGGGTGGGCGCTGGGGGACCAGCTCCTTCCAGGCGCTGTTCAGACTCACTGGAGGCAGGAGGAGAAGAATGCCGTGGGTCGGGGGGGAAATCAAACAGAGCCTTCCTTGTATGTCCAGCAACCCAAAGCCCCGCAGGGTGAGCTCTAGCAGCTCAGGGCCTGCCTCCCAAAGACATTTCAGTATCTGCATCCTGTCCTGGCAAGCATTCATTCTCTCACAGGGATGTCTGGCAATGAGGATGCAGAGAGTCCCAAATGCCTCTCCCTACTGTTCCAGCTAATCTCAAGCGCAAACCCAACAGACATTTCAGTTCATTATTCTCACTTTCAAGTCTACCACACGCTCCTGACTGGAACTCTGGACCATGAAAAGTTTGGATCCTATTGAAGAGGCTAGAAACCTCTCAGAGATGACTGTTGGATAATGCTGCCTGTATCCTTTTTTGGAAAATGTGTTTTTGATGATCCTACCTGGACCATTTTCATTCAGTAGCTTTTTTGTCAGTACCTTTGAAATTGTATTATTTTTCTTGTAACCAGTGTGGTGTGTATATGCCAAACATCGCCTGTCGATTTATGGAAACACCATGCATTCCATCCATCGCTATTGGTTTTATTATTACTAGCTGCATTTGTATGTTGCTCTGAAGCACTTGAGACCTTAATACTTGCAGGAGTGCTTCTCCTATGCATACCTCCCAGAGGAGCAAGGCCTCTTGGAGGGCCCTCCATTATGTCCCACTCCTGGCAGCAATGCAGCAGGGCAGCAGGGCCTTCTTTACCTTCCCCTCAGAGGCCTGACTGCCAGCAATGCTGCTTTCTTTTCAGCACCACAAAGTTTTTTTAATTAAAGTTCGTAAGCCTTAATGGCAAAGTCATATTTTCTCAGTCTCAGATGAAGGCAAGGACAAACCCCCTCCAAATAAATTCTGCCAGGAAAACCTTGCAAGGAGTTTGTCTTAGGATTGTGGTAAGTCAGAAATGGCTTGAAGGCACATGACAACAACCTGTTTTTAATTATCAGAATCACAAATTATAGAATCCTAGAGTTGGAAAAGACCTCAAGGGTCATCCAGTCCAACCCCCTTCTGCTGCTATGCAGGAATCCACACTCAAAGCATTCCCTGTGACAGATGGCCACTCTGCCTCCGCTAAAAAACAGCCTCCAAGAAGGAGGCTCCACCAGACTCCATTGCGGGAGTGTGTTCCACTGTTGAACAGCTCTTACTGTCAAGGAGTTCTTCCAGGAAAAGAGCTGGAATCTCTTTTCCTGTAGCTCATGTCTTACTCTGGAACAGGAGGAAACAAGCTTGCTCTCTCCTCAAATATTTAAACAGGGCTATCACATCACCTCTTAACCGTCTCTAAACATACCCAGCTCCCTAAGTCGCTTCTCATAGGGAATGGTTTCTAGGCCTTGTTACCTTTTAAGCTGTTTTACCTTACTGTTGTATTTACTGTATTTTAATCCTGATTGAGTTATTATAACTGTTTTAATCTGGAATTGATTATAATTGTTTATTGTTTTATCTGTACACTATGCAAAAACCACACAATAAAGGTCTGAATTCAAAGACAGTTGTGTTAGTCTGGAAAATCAGTATGCAAAGTGATATTGTTGCACCTTTTAGACAAACGGAAAGAACGAAGTTGGTAGCATGAGCTTTGCTATACTTGCGCCTATTCCTCAGGTGCAATGAAGGTTGGGCATTGTTAATATTTTTAAGAATGACAAAGACAACCACAACAACAACAGTAGCATTTACATTCCTCCTTCCCCCAAGGCATCCAAGGTGTTGGTGCACACAGCTCTCTTTCCCCTTGCCTTCTCCACCCTGCTATGAGGTTGCTCAGGCTGTGGAAGAGAGTGAGTAACCAGGGCCATCCAGTGAGGTTTCATGGCTCAGTCGGGATTGGAATCCCAACAGCCCCAGCCCACCATTCCAACCACTAGCACTGGTTCTCTACAAAGAGCCACAGGTAGCAAAAATGTGGCTGGAGGAGAGGGACCAAGATGGTCAAAGGTCCAGCAACTTCCAAGCCCTATGAAGAGCGGCTTATGGAGCTGGGTATATTTAGCCTGGACAAGAGAAGGGTGAGATGTGATATGTCACAGGCATCTTTAAATATCTGAAGGGCTGTCATCACAGGGAAATGGACCAAGTTTGCTTTCTGCTGCTCCAAAGGGTAGAACATGAACTAATGGATTCAAATTATAAGAAATGGGATGTCATTAAACTATTTGCTGCAGGTAAGAGATACTCTTACTAAAAGAGATTCCTTCAGAAGGTAGAAG